>NC_057807.1:710352636-710673428 GCF_018294505.1 Triticum aestivum
CGCCGGCGCGAAAAACGCCCCGGTCGCGCCCCCAAGACGCTGAAATCCACCGTCTCGGCCCGTTTTGGTCCTGGCGATCGAAGGCCGAACCCGGCGCACTGAGGGCGCTCGGGGGCTCCGTCGCAAGGGAAAAGCAGACCTGGGCCACATTGTCAGGCGAAAAGTCAAGCCAAACGTCGACATTCACCTCCCACCCCCCGCGCGCTCGGCCGCCCACCTGCTGATCCCGGCGACGCCCACCACTCACCACAGCTAGATAGGCCATTCCCCGCTGGAAAAGAGAAGAGGTTTCGCCAGGGCAGCCTCTCCACCACCGTCCGCCCGATTTTTCCGCCGTTCCGGCCTTGCAGGGGCAGTGTACCGGCGGGTGTTCGCCCACCACGCCTGCAAGGTGTTCGGCGGTTTGTCCGACGGCTTGGCGATGGACTCGGACAACGAGGAGGCGCTCGCAGCGTTGCTGGAGGAGGAAGCCGAAGCCGACGTCCAGGAGGAGAAGCATCTCATGGTCCTCGCCATCCTCGCCGGCCTGCTCGCGAGCAATGAAAAGCCGCGGCGAGGTGGCTCGGCGCCGGGGCGGGTGAAAGCAAAAAACCGTCATCGTCTGGAAGGCTACTGCATGCTTTACTCCAACTACTTCGCCGACGCTCCATTGCACGGCGAGAAAACATTGCGGCGCCATTATCGGATGAGCCAAAAGCTTTTCCTCAGGATTGTGAATTCCATCTGGGATTCGATAGCTACTTCATGTGCAACATGGATTGCACTGGCAAACTTGGATTCACCTCAATCTAGAATTGCACGACAGCTATGAGGATGCTTGCATACGGAGCTCCCGGTGATTCACTCGATGACTATGGGCGCATGGCCGAGTCCACGACAATTGAGTGTTTCTACAAGTTCTACAAGGTAGTGGTGGCAATGTTTGGATCTCAATACTTGCGATCACCCAATGCTGAAGACACTGCTTGGATCCTAGCACAGAATGCAGCAATAGGATTTCCTGGGATGCTTGGAAGCATCGACTGCATGCATTGGAAATGGAAGAACTGTCCATTTGCTTGGCAGGGTTGTACAAAGGCGCCAAAGGTGATTGCAGTGTGGTACTTGAGGCAGTGGCCACAGAGGACCTCTGGATTTGGCACACTTTCTTTGGGATGCCAGGAACTCACAATGATACCAATGTCCTGCAGTGCTCCCCTGTCTTTGCCAAGCTTGTTGAAGGTCATTCTCCTCGGATGAACTTCGAGGTCATTGGGCGACACTACAACAAGGGGTACTACCTACCTGATGGCATCTATCCGAGATGGTCGACATTTGTGAAGGCTATCTCAAATGATGTGCCAGGAGGAAAGACGTCCCACTTTGCCAAGGCTCAGGAGTCTTGCAGGAAGGATGTCGAGCAGGCATTTGGTGTGCTCCAATCTCGATTTGCGGTTGTCCGGTAACCTGCTCAGACCTAGTCGAAAGATCAAATGTGGGAGATCATGACTTGCTATGTCATCTAGCACAATATGATCATTGAGAGCGAGCAGGAAGAGCCAGTGTTTGACACTGAACCATACTACAGGCAGGGTCATCTTGCCCAAGTTGATCACAAGCTACAGGCAACCTGGACTGCCTACCTCAGTATGCGTTAGGAGATCCGAGACCCACAGGTGCATCCACAACTGCAGCAGGATCTGATGGAACACCTATGGAGGCTCAAGGGCGATGCCGGGAATGACGTGTGATGAAATATGAGTTTTTATTTGTTGAACTATATAATTTGTATTGAACTATTTGATTTCTATTGATTTTCTATGATGAACTATGTGATAAAAAAATTATGTTGAGAATTCACGCCGAACCATGCCAAACCACGCCGAATATGGGTCGATTCGCGCCGATATCGGACCATTTTTCGCCAAAAAATGGGTCGACATCGGCGCCTGGGGGCGAGCTGGGGGCGACGGCTGGGTGTGTAACCGCCCCCAGAGCCGATTATACCGCCGGCTCGCCCCCAGGCGTCGATTTTTATGCCTCCTGAGAGTGCCAACGGCTTGAGATGCTCTTAGTACGTACCCTGGTACAATGGTACTCCTTGACTGGGAGTAATGCTACATCAATAGAATATTACGGTGGGTTTACAGAGTGGTTGTGACTTGGCATGATGTGACCAGTTTAAGAGGAAGGGAGGGGCCCCACCCACCTAAATTTCGGGGGGAGGGGGTGGGGGGAATGGCCAGATAATAGTCCGTAATGAGCCTGTTAGTTTAGCATTTTCGCCTTGACCGGTATCGGAGAACCACTCAAATCCGGCCGTTTATTCAAAGAGTAGTTCCAGGTTTTTAGTTGTCTAGGTTGCATCTATTTTTTCAAACCTACAGTCCATGAAAAGCCGAAATTAAATAAAAATAGGGTTAGATCATCCTGTCCAAACGAAAGCCATCACAATTTCCTTTTCAGTGCATTGCATCTTTGAGTTTACGTCTGCATCGTCATGTCGAGTTTCAAGTCGAGTCCTTTAGAACTTCGAGTGATATTCACTTCAATCATGTCGCCGCCACATCATTATCCCATCCATTGCCGACCACCACCATCTGTTGTATTCCACAACGTCTACAACACTGCCTCTAGCATAATCATACCGAGCAGTGGCGGAGGCACAGGGGGGCAGCCAGGGCCCGGGCCCTCCCCAACATCCTAATTTCCTTGGTAATATCCATATGAATAGTGGCATCTTTTTACTGTTACCTGCAGCCGGCCCTCCCCAACGTCCAATGATATACATTCCTGCCTCCGCCACTGATACTGAGGTTGCTTGCATGCATCTTTGCTTGGTCCAATTTGATCTTTTGGTTTTGATTCAAATTAAAGCAATCAAAAAATTCAAATCCTACTAGATTAGAATTAGTCTCACAATTCAGATTAGAATCAGCTTTGCACACTGTTCACCAAAAAAGGCGTAACTTTTTCACATAGACTACCTTCTGGCTCCACGAATACTCAAAACAATTGCAATGATCATGCACATCCAAAAAGTACTCCATGTGTATGCCAAGAGCCCTGGAAGGCCTTCAACATTGTCCTGTAACTTTGAATTTTTCCCCTAATTTCGAAACACGATTCATCACATTTTTTCATAGGGATAATTAGATTTATGCCCCTAGTTGTGTCCCACTCATCTGTTTTACCCCTAATTCCCAAAAGTCGCCGGTTCTGTCCAAATCACTTTGCTCCTCTTATGCTTTTGCCCTTTGACCATTTGACCGTCAGGTTGAAAACTTCATAACTAATTCATACTAAATCAGAAAAATGCAAATAAGATACCAAAATGTTCAGAATAATATCACCTATATGTCAGTGTCATTTGCATTCATGAAAAAAATGTTGGAAAGTGCCCATCCAAGTTTTAGCTCTTATGCTACCACCATGAAAAGTAAAATCTAAAAAAGTTCAAAAAAATTTAAAAAAAATTGGTGGCAAAGAATGATAAATGTTTTAAGTGCCTCTCAAGTTTCATCAGGGAATAACATTCGTGGGTGCCGCGACAACAAAAACAATGAGCACTCCAAAATAGATTATTGTTTTTGAAGGAAATATGCCCTAGAGGCAATAATAAAGTTATTATTTATTTCCTTATAATCATGATAAATGTTTATTATTCATGCTAGAATTGTATTTACCGGAAACATAATACATGTGTGAATACATAGACAAACAATGTGTCACTAGTATGCCTCTACTTGACTAGCTCGTTAATCAAAGATGGTTATGTTTCCTAACCATGAACAATGAGTTGTTATTTGATTAACGAGGTCACATCATTAGTAGAATGATCTGATTGACATGACCCATTCCATTAGCTTAGCACCCGATCGTTTAGTATGTTGCTATTGCTTTCTTCATGACTTATACATGTTCCTATGACTATGAGATTATGCAACTCCCGTTTACCGGAGGAACACTTTGGGTACTACCAAACGTCACAACATAACTGGGTGATTATAAAGGAGTACTACAGGTGTCTCCAATGGTCGATGTTGGGTTGGCGTATTTCGAGATTAGGATTTGTCACTCTGATTGTCGGAGAGGTATCTCTGGGCCCTCTCGGTAATACACATCACATAAGCCTTGCAAGCATTACAACTAATATGTTAGTTGTGAGATGATGTATTACGAAACGAGTAAAGAGACTTGCCAGTAACGAGATTGAACTAGGTATTGGATACCGACGATCGAATCTCGGGCAAGTAACATACCGATGACAAAGGGAACAACGTATGTTTTTATGCGGTCTGACCGATAAAGATCTTCGTAGAATATGTAGGAGCCAATATGGGCATCCAGGTCCCGCTATTGGTTATTGACCAGAGACGTGTCTCGGTCATGTCTACATTGTTCTCGAACCCGTAGGGTCCGCACGCTTAAAGTTACGATGACAGTTATATTATGAGTCTATGCATTTTGATGTACCGAAGGTTGTTCGGAGTCCCGGATGTGATCACGGACATGACGAGGAGTCTCGAAATGGTCGAGACATAAAGATTGATATATTGGAAGCCTATGTTTGGACATCGGAAGTGTTCCGGGTGAAATCGGGATTTTACCGGGTTACCGGGAGGTTACCGGAACCCCCCGGGAGCCATATGGGCCATCATGGGCCTTAGTGGAAAGGAGAAAGGGGCAGCCCAAGGGGGCTGCGCGCCTCCCCCCTTCCCCTAGTCCTATTAGGACTAGGAGAGGTGGCCGGCCACCCCTCTCCCTCTTTCCCCCATGGGAATCCTAGTTGGAATAGGATTGGGGGGGAGTCCTACTCCCGGTAGGAGTAGGACTCCTCCTGCACCTCTCTCTCTTGGCCGGCGCCCCCTCCCCCCTTGGCTCCTTTATATACTGAGGTAGAGGCACCCCAAAGACACACAAGTTGACACAAGTTGATCCACGTGATCTATTCCTTAGCCGTGTGCGGTGCCCCCTGCCACCATATTCCTCGATAATACTGTAGCAAAGTTTAGGCGAAGCCCTGCTGCTGTAGTTCATCAAGATCGTCACCACGCCGTCGTGCTGACGAAACTCTTCCCCGACACTTTGCTGGATCGGAGTCCGGGGATCGTCATCGAGCTGAACGTGTGCTCGAACTCGGAGGTGCCGTAGTTTCGGTACTTGATCGGTTGGATCGAGAAGACGTACGACTACTTCCTCTACGTCGTGTCATCGCTTCCGCAGTCGGTCTGCGTTGGGTACGTAGACAATACTCTCCCCTCGTTGCTATGCATCACATGATCCTGCGTGTGCGTAGGAAATTTTTTGAAATTACTACGAAACCCTACAGTGGTATCAGAGCCAGGTTATTTATGTTGATGTTATATGCACGAGTAGAACACAAGTGAGTTGTGGACGATACAAGTCATACTGCCTACCAGCATGTCATACTTTGGTTCGGCGGTATTGTTGGAAGAGACGACCCGGACCAACCTTACGCGTACACTTACGCGAGACCGGTTCCCTCGACATGCTTTGCACAGAGATGGCTTGCGGGCGACTGTCTCTCCAACTTTAGTTGAACCAAGTATGGCTACGCCTGGTCCTTGCGAAGGTTAAAACGGAGTCTATTTGACAAACTATCGTTGTGGTTTTGATGCGTAGGTGAGATTGGTTCTTACTTAAGCCCATAGCAACCACGTAAAACATGCAACAACAAAGTAGAGGACGTCTAACTTGTTTTTGCAGGGCATGTTGTGATGTGATATGGTCAAGGCATGATGCTGAATTTTATTGTATGAGATGATCATGTTTTGTAACCAAGTTATCGGCAACTGGCAGGAGCCATATGGTTGTCGCTTTATTGTATGCAATGCAATTGCGATGTAATGTTTTACTTTATTACTAAACGGTAGTAATAGTCGTGAAAGCATAAGATTGGCAAGACGACAACGATGCTACGATGGAGATCAAGGTGTCGCGCCGGTTACGATGGTGATCATGACGGTGCTTCGGAGATGGAGATCACAAGCACAAGATGATGATGGCCATATCATATCACTTATATTGATTGCATGTGATGTTTATATTTTTATGCATCTTATCTTGCTTTGATTGACGGTAGCATTATAAGATGATCTCTCACTAAATTATCAAGAAGTGTTCTCCCTGAGTATGCACCGTTGCGAAAGTTCTTCGTGCTGAGACACCACGTGATGATCGGGTGTGATAGGCTCTACGTTCAAATACAACGGGTGCAAAACAGTTGCGCACGCAGAATACTCAGGTTAAACTTGACGAGCCTAGCATATACAGATATGGCCTCGGAACACGGAGACCGAAAGGTCGAGCGTGAACCATATAGTAGATATGATCAACATAATGATGTTCACCGATGAAACTACTCCATCTCACGTGATGATCGGACATGGTTTAGTTGATTTGGATCACGTGATCACTTAGAGGATTAGAGGGATGTCTATCTAAGTGGGAGTTCTTTAGTAATATGATTAATTGAACTTAAAATTTATCATGAACTTAGTACCTGAGAGTATCTTGCTTGTTTATGTTGTTTGTAGATAGATGGCTCGTGCTGTTGTTTCGTTGAATTTTAATGCGTTCCTTGAGAAAGCAAAGTTGAAAGATGATGGTAGCAATTACACGGACTAGGTCCGTAACTTGAGGATTATCCTCATTGCTGCACAGAAGAATTACGTCCTGGAAGCACCGCTGGGTGCCAGGCCTGCTGCTGGAGCAACACCAGATGTTATGAACGTCTGGCAGAGCAAAGCTGATGACTACTCGATAGTTCAGTGTGCCATGCTTTACGACTTAGAATCGGGACTTCAACGACGTTTTGAACGTCATGGAGCATATGAGATGTTCCAGGAGTTGAAGTTAATATTTCAAGCAAATGCCCGAATTGAGAGATATGAAGTCTCCAATAAGTTCTATAGCTGCAAGATGGAGGAGAACAGTTCTGTCAGTGAGCATATACTCAAAATGTCTGGGTATAATAATCACTTGATTCAATTGGGATTAATCTTCCGGATGATTGCGTCATTGACAGAATTCTCCAATCACTGCCACCAAGCTACAAGAGCTTCGTGATGAACTATAATATGCAAGGGATGAACAAGACTATTCCCAAGCTCTTCGCAATGCTGAAAGCTGCGGAGGTAGAAATCAAAAAGGAGCATCAAGTGTTGATGGTTAACAAACCACTAGTTTCAAGAAAAAGGGCAAAGGAAAGAAGAAAGGGAACTTCAAGAAGAACAGCAAGCCAGTTGCTGCTCAAGAGAAGAAACCCAAGTCTGGACCTAAGCCTGAAACTGAGTGCTTCTACTGCAAGCAGACTGGTCACTGGAAGCGGAACTGCCCCAAGTATTTGGCGGATAAGAAGGATGGCAAGGTGAACAAAGGTATATGTGATATACATGTTATTGATGTGTACCTTACCAATGCTCGCAGTAGCACCTGGGTATTTGATACTGGTTCTGTTGCTAATATTTGCAACTCGAAACAGGGGCTACGGATTAAGCGAAGATTGGCTAAGGACGAGGTGACGATGCGCGTGGGAAACGGTTCCAAAGTCGATGTGATCGCAGTCGGCACGCTACCTCTACATCTACCTTCGGGATTAATATTAGACCTAAGTAATTGTTATTTGGTGCCAGCGTTGAGCATGAACATTATATCTGGATCTTGTTTAATGCGAGACGGTTATTCATTTAAATCAGAGAATAATGGTTGTTCTATTTATATGAGTAATATCTTTTATGGTCATGCACCCTTGAAGAGTGGTCTATTCTTATTGAATCTCGATAGTAGTAATACACATATTCATAATGTTGAAGCCAAAAGATGCAGAGTTGATAATGAAAGTGCAACTTATTTGTGGCACTGTCGTTTAGGTCATATCGGTATAAAGCGCATGAAGAAACTCCATGCTGATGGACTTGCGAACCGTGCCTCATGGGCAAGATGACTAAAACACCGTTCTCCGGTACTATGGAGAGAGCAACAGATTTGTTGGAAATCATACATACCGATGTATGTGGTCCAATGAATATTGAGGCTCGAGGCGGATATCGTTATTTTCTCACCTTCACAGATGATTTAAGCAGATATGGATATATCTACTTAATGAAGCATAAGTCTGAAACATTTGAAAAGTTCAAAGAATTTCAGAGTGAAGTTGAAAATCATCGTAACAAGAAAATAAAGTTTCTACGATCTGATCGTGGAGGAGAATATTTGAGTTACGAGTTTGGTGTACATTTGAAAAACTGTGGAATAGTTTCACAACTCACGCCACCCGGAACACCACAGCGCAATGGTGTGTCCGAACGTCGTAATCGTACTTTACTAGATATGGTGCGATCTATGATGTCTCTTACAGATTTACCGCTATCATTTTGGGGTTGTGCTTTAGAGACGGCCGCATTCACGTTAAATAGGGCACCATCAAAATCCTTTGAGACGACGCCTTATGAACTGTGGTTTGGCAAGAAACCAAAGTTGTCGTTTCTTAAAGTTTGGGGCTGCGATGCTTATGTGAAAAAACTTCAACCTGATAAGCTCGAACCCAAATCGGAGAAATGTGTCTTCATAGGATACCCAAAGGAAACTGTTGGGTACACCTTCTATCACAGATCCGAAGGCAAGACATTTGTTGCTAAGAATGGATCATTTCTAGAGAAGGAGTTTCTCTCGAAAGAAGTGAGTGGGAGGAAAGTAGAACTTGACGAGGTAACTGTACCTGCTCCCTTACTGGAAAGTAGTTCATCACAGAAAACTGTTTCAGTGACACCTACACCAGTTAGTGAGGAAGCCAATGATAATGATCATGAAACTTCAGATCAAGATACTACTGAACCTCGTAGATCAACCAGAGTAAGATCCGCACCAGAGTGGTACGGTAATCCTGTTCTGGAGGTCATGCTACTAGATCATGATGAACCTACGAACTATGAAGAAGCGATGGTGAGCCCAGATTCCGCAAAGTGGCTTGAAGCCATGAAATCTGAGATGGGATCCATGTATGAGAACAAAGTATGGACTTTGGTTGACTTGCCCGATGATCGGCAAGCAATTGAGAATAAATGGATCTTTAAGAAGAAGACTGACGCTGATGGTAATGTTACTGTCTACAAAGCTCGACTTGTCGCAAAAGGTTTTCGGCAAGTTCAAGGGATTGACTACGATGAGACCTTCTCACCCGTAGCGATGCTTAAGTCCGTCCGAATCATGTTAGCGATTGCCGCATTTTATGATTATGAAATTTGGCAGATGGATGTCAAAACTGCATTCCTGAATGGATTTCTGGAAGAAGAGTTGTATATGATGCAACCGGAAGGTTTTGTCGATCCAAAGGGAGCTAACAAAGTGTGCAAGCTCCAGCGATCCATTTATGGACTGGTGCAAGCCTCTCGGAGTTGGAATAAACGTTTTGATAGTGTGATCAAAGCATTTGGTTTTATACAGACTTTCGGAGAAGCCTGTATTTACAAGAAAGTGAGTGGGAGCTCTGTAGCATTTCTGATATTATATGTGGATGACATATTACTGATTGGAAATGATATAGAATTTCTGGATAGCATAAAGGGATACTTGAATAAAAGTTTTTCAATGAAAGACCTCGGTGAAGCTGCTTACATATTAGGCATTAAGATCTATAGAGATAGATCAAAACGCTTAATTGGACTTTCACAAAGCACATACCTTGACAAAATTTTGAAGAAGTTCAAAATGGATCAAGCGAAGAAAGGGTTCTTGCCTGTGTTACAAGGTGTGAAATTGAGTAAGACTCAATGCCCGACCACTGCAGAAGATAGAGAGAATATGAAAGATGTTCCCTATGCATCAGCCATAGGATCTATCATGTATGCAATGCTGTGTACCAGACCTGATGTATGCCTTGCTATAAGTTTAGCAGGGAGGTACCAAAGTAATCCAGGAGTGGATCACTGGACAGCGGTCAAGAACATCCTGAAATACCTGAAAAGGACTAAGGATATGTTTCTCATATATGGAGGTGACAAAGAGCTCATCGTAAAAGGTTACGTTGATGCAAGCTTTGACACTGATCCGGACGATTCTAAATCGCAAACCGGATACGTGTTTACATTAAACGGTGGAGCTGTCAGTTGGTGCAGTTCTAAACAAAGCGTCGTAGCGGGATCTACATGTGAAGCGGAATACATAGCTGCTTCGGAAGCAGCAAATGAAGGAGTCTGGATGAAGGAGTTCATATCCGATCTAGGTGTCATACCTAGTGCATCGGGTCCAATGAAAATCTTTTGTGACAATACTGGTGCAATTGCCTTGGCAAAGGAATCCAGATTTCACAAAAGGACCAAACACATCAAGAGACGCTTCAACTCCATCCGGGATCTAGTCCAGGTGGGAGACATAGAGATTTGCAAGATACATACGGATCTGAATGTTGCAGACCCATTGACTAAGCCTCTTCCACGAGCAAAACATGATCAGCACCAAGGCTCCATGGGTGTTAGAATCATTACAGTGTAATCTAGATTATTGACTCTAGTGCAAGTGGGAGACTGAAGGAAATATGCCCTAGAGGCAATAATAAAGTTATTATTTATTTCCTTATAATCATGATAAATGTTTATTATTCATGCTAGAATTGTATTTACCGGAAACATAATACATGTGTGAATACATAGACAAACAAAGTGTCACTAGTATGCCTCTACTTGACTAGCTCGTTAATCAAAGATGGTTATGTTTCCTAACCATGAACAATGAGTTGTTATTTGATTAACGAGGTCACATCATTAGTAGAATGATCTGATTGACATGACCCATTCCATTAGCTTAGCACCCGATCGTTTAGTATGTTGCTATTGCTTTCTTCATGACTTATACATGTTCCTATGACTATGAGATTATGCAACTCCCGTTTACCGGAGGAACACTTTGGGTACTACCAAACGTCACAACGTAACTGGGTGATTATAAAGGAGTACTACAGGTGTCTCCAATGGTCGATGTTGGGTTGGCGTATTTCGAGATTAGGATTTGTCACTCCGATTGTCGGAGAGGTATCTCTGGGCCCTCTCGGTAATACACATCACATAAGCCTTGCAAGCATTACAACTAATATGTTAGTTGTGAGATGATGTATTACGGAACGAGTAAAGAGACTTGCCAGTAACGAGATTGAACTAGGTATTGGATACCGACGATCGAATCTCGGGCAAGTAACATACCGATGACAAAGGGAACAACGTATGTTGTTATGCGGTCTGACCGATAAAGATCTTCGTAGAATATGTAGGAGCCAATATGGGCATCCAGGTCCCGCTATTGGTTATTGACCAGAGACGTGTCTCGGTCATGTCTACATTGTTCTCGAACCCGTAGGGTCCGCACGCTTAAGGTTACGATGACAGTTATATTATGAGTTTATGCATTTTGATGTACCGAAGGTTGTTCGGAGTCCCGGATGTGATCACGGACATGACGAGGAGTCTCGAAATGGTCGAGACATAAAGATTGATATATTGGAAGCCTATGTTTGGACATCGGAAGTGTTCCGGGTGAAATCGGGATTTTACCGGGTTACCGGGAGGTTACCGGAACCCCCCGGGAGCCATATGGGCCATCATGGGCCTTAGTGGAAAGGAGAAAGGGGCAGCCCAAGGGGGCTGCGCGCCTCCCCCCTTCCCCTAGTCCTATTAGGACTAGGAGAGGTGGCCGGCCACCCCTCTCCCTCTTTCCCCCTTGGGAATCCTAGTTGGAATAGGATTGGGGGGGGGGGAGTCCTACTCCCGGTAGGAGTAGGACTCCTCCTGCGCCTCTCTCTCTTGGCCAGCGCCCCCTCCCCCCTTGGCTCCTTTATATACTGAGGTAGAGGCACCCCAAAGACACACAAGTTGACACAAGTTGATCCACGTGATCTATTCCTTAGCCGTGTGCGGTGCCCCCTGCCACCATATTCCTCGATAATACTGTAGCGGAGTTTAGGCGAAGCCCTGCTGCTGTAGTTCATCAAGATCGTCACCACGCCGTCGTGCTGACGAAATTCTTCCCCGACACTTTGCTGGATCGGAGTCCGGGGATCGTCATCGAGCTGAACGTGTGCTCGAACTCGGAGGTGCCGTAGTTTCGGTACTTGATCGGTTGGATCGAGAAGACGTACAACTACTTCCTCTACGTCGTGTCATCGCTTCCGCAGTCGGTCTGCGTTGGGTACGTAGACAATACTCTCCCCTCGTTGCTATGCATCACATGATCCTGCGTGTGCGTAGGAAAATTTTTGAAATTACTACGAAACCCTACAGTTTTGCCACGACTTCCACGAATGTCATTCCCTAATGAAACTTGACAAGCACTTAGAACATTTGTTGTTCTTTGCCACCATATTTTTTTTATTTTTTAGAATTTTTTTAGAGTTCACTATTCATGGTGGTATCAAAAAGAGCTAAAACTCGGATGTGCACTTTTGAACACTTTTTTCATGAATGCAAATGACACTGACATATAAGTGATGTTTTTCTGAACATTTTGGTATCTTATTTGCATTTTTATGATTTAGTATGAATTAGTTATGAAGTTTTCAAACTGACGGTCAAACGGTCAAAGGGCAAAAGCATAAGAGGAGCAAAGTGACTTGGACAGAACCGGTGACTTCTGAGAATTAGGGGTAAAACAGACGAGTGGGACACAACTAGGGGCATAAATCTAATTATCCCTTTTTCATATGGTATTAGAAATCATTGACCCTTCATCTGAACTCCAACTAGGGGCATAAATCTAATTTCTCTGAACATGTGTGTGTGTGTGTGTGTATGTGTGTGCGTGCGTGCGTGCGTGCGTGCGTGCGTGTGCGTGTGTGTGTGTGTGTGTACTCGCTATAATTTGTTGATGCTAGTTGGTTAGTGCCGTGGCCCCATGAGTATTCTAGGAGAGGATCACATCTCTAGTCTAGGACAAGCACATTACCGTTATTGTCCATTTGTGCAACTTCCATCTCTGAATTGATTATGACTAACATTACTACCATATTTATGCCTACCAAGCTCCACGGATTCACTGTGCAATTTGGCATGACCTTCCAGGCACTCTACCCAATCTTTGGTGGTAATATACACCATTGGTTACCGGTCACCACATGTTGAGTAAGAATTGGTAAGAACCAGAGATACATTCTCCTGCTTTTGATTAGCAACCACATTCTAGTAGTTGAAAGGGACACTATTCTTGTGTTTTGTTTCCAATCTTCGACTAACAATGACAGATCCGGCCACATCGCCATCGCCTGCTAGTACGCCGAACGTATCAAGGTCGCCCCATACACTAAAGAAATTGTAGTGCTAGAGGATGTCATCATGGTTCTGACCATCTCCTGCATCACCGACGTTGTTGGTAGGTCGACCACGTAAACCACGATGAAGCTGATACTGCCATTGCGACATTCACATCATAGAAGCACGAACTGTCATACAACAGAGCTTTAAAAAGGATAATATATATCCCACGGGGGACATACTAAAATCCTATAGTCGAGGCAATAAAAGACACTTTTAGTTCAATGAATAATCTAGTCTGCACTGATATAAAAGTCATGAGTTGGTGAAATCCAAACCATCTCAACCATCGAATACAAACAAACCCAAATACTAACGGAATAATGTTGTATGTTATTCCACACTTAACAGATAATTAATTAGTCCTATATTCGACACAATTCAATAGCTGTTTACATAGTGCATAGTCCGTGCAATATATATTTGCACATGCGGAGGTACTAATAAAGAGAGGTAAAGTATAGTGCCATATCCTAATGGACATTAGTGAGCCTGGTCGTGCTCTTTTTTCTTGAGAACGGTGAGTTCGACCTTGTTGTTTGGCAGATTCCTCCACATGCCCACCAAACACTTGACGAGTAGGTGCACATAATCATCACCATCTCGGTATATGATTTCACTCAGCATAAGGTTCTTGCACTTGAAATGCACTAGATCCTTAGAATATGACTGGCGGCGTTCCATCACCTCCTTTGTAGGCTGGAAATCTGAGACCTGTTGAACAACACAAATGAATCAGTATTACATAATATATTGGGTTCATGGTAATAGTTCATGAAAGTCGTCATAGCAGCACCATGCAATGTCGCAAAGTGAGCTTTTGCAGGTTATGTGAGTTCCACAGGTATTGTCGTACTCCAAGGAAGTCATCGCGAATACGACACTCGTCCAGGAACAGGGTTCTCAGATTCTCAAACTTGAATACACACTGGTGGAAAAAAGGCCTTTGGTCGCGGTTCGCAACTGCCATTAGTCGCGGTTGCGCAACCGCGACCAAATAAGCGCGACTAAAGCCCCCCACCTTTAGTTGTGGCTGCTTAAGAACCGCGACTAACGGCCCGTCCACGTGGGCGCCAGGCGGCCGTCGGGGCGGAGGACCTTTAGTCGCGGTTCTTCTGGCCAACCGCGACTAAAGGCCGCCACAGGTTTAGGGTTTTAGCCCCCCCCTAAACCTGTTTTCTGTTTAATTTGTATTGTTTTATTTCTTTTGTGCTTTATTTTAATTTTGAAGGAGTTTCATATATTCTACGGTACTACATACATGCATATGAATGTACAATTTCAAATAAATTTGAAATTAGAACCAAAAAGAATTCAAGAGGAATATACAATATATATTCAATATCATCGGATGACCATATACAATTTTGAACAAGTTTCCATACATGATTTAATGCATATAAAGTTCTACGTCCTCGTAATAGTGTTCTCCTTTAGGATGGAGGACTTCCCTGCTGAACCATCCAGCTAGTTCCTCTTGAAGTGGTCGGAAGCGAGCTTCTGGACTAAGCATCCACCGGAGGTTATTCCTCTGAGCATTGGTATCACTCGGAACCCGCTCAGAGGTGTATCTCCGGATCATCTCACAGACATAGTATCCACATAGATTGGTCTCCGGTGGCTGAATATCCCCAGCATTCTTAGCCTTTAACATTTTGAATTCTAGCTCTTTTTTGAATTCACCGACCTTTGTATCTACGAACCGTCTCCAAACCCTACGAGGCAAAGAAAATTAAATGAACAAGAGAGTTATTAATTAGTTACTTGATATTAGGAAATGAACGAAATAGGCCGATCGATATAGAGCGCAAATGAATGAAAATAATTACTTCTGCAGCATTCTTCTCATGCCGCCCCAAAGCTTTGGATCCATATTCACAGAGTCGTGGACGAGACATTCTGAGGTGTTAACTTTAATTACTAGCAGAATCCAGTGGAACCTGCGGACACGATACATGCACAGTACGTCATGCATAACTCATCGATTAGCCGGCCACATACCATGCATGGAGTAAACAAAAGAGAATGTGCTCAAGACAGAAACACTCACTCAAAATGGTAAGGAAATAGAATATCACTTTTGAGTTCCTGCTTTGTAAGAAACTGCCACAGGTCTGCCTCCACGTCGGCGGGGTGACGCTCCAACACATGTCCATTAACGATGTGTGGGTCAATGAACCCAACATCATGGATGTTCCTTACTCTGCATTCCTTAATCTTCATTCTGCATGTATAATAGCGGACACAACAATATAGTTAGGACATATATATAGTGCAGGCAATATGAACGAGATGGGGTAGAAATTAATAAATCACTTACAGAACGTAGCAACTGATGATAGATTTATCGAGCTCGCGCAGATTGAAAAGCTGGAACAATTCACTCAGTTCAATTTGTACATAGTAATGTTTGAAGTGATGCTCATGTCTAACTTCCGCATAAATATATTCTTTGGCGTTTTTATTTTTTATGTAACCCTTGTACCATTTCAGCAGACCTTTCATTTGTGGAGGTAGATCCTTTTCCTGCGCAGGCTCGACGAGAGGCCCATTCTTGACATATGTAATTACTACCTCCTTCACTGGCGCCTCATCAAGGCCTAACAGTTCACGAAGAGTAATACCTAAGTTGGCCGCTTGTTCTCTGGCACTCGTTACAGTCAATCCCTGTGCTGCCGCAGCTTGTATGATCTCGGGGGCATCCGGACAGAAGGCTTCCACTATAAGCGGGGCAATCGATTGTTTACTTTGTTCCCCGAGCTGGGCAACTTGTTTCCCGCTTTTTTTACTTTCGGCCTTCTCCCGCTCTTTGTTCTCCTTGAACATGAGTGCCTGCCTGCGAAGTTCACGTGCATAGTCGTTAGGCAGATTCTTCGCGGCTTGGGACGGTGTGCTCAAAAATGACTTAGCCCACTTCTTTTGCTCATCAGAAAATACTGGCTTGGGCTCGGGCTCTCTTTTCTTCTTGCAGTCCGCCTTCCATTTCTCCAAATCAGCAGCCGCGGCCGCGTCGACTTCCTCGGCACTACGTTCCCAAGGCCTTGTGGGGAGAGGCTTCAGTGATGGCTCCGGTACCTTTGTGGTCTTAGGTACATAAGGGTCCGGGTTAATAATCCAGGACTGCTTCTGCTTCTTTGCCGGAGGTGGATTGGGGGGCGGCGTCTGATCACCCGCCGGACGAGGACTGGGGGGCGGCGGCTGATCACCCGCCGGACGTTGTGGACTGGGGGGCGGCGTCGGCTGACGTGACGGAGGTGTAGGTGAACCGCCACCACCACCACCACCACCACCACCGCCACCGCCACCACCACCACCGTAGGGGGGTGGACTTGTTGTCCTTGGCGCCTCGCCTGGAAACTTGATAAACTTCTTTTGCCATAGAATGAAATGGCGCTTGACATCTCCAAGTCTTTTCTCCCCTTCAGGTGTAGCAATGTCAATCTCCAGGTCCTCAAACCCTTGGACTATGTCCTCCACCGTGACACGAGCATAGCCATCTTGAATGGGGTTGTTGTGGTGGAGTGCTCCAGGTAAACATGGTAAAGCACTGCCGATGGCTACCTTCATGGACATGTTCCCGATAGGATAATACAGATGACATTCTTTCATCTCCTTTATATCGTCCACGGGGTAGCGAGGAGGCTCCGGTGAAGTAATTTCGACCACCAGAGGCTCCGGTGCAGTAATTTCGACCACCAGAGGCTCCGGTGCAGTAATTTCGATCGTCGGTGCATCTGCACCAGCCGGTGGGGCCTCCGTGGAAGCCACGCTGCTTCTCCGCTGCTGGCTTCCGAGATCCGCTGGATGATCTTCATGCTGCACCCGAGCTGCATCTCTTTCGGCTACTAGTACACTCATGGTTTTCTTCATCACATCCATTTCCGATGCCAACCGCGCCACAACATCTGCTTCCCGATCCATCTTTCTCTTACGGCTTCTGTAACCGTACGGGTCATCGTTCTGGGGGAACCCTATTTTCCACGGAATGTGCCCCATGCCTCGTACACGTCCTCCGTGTTCAGGATTCCCGAGGGCTTTTGTCAGCGCGTCGTTCTCTCTGTTGAACTTGATCTTCCCCTGTTGAGCATCCCTCATTGCGTTAATAAGGGCTTGGGTGGGTTTAATTAATTTGCCCCGGTAAACACACTCCCCTGTCTCCGGGTTCAGCGTTCCCCCATGCCCGTACCACCAGCTTTTGGCCCTTGGGTCCCATCCCTCCGTACCTGGACGGATTCCTCGCGCCCTCAGCTCGTTCTCCATCTTCTCCAACCTAGGCACCCAAATGCGATACCCTCCTGGCCCCATAACATGATTGTACTCCTTCTTAGCCGCATTTTCCTTATTTTTTTCGATATTTGAATGAACTGCTCCGATTTCTTTTGCTTCACAAATTCTGGCCAATCATGTTTCAGTTTCTCATATTGTCCTTTGAAATCCGGAGTCTTGTTCTGCTTGACAAAGTCATGGGCTAGATTTTGCTTGAATTTCCGGAATGCGTCGGCCATCTTATGAAGAGCGAACTGTTTGACTAGCCTCCTCCTCTCCTTGTTTTCCTCAATCTTGTTACCCTCCTCATCGAATTTGTTGTATTCCGGAGGTAGAACGAAATGTTCCATAAGCTTCTTGAAGCAATCTTTTTTTGTTCTCTTATCGACAAAAGTGAAACCATCAATTCGTGCCTTCTTTGGCTCATTCCACTCCTGGACGGTGATCGAGACGTTGTCTCTAACAATGGCTCCGCATTGGCTGACAAACTTGGTGGCGTTCTTGCGGGGCTCCAGCGGCCTGCCGGTTGCACTGTCGACAACCTCGATGGTGCATGTTTCTCCTTGTTTCATCGTCTTGGTTGCGCCACGCTTTGACGACGTACTCGATTGTTTCGACGATCCGGCCGAGGGCTAAAATAAGAAAGAGTCGCGCGCGTTAGTACACACATATTTATTCAAATCAGTTAGTTTGTATCACCAGAGGCTCAATGTATATATATACCTCGGCGCCGGAGGTGGTTGCTACTTCCATTTGAAGATCGTCGTTTATCGACGTTTGTTCGGCATCATCTTGCTGACGGCGCCCTTCATCTTCACCGTCAAGGTTCAGATAAGAAGAGATATCATCTTCTTCTTCTCCGGTCGGCACATATAGAATATCGCCGTTTATGATGCCGAACATATGTGCTTCACCGTCCGGATCATAGTTGTCCATAATCGGGTCAGCTCTATCGTCCGCCATTATGTCAGTCCTGAAAACATGTAGTAAAAACAAATTAATTAAGTGAAGAAGGGGGGCGGTGGCGGTGGCGGTGGCGAAAGGGCGGTGGCAAAAGGAGGGGGCGAGGAAGGGGTGGGAGAGGGTGTCGCGGTAGAGCGCGAGACGGGGCGGCAGACGACGGCGTCACGGAGAGGGGAGGCGAGGACAACACATTTATAACCCTCGCCGTCCCCTCTCGATCCCTAAAAAAACACCGCGCGCATCGCCGCCCCCCTCGCCGCCCCTCTCCGTATATACGTTTTTTTTGTTAATTATCAAATTTTACGGGTTTTTTTTAATTATCAAGTTTTAAGTTATTTACCGTTTTTGTTAAACTAAGTTATTTACCGTTTTTGTTAATTATCAAATTTTACCGTTTTTTTTGTTAATTAACTAGTTAAAAAATTCTCTCTCTCTCTCTCTCTCTCTCTCTCTCTCTCTCTCTCTCTCTCTCTCTCTCTGCTCTCTCTCTCTCTCTCTCTCTCTCTCTCTCTCTCGATCATCGCTCTCTCTGCTCTCTGCTCTCTCTCTCTCTCTCTCTGCTCTCTCTCTCTCTCTCTCTCGATCAACGCCGGCGTTGAGGGCGGCGAGGCCGGCCGCCGGCGTTGAGGGCAGCGAGGCGGCGCGGTGGGCGAGGGAGGCCGGCGGGCGGCGTACTAGGGCGAAAGGGGGCGGCGGGCGCCGTACGTGGGCGAGAGGGGGCGGCGGGCGACGGCGGGCGGCGTCGAGGGCGAGGCGACGGCGGGCGGCGTCGAGGGCGAGGGGGGGCAGGCCTTCGGCGCGGCAGAGAACGAGCGGAGAAATGGAGGCGACGGGTCGGGCGGTTGTATTTATAGCCCCCCCCTTTAGTCGCGGTTGGGGAGGCGACCCGCGACTAAAGGGCCTTTAGTCGCGGTTGGGGAGGCGACCCGACTAAAGGGTAACCTTTAGTCGCGGTTGGGGAGGCGACCCGCGACTAAAGGACTTTTTTGGCGGGTTTTTCGTTCCCGCGCGCAACCACCTTTAGTCGCGGTTGGGCAGGCCAACCGCGACTAAAGGTATTTTCCAAATACTTTTTCTTTTTCAAAATCTTAAAAATACAAATAATATATCAAAAAATTCAGAAAAATAAAACTAATTCAATTCAAAATTCTAAAAATACAAATAATATATCAAAAAATTAAGAAAAATAAAACTAATTCAATTCAATATGTTAAAAATACAAATAATATATCAAAAAATTAAGAAAAATAGAACTAATTCAATTCAATATGTTAAAAATACAAATAATATATCAAAAAATTCAGAAAAAAAAACTAATTCAATTCAAAATGTTAAAAATACAAATAATATATCAAAAAATTCAGAAAAATAAAACTAATTCAATTCAAAATTCTAAAAATACAAATAATATATCAAAAAATTCAGAAAAATAAAACTAATTCAATTCAAAATTCTAAAAATACAAATAATATATCAAAAAATTAAGAAAAATAAAACTAATTCAATTCAAAATGTTAAAAATACAAATAATATATCAAAAAATTCAGAAAAATAAAACTAATTCAATTCAAAATGTTAAAAATACAAATAATATATCAAAAAATTCAGAAAAATAAAACTAATTCAATTCAAAATAATATACCAGAGGCCGGTCGTCGGCTATGGTGGTACGGCCGGACTCTGCAGAGCGTCATGGACTACATCACTCCAAATTTCATGTATCATTCGAAAATGGACACCAAACACATCACGGGTAATATAATTCACATGATCCATTCAACAAAGTTTGGTACAATAAATTATTACACATCATTTCTTCCCTTGTGTCCCTGCTTGCTTACGATTGTGCCGTATCCATGGAGCATCCTCATCATTTAACTTAATGCTTGGGTCGGTGTTCACTTTGAAGGGCGGAATTTCAGCAAACATATTATAATCTTCTGACATGTCTGTCTTGTCCTCCACTCCCACGATGTTTCTTTTCCCTGAAAGAACAATGTGGCGCTTTGGATCATCGCATGATGTACTGATCGTTTTCTTATCTTTCCGTTTCCTCGGTTTGCTACTCATGTCCTTCACATAGAAAACCTGAGCGACATCTTTCGCTAGGACGAATGGTTCGTCAAGGTAACCAAGATTGTTGAAATCCACCATTGTCATTCCGTATTGCTGGTCCACCTTTACCCCACCTCCTGTTAGCTTGAACCATTTGCACCGGAACAAAGGGACCTTAAAGGAGGGTCCATAGTCAAGTTCCCATATCTCCTCTATGTAACCATAATATGTGACCTTTTGCCCATTCTCGGTTGCTGCATCAAAGCGGACACCACTGTTTTGGTTGGTGCTCTTTTTATCTTGGGCGATCGTGTAAAATGTATTCCCATTTATCTCGTACCCTTGGAAAGTCGTTATAGTCGAAGATGGTGTCTTGGCCAACATGTACAGCTGATCTACAACATCATTGTCATTCATTAAATGTTTTCTCAACCAACTGCCGAAAGTCTCCATGTGGGCCTTCCTAATCCAGGATTCAGGCTTCCCCGGGTTGTCCGAGCGTAAAATATTCTTGTGTTTCTCAAAGTACGGAGCCACCAAGCTGGAATTGGTCAGTACAGTGTGGTGTGCTTCAGTCAGAGAATGGCCGTCCATACATATCGTTGATTTCCTTCCGATCGTGCCTTTTCCACTTAGTCTCCCCTCGTGCCGCGATCGAGGAAGACCAATCGGCTTAAGGTCAGGAACAAAGTCAACACAAAACTCAATTACCTCCTCATTTCCATAGCCCTTGGCGATGCTTCCTTCTGGCCTAGCACGGTTACGAACATATTTCTTTAATACTCCCATGAACCTCTCGAAGGGGAACATATTGTGTAGAAATACAGGACCGAGAACGAAAATCTCTTCGACTAGGTGAACCAGGAGGTGCGTCATAATATTGAAGAAGGATGGCGGGAACACCAACTCGAAACTGACAAGACATTGGATCACATCGTTCTGTAACCGTGGTAGAACTTCTGGATTGATTACCTTCTGAGAGATTGCATTGAGGAATGCACATAGCTTCACAATGGCTACTCGAACATTTTCCGGCAGGAGCCCCCTCAAAGCAATCGGAAGCAATTGCGTCATAATCACGTGGCAGTCGTGAGACTTCAGGTTTTGGAACTTTTTCTCCGCCATGTTTATTATTCCCTTTATATTGGACGAGAATCCAGACGGGACCTTCATACTGCTCAGGCATTCAAAAAAGATGACCTTCTCTTCTTTGGTCAGAGCGTAGCTGGCACGACCTTGAAACCATTCCGGATGCCGGTCATCAGGGTCTTTCAAACGTTGCTGGTCCTGCCGTGCTTCCTTTGTATCATTTGTCTTCCCATACACGCCCAAGAAGCTTAGGAGGTTCACGCAAATATTCTTCGTAACGTGCATCACGTCGATTGCAGAGCGGACATCTAGGACTTTCCAATATTCTAGCTCCCAGAATATAGATTTCTTCTTCCACATGGCTGCGTGCCCGTCAGCTCCCTTCGGAACTGATTGTCCGCCAGGACCCTTTCCAAAGATGACTTTCAAATCCTTGACCATATCAAATACCTCAGCACCAGTGCGTTCCGCAGGCTTCGGCCGGTGATCTGCCTTGCCGTTGTAATGCTTGCCTTTCTTTCTTACTGGATGAATTTTCGGAAGAAATCGACGATGCCCAAGGTACACGTTCTTCTTACAATTTGGCAAATGTACACTTTCAGTCTCATGTAAGCAGTGCGTGCATGCATTGTATCCCTTATTTGACAGTCCCGAAAGGTTACTAAGAGCAGGCCAATCGTTGATGGTTACGAAAAGCAACGCTCGTAGGTCAAATTCCTCTTGTTTGTGCTCATCCCACACACGGACACCACCCCACAGCTGTAAAAGTTCATCAACTAATGGCCTTAGGTACACATCGATGTCGTTGCCGGGTTGCTTCGGACCTTGGATGAGCACTGGCATCATAATGAACTTCCGCTTCATGCACAACCAAGGAGGAAGGTTGTAGATGCATAGAGTCACGGGCCAGGTGCTATGGCTGGAGCTCTGCTCGCCAAAAGGATTCATGCCATCCGTACTTAGAGCAAATCTTATGTTCCTTGCGTCAGCTGCAAAATCTTTGAACCATCTGTCGATCTTTCTCCATTGCGTTCCATCTGCGGTGTGTCTCAACTCCCCGTCCGACTTACGGTCCTCTTTGTGCCATCGCAACAACTTGGCATGCTCTTTGTTCCTGAACAGACGTTTCAACCGTGGTATTATAGGAGCATACCACATCACCTTGGCGGGAACCCTCTTCCTGGGTTTCTGGCCCTCAACATCGTCACCAGGGTCATCGCCTCTGATCTTATAACGCAATGCAGTGCATACCGGGCATTCATTCAAATTCTCGTATTCACCGCGGTAGAGGATGCAGTCGTTGATGCATGCATGTATCTTCAGAACCTCTAAACCTAGAGGGCAGACAACCTTCTTTGCTTCGTACGTACTGGCGGGCAACTCGTTATCCTTTGGAAACATATTCTTCAACATTTTCAGCAAGTTTTCAAATGCCGAGTCAGCTACACCTGCCTCTGCCTTCCATTTCAGCAAATCCAGTGTGCAGCCCAGCTTTTTCAGACCATCATCGCATCCGGGGTACAGCGCCTTTCTGTGATCCTCTAACATGCGATCCAAATTCTCCCTCTCCTTTTCAGTTTCGCAGCGTCTCCGTGCATCAGCAATGGTCCGACCAAGATCATCAACGGGATCATCACGTGCCTCTTCTTCACCTTCCCCTTCACCTTCAGCATCCTCCATGAAAGTATCACCGAAATGAGCAAGATAGCTTTCATCGATGAAATCATCCCCTTCTTCATCTTCTTCCATTATAACCCCTCTTTCTCCATGCTTGGTCCAACAATTATAGCTTGGCATGAAACCGTGCCGAAGCAGATGCATGTGAACATCTCTTGAGGAAGAGTAACCCTTCTGATTCTTACAGATAACACATGGACAGATAACAAAACCCCCCTGCTTGTTCGCATTAGCCACTACGAGGAAATCTTTCAAACCCGTAGTGAACTCGCCGGAGAGTCGGTTACCGTACATCCATTGCCGATTCATCTGCATTATTATAATATAAAATATATAATTAACCATCATGCATTTGTTAAACTAACTAGCTACAAACAATATAAATTAAACAATGAACTGCACACATGCATATTTTATCAATGACACATCAAAGGTTCATCAAGTTGCTAACCGCGATCGAGGAGTGTGGCTCCAACACTTCATGTCATGTTTGTTTCATGCTCTTGGGGCATTTCATCAAACACCTTATGTGCATAAGAGGAACCAAAAGCAAACCTACACCCACTTGTGAAGAGAATGGCTCCAAATGGCTAAGTGTTGGCTGCTGGATGGGTATATATAGGGGAGGGGCTTTAGTTGCGGTTGGCCTGGCAAACCGTGACTAAAGGTGCCCGAAGGCCTTTAGTCGCGGTTGTCCTGGCCAACCGCGACTAAAGACCCTCACGTGCGCCAGCTGGCCACCGAGCGCCCTGGGCCCAGGCCTTTGGTCGCGGTTCACCTCCAGAACCGCGACTAAAGGTCCCATTAGTCGCGGTTCCTACAGCTTCGTGACTTATGGGGCTGGACGGAAGCCTGTTTTTCCACCAGTGACAGGAAGATCCTTATGGCCGTCATAGAACAACAACTGAAAAAGAAACCCAGAGAGACGGTTATTTTGTTATCTAGTACATAAACGGCCCCAAGTAAAGGAGAGGCAAACTGGGTAAAAAAGGGGGTATCAAGAAGAAGATATACCGTGACCTCAAAATGCAACTGGTGCAAGGTTGTCACATTAGACAGCACGCCAAAAATACCCAATTGCTGCGTCACGTCGTCTTCAATCCAATACAGATGAATCGACGCATCTACAAGAGACGGCAGGCGATGTGGTTCGGTCGTATCAACAATGTGATCAAGCACCTCGGCCCCGAGGCGGAGAGAAACAAGAGAAGGAGTGTCTATAATCAACCGGAAAATCTCATCATCATAGACCCTGTATTCACCATCGGCGACCAATTTCTTGAGTGAGGAGGAGACGATCTTAGGGTTCCTGGTGGTGAAGAAGACACATTTTTCCAGTTGCACCTCCTCCAGAGCAGGGCAGCCGGAGCTGCTCATGTGGCTCGCAAGATCATTCAGTTCCAACCGCAGGCTGGAAAGACGCAACCTTTTGAGCCGGCGAGGCCATGTATCTCGACCACAGTGGCGGAGCAAACGGTCCCCGATGACAACGTCGGCCCCGCGCAGCCGGAAGTCCTCCAGGAGCGTGAGCTCATGGCTGCGCAGAAGGTTGGTCGTGAAGTTGTTGAGTTCACATTGGTAATCAAACTCCGGCTCGTCCATGTCGATGTCGAGGCACGGCATGGAGCGCCAGACGTGCCTCCACCTCGTGGACAGCACGCACGTCCGCACCGTCTGCACGACCTGGAGGCGGGACAGTGGTGCAGATGAGGTCGTCCGGCAGCGCGCTCAGCCGGTCACCGGCGCCGCCGCCGCCCGTGGAGCGCCCTGCCCCTAGCATTTCCATCGTTCTGGATTGCTGCGCGCGGTGCGTAGGGGAGACGAGACGGCGCGCGCCATTAGTCTGCCGTGTGTAGTTGCGCCACTACCGCAACAGGGCCCTATGCCGACAGCCATATATATGCCGACGGCCATCGTCGGCCTTGTCTGGGCTATGCCGACAACCATGTCCAAGCCGTCGGCGTAATAAAGCCATCGGGCTATCCCGAGATATGCCGACGGCCCCCGTCGGCCCAGATGAGCCGTCGGCTTATCCCAAGTTACGGCTACAGCGGCCGTCAGCATATATGGGCCGTCGGCATAGTTGCGGGCCCGGCGATCCCGCTCGTGCCGGGAGGCTAACGACGTCCGATCTATGCCGACGGCCGAGACGGGAGGCCGTCGGCGTAGATGCCCTTACCATGTCATTGATCCGAGGCGCACCGACCACCACCTATGCCGACGGCTGCCGTCGGCATAGATGCCACATCACTGATCCGCGGCGCGCCGGCCATCTGCCCTATGCCGCAGGCCGTCGGCATAGTTTTTTTTTTCTTTTTTTCTTTTTTTCATAGCTATATTTTGTTTCATTGTTTTTTTCCTTTTTTTACCACGTCATCGATCTTTTTTTTCATAGTTCCCTTATCCACTTCCCGGTCACCCCCTCCACTCGTTAGTTTTTTTTCTTTTTTTTCATAGCTATATATGAGGTTTTCTTAAATATTATTATTTGACTAACATATATATAGTACGTGTTAATAAGCATACATACATTATTTTTCGGTTCTGTACACAGCCGTGTGACCCGCCTCACGAGCGGTGCCGCCGCTAGCCGGCACCTGGAATGGGGAACAGCCGCATCGGGTCTATACGAAGGGGACTTTGCTCCCAAGTGTTTATATATATATCGGAAGACCTACCACAACCGGGTGGTGTTGTGGCATGTCCGAAGAGGCGGCACGCGTCGGTGCGTGGCCCCCCTCATGGACGGCGCCGCCGCCGGCACCTGGAGGGGGAAAACTGCCGCGTCGGGTCCACACGGAGTTTGGCCCGGATGTTGCTCCCCAGTGTCCCTCTGGGCCGACCTGACACAACCGGATGGAGACGTCCACTGGTCAAAGCCCGTCCGTGGGAAGTCAAAGGGCTAGATCTCGTGGTCAACCGCTCCAGGGTTAGGCGGGACGGGGGCCCTTGGGGGTAGCAATGCCACCGGAGCATTGTACCGCGCCCTCTTACATGCGGGGTGGTGTTGTGGCATGTCCGAAGAGCCGGCACATGTCTCCGGTGCGTGCCCCCCCCTCACGGACGGCGCCGCCGCCGGCACCTAGAGGGGGGAAACTGCCGCGTCGAGTCAACACAGAGTGGATGTAGCTGTGAGTTTGGCCCGGATGTTGCTCCCCGGTGTCCCTCTGGGACGACCTGACACAACCGGATGGAGAGGTCCACTGGTCAAAGCCCTTCCGTGGGAAGTCAAAGGGATAGATCTCGTGGTCAACCGCTCCAGGGTTAGGCGGGACGGGGGCCCTGGGGGGTAGCAATGCCACCGGAGCGTCGCACCGCGCCCTCATACATGCGGGGTGGTGTTGTGGCATGTCCGAAGAGGCGGCACGCGTCTCCGGTGCGTGGCCCCCCTCATGGACGGCGCCGCCGCCGGCACCTGGAGGGGGGAAACTGCCGCGTCGGGTCTACACGGAGTGGATTTAGCTGTGGGTTTGGCCCGGATGTTGCTCCCCGGTGTCCCTCCGGGCCGACCTGACACAACCGGATGGAGAGGTTCACTAGTCAAAGCCCATCCGTGGGAAGTCAAAGGGCTAAATCTCGTGGTCAATCGCTCCAGGTTTAGGCGGGACGGGGGCCCTGGGGGTAGCAATGCCACCGGAGCGTCGTACAGCGTCCTCATACACGCGGGGTGGTGTTGTGGCCTGTCCGAAGAGGCGGCACGCGTCTTCGGTGCGTGCCCCCCCCCCCCTCACGGACGGCCCAGGCGGCGGCACCTGAAGGGGGGAAACTGCCGCGTCGCATCTACACGGAGTGGATGTAGCTATGGGTTTGGCCCGGATGTTGCTCCCCGGTGTCCCTCTGGGCTGACCTGACACAACCGGATGGACACGTCCAATGGTCAAAGCCCGTCCGTGGGAAGTCAAAGGGCTAGATCTCGTGGTCAACCGCTCCAGGGTTAGGCGGGACGGGGGCCCTGGGGGGTAGCAATGCCACCGGAGCGTCGTACCGCGCCCTCATACATGCGGGGTGGTGTTGTGGCATGTCCGAAGAGGCGGCACGCCTCTCCGGTGCGTGGCCCCCCTCATGGACGGCGCCGCCGCCGGCACCTGGAGGGGGGAAACTGCCGTGTCAGGTCTACACGGAGTGGATTTAGCTGTGGGTTTGGCCTGGATGTTGTTCCCCGGTGTCCCTCTGGGCCGACCTGACACAACCGGATGGAGGGGTTCACTGGTCAAAGCCCATCCGTGGGAAGTCAAAGGGCTAGATCTCGTGGTCAATCGCTCCAGGGTTAGGTGGGACGGGGGCCCTGGGGGTAGCAATGCCACCAGAGCGTCGTACCGCATCCTCATACATGCGGGGTGGTGTTGTGGCATGTCCGAAGAGGCGGCACGCGTCTCCGGTGCGTGCCCCCCCCCCCTCACGGACGGCCCAAGCGGCGGCACCTAGAGGAGGGAAACTGCCGCGTCGGATCTACATGGAGTGGATGTAGCTATGGGTTTGGCCCGGATGTTGCTCCCCGGTGTCCCTCTGGGCCGACCTGACACAACCGGATGGATAGGTCCAATGGTCAAAGCCCGTCCGTGGGAAGTCAAAGGGCTAGATCTCGTGGTCAACCGCTCAAGGGTTAGGCGGGACGGGGGCCCTGGGGGGTAGCAATGCCAACGGAGCGTCGTACCGCGCCCTCATACATGTGGGGTGGTGTTGTGGCATGTCCGAAGAGGCGACACGCCTCTCCGGTGCGCGGCCCCCCTCATGGACGGCGCCGCCGCCGGCACCTGGAGGGGGGAAACTGCCGCGTCGGGTCTACACGGAGTGGATTTAGCTGTGGGTTTGGCCTGGATGTTACTTCCCGGTGTCCCTCTGGGCCGACCTGATACAACCGGATGGAGAGGTCCTCTGGTCAAAGCCCGTCCGTGGGAAGTCAAAGGGCTAGATCTCGTGGTCAACCGCTTCAGGGTTAGGCGGGATGGGGGCCCTGGGGGGTAGCAATGCCAGCGGAGCGTCGTATCACGCCCTCATACAAGCGGGGTGGTGTTGTGGAATGTCCGAAGAGGCGGCACGCGTCTTCGGTGCGTGGCCCCCCTCACGGACGGCCCAGACGGCGGCACCTAGAGGGGGAAAACTGCCGCGTCGGGTCTACACGGAGTGGATGTAGCTGTGGGTTTGTCCCGAATGTTGCTCCCCGGTGTCCCTCTGGGCCGACCTGACACAACCGGGTGGAGAGGTCCACTGGTAAAAGCCCGTCCGTGGGAAGTCAAAGGGCTAGATCTCGTGGTCAACCGCTCCAGGGTTAGGCGGGACGGGGGACCTGGTGGGGTAGCAATGCCACCGGAGCGTCGCACCGGCCCCTCATACATGTGGGGTGGTGTTGTGGCATGTCCAAAGAGGCGGCACGCGTCTCTGGGGTGTGGCTCCCCTCACGAACGGCGATGACACGGTAGTAGACCTTCTGCTGTAACGGTGCGGCGTGAAGGGGGGAAACGGTAGTAGACGGATCAGGCACTCGCATAGTTACTGGATCAGGCACTCGGTAACGGTACCCCTTAGTCAGTTGCTCTCCTATGTATCACCTTACGCGAGACCATAGAAAATATTTATATCATAAAGAAATGTTGCCCCCCTCAATTTATTTCGAAATATTTTAACACAATGTACATTTTTTGTTAGTACAATTTAGCAAATATTTATATCATAAAGAAATGTTGCTGACCATAGAATAAATTCGGTTCAGAAAAAAATATACGTGATATTTTAGAAAATTGTTGTACACTATAAAAAAAGATCATGTAATTAAAAATAATGTTTCAAACCATTAAAGAAAATGTATGGTACATTTTAAATAATGTTCATGCATGTCAAAAATATGTATACCATGTATCATTTTTAATATAAATATATACCATGTATCATTCAAAATAAAATAAAATAAAAAATAAAAAATAAAAGAAAATAAAAAATAAAAAAATATATGCCTACGGCTAAGCCGTCGACATAGGTGCCACGTGGTGACCTCATTTATGCCGACGGCTTAGCCGTCGGCATAGATACTCCTTCTCCACTCGCATCGACCCCTGGCCACTCATTCTATCTCCCCCGACCCCGACCAGCTGCGTGCCGCCGCCGTACCCCCCGACCCCGACCTGCGCCGCCGCACCCCCACCCCTACCTGCCGCCGCCACCGCACGCCCCTCCCCTGTCGCCGCACCTCCCACTCCAGCACGCCCCCTGCCGCCGCCGTACCTCCCACTCCCCTGCACACCCCTCCCCCTGCCTCCGCCGCACCTCCCACTCCAGCCGCGTCGCCGCCCCCGCCTCCACACCCGTCGTCGCCGTCGTCTCCACCCGCCGTCGCTACCCCGGCCTTCTCCCGACCCCGCCGCTGCCCCGGCCTCCCCCGACCGCGTGTTGCCCTGGCTTCCCCGACCCCGCCGGTGCTCCTGCAGCTGGCCGCGGCTGCTGCAGCGGGTCGCGGCTCCGGCCGGCCCCATCCCTCCCATCCCCGACCGCCCCTGTCTCACCACCCCCTCCACTGTCGCGCCCCCTGCCACGCCCCTCTCGGTGAGCTACTTTTTTAATTTTTTTAATTTTTTTGCTACTGTTGGATGGATGAATGAATGCATGGATGGATGTTGGATGTTAGATTGTTAAGTTAGATGATGATCTTGTCATTTGGATGTTAGATTGTTAAGTTAGATGATGATCTTGTCATTTGGATGTTAGATGGATGTTGGATGTTAGATGTTGGATGTTGGATGTTGGATGTTGGATGTTAGATTTTTATCATGATGATCTTGTCATTTGAGATGTGCTCCAAAATTGGTATAAGATGAGTAGTTATTTTTATCATGATGATCTTGTCGAAAAAATTGAACCGGACAAAATTTGACACTTGACAAAATATGATTTTTTTTTTCATAGTTTTAAGTGTCAATGCTTAATGTTAAGTAGCTATGTGAGATGTTCTGCAAAATTATGATATGATGAGTGGTTATTTAATCAAGATGATCTTGCTAAAAAAATTGAAGGACAAAATTTGACACTTGACGAAACATGATTTTTTTTCATAGTTAAAAGTATCAATGCTTAATGTGAGGTGATGACCTAATTTTTTTTCACTCGGTGTAATTAACAATATTTGTGGTGTTCCATCTTCCTGGACTGATTGTCGACGTTGGAGGTGTTGGTCAACGTCGGAAGATGAGCAACAATTCCATGACCTCGTCCACTTTTTTTTCCATGTCACCAGATTAAATTTTCACATCAAGTCGCGTAACCTAGGTCTCCCGTCCAAAAGGGTTGCATCGATAAATATGCATTCAATTGCATATTTATCACCACAGCTCTTTCAGATTGTCCACCGCTTTCCACGCACAGCCCGAGGATGTGTAGATTTGGTACGTTGTTCATGTTCTACCCTGTTCCGAGACAGGATTTCGGCGGCGCCTCCATGTTGTTTTCCGGATGCACATTCTCTCGGCATTTTGCCGAGACGTGTATTTGGAGAACAGCGGGGAGGTGCTGCCGAAATTTTGTCTCGGAATGGGGTAGAGCATGGACCGTACTCAATCTACACATTCACGGGTGGGATTAGGACCCATCTTTACCTATTAGAGATGTAGGTGGATTAAATGTCGATTCTCGTCAACCTTGTAAAAAATAAAATATTGACGTGGGTAATTTAAATGAATCCTTAATTTTGTTGTGTGGCTTCCAATAAAGCAGAGATGGCAGATAATCAATGGATGTATAGTGGGTTTTTCCGTCAGAATCAAGTAACAAGAGAGTGGGTCGAGAAAACTGATGTGTTTTTGAAAGAGATATTCCGTAGTCCAATGAGGATGGTGCTAGAATGCCCGTGTGCCAAATGTAAGAGACGTATCCGCAGAGATAAGAGTGAGATGACTAAGCACCTTCACACGAATGGATTTATGCCCAACTTTAATATGCCGATAAACTTTGCCCAGCAGGACCGTGGTAGAGAGGATGTGATACGACAACGCGTCGCTGGTTATGAGGACGATGGGGTTAAAGACATGCTAGATGATGTCTTTGTTGCACATCCAACACCTCCTTCACATTCAGCGAATGAACCGGAGGAGCCGGAGGAAACCGCAAAGGCCTTCCTGGAAATCTTGGCCTCGTCAAAGAAACCTCTCTATGAGGGTGCCAAGCTGTCTGTGCTGGATGCCATCTCGCAACTGATGGTAGTCAAGGCTGAGTACGGTTGTAGCCGAGGTTGCTTTGAAGCATTTCTGGGAGTATGGGCTAACAGCCTGCCTGAGGGCCATGAACTGTCGAAAACCATGTACGGTACGAAGAAAATCATGAAGGCGCTCTCCATGGACTATGAGAAAATACATGTTTGTCCAAAGGTTTGCCTTTTGTTTAGGCATGAGTATGCGGATGAGAACTACTGTAGGAAGTGCGGTTCCTCTCGATATATTGAGGTGGTCGATAAGCATGGTCAGAAGCAGCAGCTAAAAATCCCTGTGAAGGTTCTTCGGTATCTTGATTTTATAAAAAGACTGCAGCGCCTTTTCATCACCGAGGAGTCTGCCAAAATGATGAAGTGGCACAAGGAAGGGAATAGGCACAATCCAAAAAACTTGTACATACATCAGAAGGTGAAGCATGGAAGTCATTCGATATAAAGTACCCGGAGGAAGCATCCGAGGCTGTGAATGTCAGAATTACTATAACAGGTGATGGGTTCAATCCATATGGTATGTCGTCTAATCCATACAGCTGCTGGCCCGTATTTGTTATTCCGCTCAATCTCCCTCCCGGTGCCATAATGCAATGCAAGACCATGTTCCTGTCGCTTATAATTCCGGGGCTTGAATATCCGGGGAAGAATTTGAGTGTGTTTATGCAGCCGTTGGTGGATGATTTGCTCCATTCTTGGTACTTCCCGAGGTTGACATGCGAGTGGCATCTGCACAAAAATTTCTTGATGAAAGTTTGGCTACAGTATTACATGCATGACTTTCCCGGCTATGCCCTGTTCTGCGGATGGTGTACAAGTGGAAAGATGCCTTGCCCAGTGTGCATGCAGGCCTTGATTTTCATTTGGCTGAAGAAGGAGGAGTATGTTCCTGATGTCGAGGAGGAGGAGGGTGAGGAGGAGGAGGCCGAGGAGGAGGAGGCCGAGGAGGAGGGCGAGGAGGGTGGAGGGGAGGTTGACCCCGAGTTGTGGGGTGACTTGCCACCGGATGCTCCGCAGGGGTGGCTGTGTGGTAATGCCGGAGTACCTACACCACCTTCTATCGAGGCGCACAAGTGGCTCATTAAACCTGCGGGGATAGAGTAAGTGCATCTCAATCATATTTTCAACACATGACAACATTTTTTTATTGTACACATGGAAACCCTTTGATTCTTTTGCAGTAACTGGATCCCTCGCGGAAAGGGCCGTAAACCGAACGGCCTTACCACTGTCCTGTTGAAGGAGTTTTGTCCTGGCCTATTCTGCCCGCGACCAGACAGGGACCGGCAGCTGCGTGTTTTGGCCACAAGCTGGGACCACTACGAGGCTTGCAGCAACGCGGAGTACAAGGCTAGAGCCAACGTGGTCTTACTTGCGTCTGCAAAGAAGAAAGCTCGTTAGTTGCAGTTCGAGGTGCGTTGGGTTGCCGTCTCGCAGTACTACCACATCTACCTACAAAAAAAGATGACCAAAACTCAAGCACAGAAGCAAAAACTTACCATGAGCAGGGAGCAGTTCATGATGGTAACTATTACTAACTTTTCATTGTTTTAAGGAGTCAACTATATGTTTCGTGCTCACATTTCATGCTTCCAAAATTTGCATAGGTTGTGCCTCGTTGGTGCGATGGAAGGCATGACAGATGGGTGTGTTTGGTGGATAGGTGGGTCGGTGACGATCCAGAGTTCGCTGCCAAGAGCATCAAGGCCCGGGCTAACCGTGGAAAAGACGGGACACAAGGCCAAGGAAACAGGAACCACTGGGGCTTCAAGGCCATGAAGGTATATCTATATGCATGATGCATTTTGGTTCTTCTTTACCGTCATGTTCTTATGTATGGCTAACTTCTGTTTGACGTTGCAGGAGGACAAGTTGCAGAGGCCGCTCACAGACATGGAGTCGTGGATGCTGGCCCGCTAGCGGAGTGATCGCAAGGAGGGCGAGAGCCAGTACTACGGCAACACCGAGCAACACCTGGAGTCTTACACCCATAACTATCAGAAGTTGCATCCGGATGTTCCCGTTCCTGAGGTCGCCAAGTCTCAAATCGATGACACGGCGGTGGTGGCCATCCAGGGTAAGTCCCATGGCCGGTATCCATGTTTCGATGGCTTGATCACTCCGTCGATTTCGTACACACTGCTTCGAGCTACCAACCCGAGCCCGTTAGAGAGTACGTGGCGTTCGCAGCCTCCCTTAGTCCGCCAACATGTTGTAAGTACTTCCCCTTATCTTCTTTGTCTCTATCTTTCTTAGTTTATTTTCAGCACTGCCCACTTAGAAACAACCTCAATTTTGTAGGCATATCAGGCCTTTCTCGAGCATAGGCCTTTTGAGGCGAGGGAGTACTTGCAACGAGTGAAGGCAAACGATGAATACAGCGGTCAAGTGATGGCGGTTAGTTTTGCCCTCTTAAACCAAGCTCAAATTTGCACTTTCATTCCTTCCGACTTTCTAGTTTGCTTGTTTAACTAACATCCAGGCTATGTTGGCGTCTTGGACTAACCGCACGGAGCCACCACAAGTTGGACCCCCACCACCACCTACGGAGACGCCCCACACATTCCCACATTCGAGGAAAGGCTTGCACTAGGCGGTGATACTCCGGTTAGTACATTTGCCTAACTAATGACAAGCTAGTTCTCGTTCATTCAACACTATCATGTCATATTTACCGTTAGAATCTTCTTTCAAACATGTAGGGGATCGGTGGCTCGACTCCTGCTCCGTCAACCCCAGTCACTCCGATCTGGCAGAGTGATGGTGGTCGTGGTGGCGGTTTTGGCGGAGGTGGACTTTGCGGTGGCGGTTTTGGCGGAGGTAGACTTGGTGGTGGTGGTGGTTTTGGCGGAGGTGGACTTGGCGGAGGTGGACTCGGTGGTGGTGGTGGTTTTGGCGGAGGTGGACTCGTGGTGGTGGTGGTTTTGGCGGAGGTGGACTCGGTGGTGCTTGATGTCGATGATGATTCCGTGTATGCGGCCGTTGTGCCATGCCTTTCATGTTTCAACTTTTATGATGTTTCATGTCTTGCACTACTCTTATGTTCGTGAACTTTCGCCGGTGATGATCTTTAGATGATGAACTTGACTATGTTTAAATGATGATGATGAACTGTCATATTTCATATTATTCTGCTTTGAAATGCTGTCAAACGAATTGAAAAAGAGAAAACATGGAAAATAATAATAAAAAAAACTATGCCTACGGCAAAGCCGTCGGCATATATACGCTCAGGAGCCACCAGGAGGCGCCACGTGGCAGAGCTATGCCTACGGCAAAGCCGTCGGCATAGATTCGGCTTTGCCATAGGCATAACCCTGCCGCCAGGCCAAACCAGGGGACGACACGTGGCAAAGGTATGCCAACGGCTTGGCCGTCGGCATACCTTTTCCACGTGTCTTCTCCTGAGTCGCCAGCGGTTTTGACGGCGCCGTCCGTTGCCGTCAGACGAAAAACAACACCGACGGCTAAACTATGCCGACGGCTGCCCCACGGCCGTCGGCATACGCTCCTATGCCGACGGCTATACTACGCCGACGGTCTGACAGAACTAAGCTGACGTGATCTACACTGACGGGGCTATGCCGACGGCAGCCGTAGGCATAGATCTATGCCGACGGCATAGGACCTATGCCGACGGCCCTGGGCCGTAGGCATAGCCCGCGAGTCCGGTAGTGCACCGCCGCCATGACTGGGAAAAGATGGGATCGGGAGTGACAAGGATGACGGATGGGAGAGAGCCTCGGTTTTTTCCTTTTTATATCCGGAGAGAGCATCGTGGGCTGTACTGTATGACTGTTTTTGGGCTGTATTGTATGACTGTATCTGTATGTATATTAACGGGCCCTTTCTCCTCTAAAAAAATTGAACGGGCTCTTTTCATTTCGTATTCTATAATAAATTTTATCCTTTCTTTTTCTATATTTTGTGTTAGGGCCCCTGACTCCCCAGACCCACTGAGCCGCCAGCGCAAAGGGAGATACAAGGCCGGGCCGGGTCAGGCAGCCCAACACCAGATACTTGGGCCCGAAGTGGGTAAGCGCATCATAGGAGAATACTTAGGGCCTCTTTGGATTGAAGGATTTTCATAGGAATATTGGAGGATTCCAATCCATTGGATTTTTTCCTAAAGAAGCCCTTTGGATCAAAGGAACCACACCTCCAAAATTCCTATGGATGCATTCCTACACCTCAATCCTATAGGAATTTCAACATCCACTATAACCTCTTTTTTACACTGATTCGCGTAGGATCGAGGCACTTTTCCTGTGTTTTTCCTGTGTTCCATCCAAATGACCATTCTTATAGTTTTCCTCTATTTTGTAATCCTCTGTTTTGCACCTACAATCCCGTCAAATTCCTGTGTTTTTTGAATTCCTTTGTTTTCTAATCCTGTGATCCAAAGGAGACCTGACGAGTGGAAGCATCCAGTGGATCAGGCGAATACTAGGCGGCGGCAACCCTAGCTCCTCTGTTCTTACTTTATCCTCTCTCGGTACGTAAATTCCCCAATTCGTGTAACCGATCTGTATCACTACTACTTCAGAGAGTGAAATAGATCGATCCACCACTGCCACCGTTTTCCACTCTATCATTTGGTATTAGAGACCACTCATTTCTCTCCGTTCCGGCTGGTGCATCTCATTAAAACCAGGAGCTTGAGCCAAGGACATGCATTGCTGGAAGCAATGGATCCAGCCGTCTCGGCCTTCCTCACCAAGGTCGAGGCCAACATCGAGGCCTCCATGGACGCCCACACCAAGGCCCAGCAAGCGACCGCAACCAGGATCGAGGAGCTGCTCGTTTGGCGCCCCGATCTGGATCGTCGTGTGGCGAAATTGGGCGATGCGGTAGCTGCGTTGTAACGGGCACAACCGTCATCATCCAAGGCGACTGACGAGGAGCCCGCGACCCACGCCAAGCCTCAGCCACCGCCTGCGACGGACGGCGGCCACACCGGAGCCGCTCTTGGCGCGGCCATCGATCCTCAACGGCCTTCCAGTGCCGCCGCCGCTCCCGACAAACGATCAGTTCGATCCCACGGCTTCTCCCTCTGTGTTGTCCCCTTTTGCACACGCCAGCCAACTGTTGACTGGGCTTGGCCAAGCGCATCCTTCTGTTGCATTTCCACAGTTGTCTGGCAAGAATCCGAATTTGTGAAAGACGCTCTGCGAGCAGTACTTCCACATGTTTGGTATACTGCCATCATTTTGGGTGCCTATGGCAGCCTTCAATTTCTCTGGATTGGCATCAATCTGGTTACAGTCTATTCAGAAGAGGCTTACTGCTTTTGATTGGGATTCTTTTACTTCCCTGCTATGCACACGTTCCGGTCGAGATCGACACCATATGTTGATTCATCAGTTTTATACAATTTGGCAAACAACTTCCGTGGCTGCATATATTGACCAATTTGAATTAATTATCAACCATCTGAGTTCCTATTCTGATACAACTCATCTGTTTTATTTCCTCACGCACTTTGTGGAGGGCCTGCGCAAGGATATCTGAGCCGTGGTCCTCGTTCAGAGGCCACCGGACTTGGACACGACATGTGCTCCGGCGTTACTTCAAGAAGAGGTCGCGGATGGAGTGTCTGGCACACTTCCTCGGCTACTGGAGGCGGCACCTCGGACAGCGATGCCGCTCCCTCTGCCTCCGCCGCCCGCCCGTCCTATGGCCACAGTCACCGCCACGGATCGTCGTGGTACTGAGGCGGCATGAGCAGACACGTCCAAGGTCAAGGCGTTGCGGGATTATCGCCGCGCCCACGTTCTTTGCTTCAAGTGTGGCCAAAGGTGGGGGCAGGATCATGTTTGCCTCACTTCTGTGGTCTGTGCAACTGCATGTGGTGGAAGAGTTACTCGACATCTTCGGCATCAGTAACAGTGTGATCGTGACGATGACACAGCGGGCGCAGGTACAGCTGAGACAGTGATGGCTATATCCCGACAAGCTTTGTCAGGTGGCATTTCGGCAAAGGCCTTTCAGCTCCGAGCCTGGATACAAGGACAGGAAGTGCTGATGCTTGTGGACTCAGGTAGTGCCACTTCTTTTATCAACCAGAAGCTTGCTGAGAAAATGGCAGGAACTCGTCCTCTTTCCCGTGTGTGCAAGGTCAGAGTTGCTGATGGTGGTGAGCTCAGTTGCGCGACAGAGATTCCTTCTTGTGTTTGGTGTACCCAGGGCAGTCAATTTGTTAGTGATATGAAGATTTTTCCCTTGGACACGTATGACGCCATCTTAGGGATGGATTGGTTGGAAGCAAACAGTAAGATGACGGTAGATTAGCATGCAAAGCTCACTGAAATTGCCACGCCTACATGAACTACCTCTCTGTGTGGCCATGAAGCTCAATCAACTGAATATCTGACTATCAATTCGGTTCAGCTGCAAAATCTGTGTAAAACTGGAGCCATTTCTCATATGGTGTTCGTATGTTTAGCACAAGGGCAGAAGGAAGGAAGCGACTAGATTCCAGAGTGCATTCAACAAGTGGTTGCAGATTTTGCTAATGTCTTTGGAGAACCGAAGGGTTTTCCACCTCGTCGTTCGTGCGACCACAAGATACCTCTGATTCCGGGTGCTCATCCTATTAACATACGGCCGTACCGGTACAAACCCGATCAGAAGGATGAGATTGAGGCTCAGGTAGCAGAACTTTTGAGGCAGGGTATCATTCAGAAAAGTTCTAGTCCGTTCTTGTCGCCTGTGATTTTGGTCAAAAAAAAGATGGGACATGGCGTTTATGTGTAGATCACCGCTATCTCAATGCACTCACTGTGATAGCTAAGTACCCAGTGCCTATGGTTGAAGAACTACTCGATGAGCTACACGGGGCCATATGGTTTTCCAAGTTGGACCTACGTGCTGGATATCATCCAATTCGTTTGGCAGAAGGGGAGGAGTACAAAACAACCTTCCAAACACATGAGGGCCACTTTGAGTTCAAGGTAGTTTCATTCGGATTGGCCGGTGGACCAGACACCTTCAATGGGGCAATGCACACTACCGTGCATCCTTGTCTCAGGAAGTGTGTGTTGTTCTTCTTCGACGACATTCTTGTCTTTAATAAGACTCTCACACAGCATGTTCAGCACCTCCGGAAAGTCTTGGAAATGTTGAGGCGTGATCGGTGGAAAGTAAAACTGTATAAATGTGACTTTGGTCAGAAGCAGCTATCCTATTTAGGGCATGTGATCAGAGAGAAGGGGGTTGCTACAGAACCATCCAAGGTGGAGGAAGTGGCAAAATGGGTGACGCCAACAGATGTCAAAGGTGTGCGCAACTTCCTCGGTTTGGCAGGGTATTACAGACGCTTCGTGCGTAACTTCGGGATCATTGCTCGCCCTCTTTTCAATCTACTAAAAAAAGGTGTGCCGTTTGTCTGGACTAGTAATACAGAGACATCATTTTGCCTTCTCAAGGAGCAACTCACTACGGCACCAGTTCTGGCCTTGCCTAACTTTCAAGAGCAATTCGTGATGGAGACAGATGCCAGTGATAAAGGAATCGGTGCCGTTCTGCACCAGAAAGGTCACCCTATCACTTTCATGAGCAGGGCTCTCTCCCCTCGCTATCAGGGTCTTTCCACCTATGAAAAAAAGTATTTGGCGGTTATCATAGCAGTCGATCAGCGGAGGCCCTACTTACAACATACTGAGTTCGTCATCTATACTGATCAAAAGTGTCTGATTCACCTCGAGCAGCAGCGCCTCACCACTCCTTGGCAACAAAAGGCGTTCACAAAATTACTAGGCTTACAGTACCGGATCAAATACAAAAAAGGCACCGAGAATACAGCGGCTGACGCACTTTCCCGCGCCACGACAGCAGAAATGTTGGCTCAGTTACAACATGCCAACCATCATGGCTCGACGACATCATCACCAGCTACAACAGTAATCCTCAAGCACAAAAATTGTTAACACAGCTAGCGGTTTGTGCTGATCCTAAAGGAAGGTTCACCCTGCAACAAGGTATTCTGAGGTTCAGAGGCCGTATTTGGTTGGTTTCTGAGGTTCAGAGGCCGTATTTGGTTGGGAGGAACCACGGCCCTTCAACAACAAATCATTGGGGCGTTCCACGACAGTGCTTTGGGTGGTCATTCGGGATTTCCTGTCACCTACCGTCACATCTGTCGCTTGTTTGCTTGGCCGAAGATGAAAACTCATGTGCAGCAGTATGTCAGATGTTGCTTAGTTTGTCAGCAAGCGAAGCCGGACAGAGCAGCTTCTCTAGGACTGTTACAACCAATCCCCATTCCAGCCGAACCGTGGGAATTGATAACAATGGACTACGTTGAGGGACTACCACAATCGGGCAAGTTCAATTGTTTGTGGTTGCTGGTTCTGGGTGGACGTGACGAGCGGGCTTTTGGCCCGGCTCGCGGCCCGTTATGGACCGGACCGTATGGTCCTGGCTCGCTAAATAACATGGCCGGTCCGGTCCGTGAAAAGGAGACCGAAATTCGGTCGGTCGGTCCGACAAAAGCTCGGTCCGGTTCGGAGGACCGAAGGCCCATCCCAATTAGATCTTATCTGGAGATGCCAACACATATACAACGTGCGTGCGTGACCTAGCCGCCGTCCTCGTCCATCCCAGTCTATCCCCATGGCGCCGCACGGGCTGCTTCCGCTCTCCCCTGTGCTTCCTCTGTCTCCCCGCCGTTGCGCCTCTACCTCGCCCTCTTCCCCGCCCTCTCGCGCGACTGCTCGCCCTCTCCCGCGCTCGGTCGTGCCACTCCCTCTCTCCTTCATGCCTCTCCCTGGCGTCGCCGCGCCTCAGGTGTGTCTTCTCCGGCTCCGGCCACCGTGCTGCTGCTCCGACGACCTCTCCAACATTCTGGGCCTACATGCCAGTGACTGGACATCGCCAGGACCGTGAGGACCGCCGGTCCGCACCGAGCTTCACCTCTGCCAGTCCGGTCCCTGAGATCAGGACCGCTGCGCTGCTTAGTCCGGTCCGGACCGGACCGCCGGCGGCCGGTCCAAACGGCGGCTCAGACCGGGACCGGACCGGCCCGGACCGTGTCCACCCTGAGTGCTGGTGGACAAAAGAACACGTTATGCTCATTTCTTGCCGTTATCCCATCCTTACACAGCGTCCAAAGTTGCACAACTCTAGATGACACAAATCTATAAGATCCATGGGTTCCCCAAAGCCATTATATCAGACAGGGATCCCGTGTTCACAAGCCACTTTTGGTCGGAGCTATTCAACTATGCTGGTACAGAGCTGTGTTTGAGTACGGCCGATCATCTTCAGACGGATGGACAATCTGAACGAGTGAATCAATGTGTTGAAACATTCATTCGATGTTTCACGCACGCATGCCCCAAGCGCTGGAGTTTCTGGATACCCTTAGCTCAATTTTTGTACAACACTTCTCACCATTCGGCCATTGGGATGTCGCCATTCAAAGCTCTGTTTGGACATGATCTGAGACACTAGGGTTGTCAGTGACCAATGCTTGTTCAATGCCATCGCTGGCTGCTTGGTTGGAGGAATGAGCAGTGGTGCAGGGCTTGATTCAGCAGCATCTTCATAGGGCGAGGAACTACATGAAAAATCATGCTGACAAGAAACGGTCATTCAGGGAGTTTCAGGTGGGCGGCAAAGTCTTTTTGAAGTTGCAACCGTATGTGCAAACCTCGGTGGCGTTGCGTGCAAATCATAAGCTCTCTTTCAAGGATTATGGTCCATACCCAGTGATCGAGAGGATCAATGAAGTGGCTTATAAGCTTCAGCTACCTCCTCAGGCCGTCGTGCATCCGGTGTTTCACGTCTCCCAGCTTCGCCATGCTCTACTTCCGGGTACAACTTCCCAGCAAAACTAATGAGCTTGCTGTACCAGTAGTTGTTCTGTAGTCCAAGTGGCATCGGAAAAATAGAGCCGTGCTTGAACAGGTCAAGGTCAGGTGGTCTAGAGCGCCAACTATGGAGGATACATGGGAGGATCCCGAAGCGCTTCAAGCAAGATTGCCACATGTTGCGGCTTGGGGCCAAGCCACTTCTCAAGGAGGGGGGATGTTAGGGCCCCTGACTCCCCGGACTCACTGAGCCGCCAGCAAGCAAAGGGAGACACAAGGCCGGGCCGGGTCAGAGAGTCCAACACAGGAGAATACTTAAGCAAGGAGACCTGACGAGTGGAAGCATCCAGTGGATCAGGCGACTACTAGGAGGCGGCAACCCTAGCTCCTCTGTTCTTACTTTATCCTCTCTCGTTACCTAAATTCCCCAATTCGTGTAACCAATCTGTATCGCTAATACTTCAGTGAGTGAAATAGATAGATCCAGCACTGCCATCGTTTGCTACTCTTTCATTTTGGTTTATCATTGAGAGTGGATTTTCAGCACCCGTGTGCCTAGGCACCCCCTTATCAGAACCGTTGGTACAGATTCTAGCGTTTAGGGATATGTGCCGTGTACTGTAGCGAGTAACTAATTAGCAGACCTACTAATTGTTAACCGAGGGAATCTGGACATGACATGTCGGCCACTGGTAAAGAAACCACGTCTTTCTCCTTTCCCCAGGCAACACATCTCTCCATTCTATATTTCTATTTTGTCTCTCACAGCACCCCTCTCTCTCTGACACACAACACACCTCTCTCTCTTCCTTTACTCTCTCACACACAACACCTCTCATAACGAAGATTATTTTTCTCTCTTTACTCTCTCTCTCTCTATCTCACTTAAATCCCAGGCGAAACATCCTAAAAACCATCTCACTCTCTCCTCACTGTTTCTAAACATCCTAAACATTTAAATTCCAGGAAAATGCTTACTAGAAAACTTACTCCCTTTCTCTGTCCTCACCTTTCTCTTTCTCACATGGTACCTCTCATGCACATTAACACAAATTGGCCAGGAACAGTACCTAGACCCATGCTGCCATGCAGAATGCAGAGTAGCCTGCGAGGCCCTACCCCATCCACTTTGTGATACGACCAAAGGACGCATGCACCGTCCTGTCATTTCAACCTCCTGCTAGGCCTACTCCAGCCAAGCCTGCTTCCGCATGCTACTCCCTCCCTCCCGTCGCTGTTTGTCTCTTTAAAAGGGCCTGACTAATTACGCTACACCTGCAATACGACTGCAACTCTACAGTGGCTCGCACGAATCGTAATACCTTTGGACGGATAAGATTATAGGGTGCCGGGACACCCGGGTGCTGTCGCACCTTTCCCTTTATCATTTCCTTATATTTTCCTTCTCCATCTCTTCTTAAATTCGATTCCCCTCCACTTGTCGATTTTAAGTTATCTTTTGTTGTTTTATATCTAGGCCACATATAAAACTACAAAAGATAATTCAATTTTGATTTTGTTGTGGATTCACCACAAAACCCACATGCAGTACCCCAGTACAACACCAAGTACACGCTTGGCCAACGCGTGCTGAGAGCAACTCTAGCAGACCCCACATTCCGCCCAGGCCTGCAAAATAACAGCCAACGTGCGGGTCGGGGCTGGAAAACCTGCCCGACCAGACCCCGCATCCCGCCCCGGCCCACAAATAATTTTGCAGGGAGCGGCAAAACTTCTCCCCCAACCTCTAGATTCACGGGCTGGGAGGCTGACACGAGTGCAGCCCCCATCCGCAGCGAGATTTGGCGGGAGGGACATTTCGCGCACCCTTTCCCGCTCCCCCACCCTTCGCCACCATTGCCCCCACCGTCGCACGCTCTGGTGCATTCTCCGCGGCCGTCCCTCACCGCCATGGACGACTCCCAGCTGCCCCCTGTCACCGTCGAGGTTGCGCATGCCCCTTCCCCTCAGGCGGATCTCGTCGCTGGCCATGTTGACCCCTCCGTCACTCTAGTGTCGCGCCTGCCCGCAAGCGGCAGGGCAATGTGGTCGTGCAGGGCGGGAATCCGGCAGCCCCCGCCACCAAGGCTCGCGCTCCCAGTGCCAACGTTGTTGTGCGATCTAGGTCGGCGGTGGAGAAGGTGACCAAGGCCGTGGTCGAAAAGAGGAAGAGGAATCCGGCTTCAAAAAAGGCGCCTCCTTCATCCTCGAACTCCATCCCGGCAAGAAGTGCCCAGCCGATGCTGTCCAACGGCGCTGCTCCCCCCACAAGCGAGGTGTTTGATGAAATGGCCTGAAGGCATGTGTCTTCGGTCATCATGCTTTCCTTTCATTTTCTCCATTTGTTGCTAGCTCGTCACTTGTTATCGTTCAATATAGTGGTGGTTCAAACAATGGAACTACTGAGTTCGTGACCTTGTTGGACACCAATGCCGTTGACATTGATCAAGCCCCGTTCGCATTCGAGTACAATGAAACGGAGGGTGGCGTGGATGATCATGGTTGTGAGGACGAATTGGCCGAGATTGAAGCGGAAGCGTTTGAGCAATCGCAATCAAAATATGGGAAAAGCCAAAGATCGAAGAACTACACAATCTTGGAAGATTAAGCTTTGATCCAAGCATGGAGTGCGGTGTCTCTTGATGCATGCACGGGTACTTCTCAAACAGCCAAGAGATATTGTCAAAGGATCGAAGATCGGTACTTCTGCATCATGGAAAAGTATCCCAACATGACTCCTCGCACATTTCGGTCGCTTCAAGGCCATTGGGATAACATCAAACCTATGTGCAGCCGTTGGGCTGCTTTCTTGGAGCAAATACGCAATGCACCTCAAGTGGTACCGTGGAATCCGACTATGTGAGTTTGTTTTTCCTTTGTTCAAGTAGTGCATAACCATATTTGCATCATAAGAATTGATTACATCACTTTGTTCTTCACATTGTGTAGGACAAGATTGACCAACATAGATACAAAGACATGGAAGCTTCGGAAGGCAAATTCTTCAAACTAGAGCATTGTTGGGACTTCCTCCAAAAGTGCGAGAAGTGGAAGTTGATCGACAAAGAATCTCCACCGAAGAGAGGCTAGCTTATAAACAAGGAAGAAGATGAGGATGATGATGGCCCAAGAACTTTGAACAAGCCCGATGGCGACAAGAAAACTAAGGAGAAGATGAAGAGAGAGCAAGAAGCATCGAGCTAGAGAGAGAAGATTGATGCCATGTTGCAATCAAACGAGTTGATGTTGTTGAAGTCATTGGAGATCAAGAAAGAGTTGGCGAGAAGAAGGCAAACGAGAAACAAGAAAAGTGGCAGTTGCTCAAGGAAGAGGGGCTCCGCGAAGCTGGCATTAAGGAGAGAAGAGCACACGCCACTGAAAACAAATCCATGTCTTTTTTGCTCGCCTAAGAGAACAAGATCATGTCAATGAACCGTGATGACATGGACGGCCTCACCAAAACATGGCATGATATGGCAAGGAGAGAAATCGTGAAGAGGACCATGGTCGCGTCGGCTGGTACGTGTTACAGTTGGGAGATGTTTTCTCTGCTCCATATGGTAGCAATGTCGATGATTTCGGTGCGGGAGTTGGTACAAGCGCCGGAGGTGGATTCGGTGGTGCCGATGAACTTCAAGGTGGACTCGATGGCGCAGAGTGAAGGTCGACCAAGATGATGCCGGGCATGGTCGTAACTTTTGCAAGGCCCGCTTTTGTGTTTCTCCTACTAAACTTGGCTTTCAATTTGGGCCTAAAACTGTGTTATGTTGTTTGAATTTGAACTTATTTCTGGAAACTTATGTCAAATGCGAGAATTGGACGTTTTCTGTTTCTGGGTCGTCGCGGTGGTGCCCGAGCAGAACCCACAGAAGCCGGCAGGTAAAAAAGCATATTCTGCGAATATACTTTTATGTGGGTCCGTTTGAGGGGTCTGCAGGCCCACAAAAGCGGTTTTGCGCAAACTGCAAACGTGTTTTGCGGGCCGGCGAGATGCGGGGTCTGCTAGAGTTGCTCTGAGAAGATAGGATTCGAAGCAAATCATCTCCTGAAGCAGGCTCTCTGTTTTGAGAGCCCTCACTTTTTGAGATGCATTCCAATCGTAGCGGTCACTCCTCCTCATTTAGTCATTTCCCTTTTCACAATTATTTGTTGAGACAATTTCAGAATCTCTCTAGTCTATTCACCTCTGCGTAATGCAAGTACTTTACTTTCCACACAGAGCAACTCCAATCAGTACCAATGTGTCCCTTCCTAAATTGTTCAAAGTTTTGTGCACTGTTTGAGTAGTGATTTTTCTTTTTGGGTGAGAGCCCCTCGGATGTTATTTCTGGCTGAAATTTTGTAAGAAGCTCAAACATTTGATAACGTTTTTTGTCTCAAAATTTCAGATTTTTTGGGTTTTGTTCTAACTCATTTTTTCAATTTTTTGTGAACTCGGGCGTACTACATCTGAGAGTAGTCACACCTCAGGGAGACCCTCTCTCACATTTCTTATTCCTTTTTGTTGCTGACGGTCTTGATGTTGTTCTAAAACAGGCGATTGCGGCAAACCGCCTCACTCCACTCCGGGTGTGTGCCCAAGCCCCGGGTATCTCACACCTCCTGTTCGTGGATGACACCTTGTTATTTTTTCGTGCTAATGGAGAGGAGGCTGCTCAAGTCAAAGAAGCTCTCGGTACATATGCTAAAGCCACTGGCCAGCTTATAAAACCAGCCAAGTGTTCAATATTGTTCGGCCCCAAGTGCTCACAAGCTAACAAACAGGAGGTCATGCATCAATTGAATGTGGTGAATATAAGTTTTGAGGAAAAATACCGTGGCTTCCCACTTCCCAGCGCCCAGTGGTCGCTTTTCAAAAGGGAAACTACACAATCTCCAAGAGCAAATGACAAAGAGAATTATCCACTGGGGGGAATTGATGTCCCAAGCAGGATGTGGGGTGCTTATTAAATCGGTTGCGCAGGCCCTACCCACCTTCCTAATGAGGCTGTTTAAATTTCCTAAAAGCACATGTGATGATCTTGGGTGGATGATTCGTAGCTTCTGGTGGGGCGCATAGAGAGGCAAGAGGAAAATACTGGAAATCGTGGGACTCGCTGTCGGTGTGAAAACCGGCAGATCTCGGGTAGGGGGTCCCGAATTATGCGTCTAAGGCTAATGGTAACAGGAGGCGGGGGAGACAATGTTTACCCAGGTTCGGGCCCTCTCTCTGGAGGTAATACCCTACTTCCTACTTGATTGATCTTGATGAATATGAGTATTACAAGAGTTGATCTACCACGAGATCGTAATGGCTAAAACCCTAGAAGTCTAGCCTATGATTATGATTGTAGTTGCCTCTACAGGCTAAACCCTCCGGTTTATATAGACACCGGAGGGGGCTAGGGTTACACAAAGTCGGTTACAGAGAAAGGAATCTACATATCCAAATCCCAAGCTTGCCATCCACGCAAAGGAGAGTCCCATCCAAACACGGGAAGAAGTCTTATGTCTTGTATCTTCATAGCCCAACAGTCCGTCCCACATTAATAGTCCGACTGTCTGAGGACCCCTTAATCCAGGACTCCCTCAGCAGCCCCGAACTAGGCTTCAATGATGATGAGTCCGGCGTGCAGATTGTCTTCGGCATTGCAAGGCGGGTTCCTTCTCCGATTACTTCGAAGTACCTAACTTAAAGAGCAGTATCCGGCTTTTCATTTAATATCGCACTCATCGGCTTCTGCACCTTCACAATTTCAGCTTCCACATGTCGAGCGAATACGAGAGGTCGGGGCATTTTGCACTTACCATCCTGACCATGTAAGAAAGTTGTCTATTTAAAGAGATGGGTTTCTTCAGATCGAGTCCACACCAAGCACGGAGTCCTCGGAGCTTGCCAGCAGAAACCACCCCAACATGGCTAGTGCTCCCAGCTCTTCCTCCCGCCCTCACGGCCCCAAAAAAGGTGATTGGGAAAGTGTTCCGTATCCCATGATCAACTAGTGAAGCTGCAGACACAGGGATTTCCTCCCCCCGCAGTGGGTGATATGTCTCCAACGTATCTACTTTTCTAAACACTTTTGCCCTTATTTTGGACTCTAACTTGCATGATTTGAATGAAACTAACCCAGACTGACGTTGTTTTCAACAGAACTGCCATGATGTTGTTTTATGTGTAGAAAATAAAAGTTCTCGGAATGTCCTGAAAATCCACGGAGGCACTTTTTGGAATTAATAAGAATTTCTAGGCGAAAGAAATACACCAGGGGGCCCAGGACCTATCCATGAGACAGGGGGCGCCCCCCCCTGTAGGGCGCGCCCTCCTATCTCGTGGGCCCCTTGGACCTCCACCGACCTCAACTCCAACTCCATATATTCCTTCTCACGGAGAAAAAGTCAGAGAGAAAGTCCATCGCGTTTTATGACACGGAGCCTCCGCCAAGCACTAATCTCTCTCGGGAGGGCTGATCTGGAGTCCGTTCGAGGCTCCGGAGAGGGGGATTCGTCGCCGTCGTCATCATCAACCATCCTCCATCACCAATTTCATGATGCTTACCGCCGTGCGTGAGTAATTCCATCGTAGGCTTGCTGGACGGTGATGGGTTGGATGAGATTTACCATGTAATCAAGTTAGTTTTGTTAGGGTTTGATCCCTAGTATCCACTATGTTCTGAGATTGATGTTGCTATGACTTTGCTATGCTTAATGCTTGTCACTAGGGCCCAAGTGCCATGATTTCAGACCTGAACCTATTATGTTTTTCATGAATATATGTGTGTTCTTGATCCTATCTTGCAAGTCTATAGTCACCTATTATGTGTTATGATCCCACAACCCCGAAGTGACAATAATCAGGATACTTCTCGGTGATGACCGTAGTTTGAGGAGTTCATGTATTCACTATGTGTTAATGCTTTGGTCCGGTTCTCTATTAAAAGGAGGCCTTAATATCCCTTAGTTTCCACTAGGACCCCGCTGCAACGGGAGGGTAGGACAAAAGATGTCATGCAAGTTCTTTTCCATAAGCACGTATGACTATTTACGGAATACATGCCTACATTACATTGATGAATTGGAGCTAGTTCTGTGTCACCCTATGTTATAGCTATTACATGAGGAATCGCATCCGGATAATTATCCATCACTGATCCATTGCCTACGAGCTTTTCATATATTCTTCTCCGCTTATTTACTTTCTCGTTGTTACTGTTACAACTGCTACAAAACCCCAAAAACATTTATCTTTACTTTTGCTACTTCTACCATTATTATCATACTACTTTGCTACTAAATACCTTGCTGCAGATACTAAGTTATCCAGGTGTGGTTGAATTGACAACTCAACTGCTAATACTCAAGAATATTCTTTGGCTCCCCTTGTGTCGAATCAATAAATTTGGGTTGAATACTTTACCCTCGAAAGCTGTTGCGATCCCCTACACTTGTGGGTTATCAAGACTAATTTCTGGTGCCATTGCCAGGGACCATAGCTCTATTCTCTGAGTCACTTGGGATTTATATCTGTTGATTTCTATGAAGAACTTGAAAGACGCTAAAACCAAGATTTTGCCCTCAACTACGAGGGGAGGTAAGGAACTGCCATCTAGCTCTGCACTAGATTCTCCTTCCGTTATTAGTAGGCTTGTGACACCTAAACCTGCTACTGCTATGAATTCTGATATGTGGCATGTTATTGATGATCCCACTTCTGCTATGCATGATGAAACTACTTCTGTGCGTGATACTACTTTGCCATTAGGTGAATTTCTTGATGAACAACATGCTAGAGTTAGGGGGAATGAAAATATTGAAGATGCTATTATTGATGATAGTGATGATGAAGGTTCCCCCAATGATTATGTATTGCCTCTTGTTCGTAAGGGTTATGTTATCAATCAAGAAGCTGCTAGAGAAATCTTTGCTTGCAATGATAGATATGATCTTAAGAAATTATTAGCTAAATGGAAGCAACAGTCTCTTAATGCTAGAATGAAACCCGATCCTGCTTTTGCTACTTCACCTATCTGTGTTACTGATAAGGATTATGAATTCTCTGTTGATCCTGAAATTATTACTTTAGTTGAATCTGATCCTTTTTATGGCCTTGAATCTGAAACTCTTGTGGCACATCTTAGCAAGTTGAATGATATAGCTACCCTGTTTACTAATGATGAGAAGTCTTGCTATTTTTATATCCTTAAGATATTTCTGTTCTCATTAAAGGGTGATGCTAAGACTTGGTATAACTCTTTTGCTCCTGGTTGTGTGCGTAGTCCCCAGGATATGATTTATTACTTCTCTGCTAAATATTTCCCTGCTCATAAGAAACAAGCTGCCTTGTGGGAAATATATAATTTTGTGCAAATCAAAGAAGAGAGTCTCCCACAAGCTTGGGGGAGGCTTCTCCGGTTACTTAAGGCTTTGCCTGATCATCCTCTTAAGAAAAATGAAATACTTGATATCTTTTATAATGGACTAACCGATGCTTCCAAGGACTACTTGGATAGTTGTGCTGGTTGTGTTTTCAGGGAAAGAACAGTCGACGAAGCTGAAATATTATTTAATAATATGTTTACTAATGAAAATAATTGGACTCTTCCTGAGCCAATTCCTGAACCAATTGAGCCAACTCCTGAGCCTATTCCTAAACCCACTCCAAAGAAGAGAGGTGTTTTATTTCTCAGTCCTGAAGATATGCAAGAGGCAAATAAATCAATGAAAGAAAAAGGTATTAGAGCTGAAGATGTTAAGAATTTACCACCTATTGAAGAGATACATGGTCTTAATGTACTGCCTGTTGAAGAACCACATTGTCTTGATAACCCAACACAGGTACTAAAGGTAAATTCTCTCTATAGATATGATAAATTTGAAATCCCCTCTACTAAATTTCATAGCCCATGCTTAGATGAATTTGATGACTTTATGGCTAGACAAGAAAGTTTTAATGCTTAGGTTGGTAGAGAGTTAAAGAATAATGCTTTCGAGACAGGACGTGTAAGTGATAAAGTGGCTAGAGTTAAAGATGAACTTCACCTCATTAGAAAATATGCTTCTATGGTTGCTACTCAAGACGAGCAAGTACTTAAAGCTCAAAATGATTTGCTTGATGAATTAAATAATAAAAATGACTTTGCTGTTAGAGTGGCTACTAGAACTGGTAGAATGACTCAGGAACCTTTGTATCCTGAAGGCCACCCTAAGAGAATCGAGCAAGATTCTCAGAGAAATAATTTAGAGGCACCTAGTTCTTCTAAAAAGAAGAAAAAGAAAAATGATAGGACTTTGCATACTTCTAGTGAACGTACTGTAGACAGACCTAAGAATCCCAATGATATTTCTATGTCTGATGTTGAAACACAATCAGGTGATGAACATGAACCTAGTGATAATGTTAATGATAATGTTCATGTTGATGCTCAACCTAGCAAAAACAATGATGTAGAGATTGAACATGCTGTTGATCTTGATAACCCACAATCAAAGAATCAACGTTATGATAAGATAGATTTTGTTGCTAGGAAGAACGGTAAAGAAAGAGAACCATGGGTTCAAAAACCCATGCCCTTTCCTCCTAAACCATCCAAGTCAAAGGATGATGAGAATTTTGAGCGCTTTGCTGAAATGATTAGACCTATTTTCTTACGTATGTGCTTAACTGATATGCTTAAAGTAAATACTTATGCTAAGTATATGAAGGATATCATTACAAACAAAAGAAAGATGCCGGAAGATGAAATTTCCACCATGCTTGCTAATTACACTTTTAAGGCTGGAATACCAAAGAATCTTGGAGATCCGGGTGTACCAACTATACCATGCTCTATTAAAAGAAATGATGTTAGAACTGCTTTATGTGATCTTGGAGCCGGTGTTAGTGTTATGCCTCTCTCTTTATATCATAGACTTGAATTGAATAAGTTGACACCTACTGAAATATCTTTGCAAATGGCTGATAAATCAACTGCTATACCTGTCGGTATTTGTGAGGATGTGCCTGTTGTGGTTGCAAATGTCACTATCTTAACGGACTTTGTTATTCTTGATATTCCCGAGGACGATAGTATGTCTATTATCCTTGGTAGACCTTTTTTGAACACTGCAGGGGTTGTTATTGATTGCAACAAAGGCAATGTCACTTTTCATGTTAATGGTAATGAGCATACGGTACACTTTCCGAGGAAATAATCCCAAGTTCATAGCATCAATTCTATTGAAAAAGTTCCAACTATTATTTTTGGAGGTTTTGAATTTCCTCTCCCTACTGTCAAGAAAAAGTATGATATTCTTATTGTTGGGGATTTTCATATCCCCGTTGAGGTAACTTAGTGTTATTCGAAATTTCTCTGGTTCCGTGCTATTCGGAATGAGTTTGTTAACAAGACTTGATCAACCTTGTTAGTGGGTTCATTTTGATGATCATGAGATGGATGAAACTAGAAGGCACAACCTTCTGTACCCTCTTTTTACTTTCTGTTATTTAAAATAAATAAAGCAAAAATAGTATTATCCGTCTGTTTTCTGAATTATCCGTGCATAAAAAAATAGTTCGAAAATAAAAGTGCTCCAAATGCCCTCCAAATTTAGTATGATTTTTTCTGGAATATTTGAGGATTTTAGGCACTAAAAACACTGCAGGAGGGGCAAGCACCAGGCCAAGAGAGTGGAGGGCGCCCCCCCCCCCTATAGGGCGCCCCCTGTCTCGTGGGCCCCTGGTGGCTCCTCTCCACTTATGCCAGCATCCACACACTTCATCTTCTACCCAAAAAATCCCCATCCAGCTCAAGCACGAGTTCTAGCTCATTTTGCTGCGATTTTCAATCTCTTAGCTCAAAGCTCCATTCACAAAACTGCTTTGGGAGATTGTTGCTTGGTATGTAACTCCTCCATTGGTCCAACTAGTTTTTGTTCTAGTTCTTTATTCATTGCAAATTTTTGCTGCATAGGTGACCATGTTCTTGAGCTTGCATGTTAAATTTTTGAGGTCCCAAGCAATTCCAATGCATGATATAGGCTCTAGGCACTTGTAGGAGTAGTTGCTACCAATCTTGTTTAGTTTTATGCACTTTTATTTTGAAGTTACTAAAAATTTCAGATTTATTTCAGAAAAAGAAATATGCTTAGAAGAATGTACCAAGGTGGTTCCTCGGTGAAGAAAGGGCCCATGATTGCTATACGTGAGCAAGATGTTGCATTGCCAAGGGACGTGAATGTACGAGCTTGTGAGTGGCCATCCGATGATTTTATGTTCAGAGCAGGCCTTAAGGAGGAATTTGACGCGTATGTGCGTAATGCTGAGCTGGATGACTTCTTACAAGATAAGTGTCCTCAGTACTATCAATTGACTGATTCCTTTGTGCGGAGGTTTAAATATAACTGTACGCGTAATTCTCCTAGTGTTCTATTTGATATTTATGATACATCTTACACCATGGACCTAGAGGATTTTACAAATGCTTGCAAACTCCCGCAGTGGGGTAATAATAATGATCCTCACAAATCTGAATTTAGAGATTTTCTTGCTAGTATTACTGTGGGAGAATCTAGGGACATAGCACAAGCTACCATTGGGAGCATTCATTTTCCTGCTATACATTATTTTGCTCTCTTCATTGGTATATTTATTAACGGTAAGGATGAAGCATGTCACATGTGTGTCCCTGATCTGTGTGTCCTCAAGAGTGCTGTGTTAGGTTATAAAGGTTATAACTTGGGGGAATAGTTGCACGAAGGTTGCAGAATAATACTAGAAAGGGAAATTTCTTTGGAGGAATTTATGCAACCCATGTGGCTAATTATCTTAATATAGCCCCACGAGACGGGGATATGATTTTACCCCCTGTTTATTTGGATAAAGAAACTATGTTTAATCATCATTTTCTTTAGAGGATGAACAATTCCTCCATTTATGACAGACGCAACGTCGTCCCTGTTAATCTTCCTGCTCCCTACCTTTTTGATTATCAGGCAAAAGGAAGATATGTTGTCACCAGGGAGGAAGCAGCTGAATACGAGAGGGGAGTGTAGGCATCTCGCCAACACACTGCAGCTCAGGAGGCGGTTGCCGCTGCATCTCAGTACAACCCCGGTTTCACTTATGGATATCAACCAGGCGATCCTTGGTATTAGACCAACTTAGGCCAAAAGCCTAAGCTTGGGGGAGTACGTATTTCTCACCGACTTTACATTCATGTTCACACACTAGTCGTGGGTGCTCATACTCTTTCATTGTATTACCCATGCTAGTTTAAATTTCTTTTTCTAGTTTTCTTCTTGTGTGCTTGATAAACCTTAAGAAAAACCAAAAAAAATAGTTAGTTTAATTTCCATGCTTGTCGTTGAAATTAAAATGAAAACCCAAAAATATTTCTAGTTCTTCTTCTTACTTGTTGGGAGCTTTCCCGTGTAAATAGTTTTATTTTCTTTTCTTTCCTTTGGGGGTCGAGAAGACCATATTGAAAATGCTTGGTGGCTCTCATATGCATGATTGTTTATTTAACTTAGAGCCGTATTACTGGTCTTTTCTTTTGAGTTGAATGCTTACAGATTCCAGCTTAGTCCAATGCACGTGCACTCTTATTATTATACACATCGTTCGGTCGTGCAAGTGAAAGGCAATAATGACGATATATGATGGACTTATTGGGATGAGAAAAGCTGGTATGAACTCGACCCCTCTTGTTTTTGTAAATATGATGAGTTCATCGTTTCTGAGTCAGCTATTATGAAGTAAACATATTTTCAATGACATTTAGAGATTATAGTTGCTTGTGCCATGCTTGATTAGCTTTGAGTTATAATGGTTTAACTTGCGTGCCAACATGCTATTAGAATGATTATGATGTGGTATGATGGGATGGTATCCCACTAGTGCATAACCGGCCTTTAGTGCCGGTTCGTAACGGCCTTTAGTGCCAGTTTGCCAACTGGAACTAAAGAGTGGGGACTAAAGGTCCCCCCCTTTAGTACCGGTTCGTCACGAACCGGCGCTAAAGTGACACCACGTGGCACGAGCCAGGCCAGTGTGCGCGTAGGACATTAGTACCGGTTGGTAAAACCAACCGGTACTAAATGTTTGGGGGGGGGGGTGTGGCTTTATTTTCCATTCAATTTTTTTGTTTGCTGGTATTTCACGATACTACAAATTGTACATGTTATACATATATATAAATAGATTTTCTCGTACGTAGAACCGCATATATATATACAGACGGTCTATTCTGCTAATATTAGCAGAATAACTATTCTGCACACCACTTCCGCACTGCACGCTGAACGCAAGTGCACTGCATCTTCATGACGACGAGCACTGCAATATAGAGTAGTGAACTTCGTGTCGGAAAAAACTGCATTCAGTGTTTTTATGGTACTGTTTTCGCTGTAATTTTTTGATTGTTTATCGGAATGAGGCGTATAATATACCGTTGAAAAGATATGTATTAGGTGCAACTTCGACATGTTGAACACTTTTCGAGATTCCACACGGTTTAAGAGCAGTTTTGAAAATGGTGCGGCGGATGACGAGTGGCAGCGAGCGTTTTTTCGCGTTTTTTTCTAAACCGCTTGTCGAAATGAAGAAAATGATACGCCGTTGGATAGATATCATCGAGGAGCATCTTTTTCATATATAAATATTTCTCTAATTCTTTATGGTTTAAGAGCAGTTTCAAATTTACTAAATCGCAGAATTCTGTTTTTCAAGTTTTTTAAAATTTTTGGTACTGTTTTCACTCCAGTTTTTGAACCGTTTGTCGAAGCGAGGCGTGTGATACGCCATTGGAAAGCTACGAACGAGGCGCAACTTTCATATGTACAACTTGTTTTCAGATTCATTACGATTTTAAATTAATTTCGAAAACGGTGCGGCTGCCGGCGAGTGACAGCGAACGTATTTTCGTAAATTCGTTCAAACCGTTCATCGGAATGATGCAAATGATACGCCATTGGAAAGATGTCGACGAGGCGCAACTTTTGCATGTAGAACACTCTCTCTAATTCTTTATGTTTTAAGAGGAATTTCGAATTTACCGAAATGGGGACACTCTGTTTTTCGCGACACCTAAATCGACGTGGGTACTTCATCCGACTGAAAACCGCACTGCATCGCACGGGTAAGAGAACTGCATGGTTTCTTTTATTCAAATGTAATTTTTTCAAGAACAAGAAAGTAGAGTGCACTTCACATCGGGTGTAAATGAACCATAACACTATCAAGAAGTGAACCGCATTACTTTTTTTCGCTTTCGTAACAATTTTTTTGCACTTACGGGATGAACAACATCATATGGCCGACCGCACTGCTTGAGACTGAAAACCGCACTGCATTGGATGGGAAAGTGAGCTGCATAATTTGTTTTGTCAGACGTAAATTTTCTAAGACAAGAAGGTGAACCGCAACACCATCGAGAAGCGAACCGCGGCACTACCGAAAGTGAACCTCATGAGTTTTTGTTGTCTTTTTTCATACTTATTATTTTTCATGCACGTAGACCAAGAAAATAGACCACATGGCCTGAGTGAGTGAGTTGCATCTAATAAGAAGTGAGCTTCTTTTTGAGATGTTTTGGCTTCTATTTATCTTCTTCTGTAAACTCGTCTCGACTACATGATCAATGTTTGTGAGCTGCATGAATGGGGCAAGTAAACTGCATTAAAAATTACATTTGCATGAAAAGAATGTTATGTCCCACCAACATTCTTTGAATAAATTAACAAACAAGTTAACCGCACAAAACAAAAACAAAGTACTGCACAACCAAGCTAACAAAATTGCACTGTCTACGGCCGCTGATGATCCTCATAGACACAATACATCCATTTGTTGGTTTACTCAGCCACACACACATACATACACACAAAATCAGCACTAGCACCCGGCAGAGCTGCAATTGAGGATCAACGGAACTATATTTGGGGACCAAGCGAGCCGCACTAGATCAGAAACCTACAAATATAGCCAAAGATGAGACTAGCTCAACAGCAAACTGAACTTCAAGTGAACAATGATGTTCTTTCTCTTTCTTACTGAGTGCACTGCTAATTATTTCCAGAAAAATAATTCAGTATAAAAATTGATGAACTACACACCGAAGCACCCGTGAACGAACTGCACAACCACGACTTCAGCAAGAATTTCCACTTCACAATGAGCACCTCCTCGCATTTTCTATCTTTGTTCTTCATAATAGCAACTCTTTTTCGCCGGTGGTTTCGAGCTGACCGGCGAGGTCGTGGAGGAGATGGGATACAACCATACAGGGGAGCAGGCACACTGCTCGGGGATGAAGAGAGCAGCGTCGTGCTGCCGAAAAAACTGCACGCACGCTCTTCCCGAATTGCACATGCATGAGCAGCTGTGAATAGCAGCTTTGATGCCCCCTGTCACTACGAACGCAGAGGAGAAGGTGGGTTGATGGCGCGCACGCCGGGTACTAGACATCATGCTCAGAATCGAGCCGCGACGCACAGCAAAATCCGAAGAACAAAAATTCATCAAACTACTAAATTTTTTTGTGAGAACTGAAGAGAAAAACGTAGTAAACTGTTGTTGCCGCTGCAGCGCCTGTGCTCCTGTCGTCGCGCTGGGATAGCTGCGCACGCACCTGGAGCAAAGTGTGATGCGAACTGCAGTTGGAGATGGGAGGGGCCATGGTCGCTTTTTTCACCTGGCTCAGCAGCCTCCTTGGAGAGGGGAAGGGCGTCTCGTAGGTTGCTGGCTGGGGAGGGGAGGGAGGGGCATCCGCCGACAGTCAGCAGGGAAAGGTGTAGGGACAGCCGAATCCACAAGGCTGGTGCAGCGAGAGGAAGCCAACAGTGAGACGCTGGCCGATGGTGGCGGCGTATTCCTGCGTGGGGAGCGTGGATCCGACCACAACAGCGCACTACCGCACTACACATCGGCGGGCTGCGACCCTGCGAGTTACACGCGTTGGAAACATGGACTGCGGGCGACCTTTAGCAGCGTGGATTACACCATTGTGGACGGCCGTGCACTGCAGTTGCGCGAGGTGGGCACTGCACGCGGGGCAGAGGAGGACATAACAGCGTTGACCCGGAGGAAGCTGGGCGCCAGATCTCATCCACATCGGGGGGGGGGGTCATGGCACATGTCCATGGGGTCGTCGCCGGGCACGCCCCTGTCTGGTGGCCGTCACGGGGGAGGAGAGTGGTGGTGCGCCATGGGGGGTCAATGGGTGGCACCGTCCACCGCAGTGGATCTGGAATGGGGCTGGCGGCGCCCTCAATCTGGCATCCGCATCGGGGTTGCGCAGCTCTCCATGCCCCCATCGGTTGCTCGCGGAGTGGGAGGAGAAGAGGACGGTAGGTAGGAGAGCTCGCCGGAGGGGATGGGAGGCAGCAGAGCTCACGGAAGGAGATGGGATGGAAAGGCACGAAGCGAACTGCTCGGGGATGAAGAAGGGAGCAGCGCCACGCCGCCAAGAAAACAGCACGGGCGCATTTGACCGGTGCGTCGAAGGAAGGCAACTGTCGTGGAGGGAGGAGGGGGCCGCGACAGTCGCTGGATCCGTGGCCGGAGCACTCAGATCTGTGGTGGGGCGGTGAGGGAGATGGCGTGGGACGGCGCATGGCCGGGGTGCGGCAGGGGCGAGGTTGGGCGGCGCATGGCCGGTGGGGGTTGGGCAGCGTGCGGTCAATGGGGGGTGGGGCGGTGCGTGGCCGTGGCAGGGTGGGGCTACGCCGGAGGATGGCGGCGGGGCTGGGCGGGCCGGCGCGGCGGCAGAGGTAGAAGGTGGCCAGGCGAGGAGGTGAGTCGAGGGCGTGGGGAGTGGGGGATGTGCGCCGCAGGGAAGAAGGTGGGTAGGAGACGGAGTAGGCGGGGGTGGTGCGGGAGTTGCCCCGTGGTGGGGTTTGAGCGAGCGCAGGTGGGAGTTGTTAGCAGAATAAGGATTTTGGTGTTCAGAATAAGACTCTAGAGGGTGTTATCATAATAGAACCACCATATATATATATATATATATATATATATATATATATATATATATATATATATATATATCATCGAATGTCTCACAACCAACACCATTAATTATTCACACATACACATGTATATACATATACAATTTCTCCTACATGTTGCCTTGGTGTCTCCGGAGCATGATGACAAGTGGTTCATGGGGCGGTAGCGGGTAATAGTATTCTCCTTTGGGATCTATGACCTGGTCGAGCAAAAATCCGACTACTTCCTCTTGAAGTGCTAGTATGCAGTCCGCTGGTAGGAGCTTATCCCGCACCTCTCTGAACTGTTAAGAAGGAGATCAATATGCATACGTATTAGTTGTGTGACTAGATATTGATAATGTTGTGAATAGTGTTCTGACAAACGTACCCAGTCCTGTCTATCAGATCTGCTCCTTTTGGACGCCATCATGCGAATGTTCTCGCAAACATAGAATGCACACAGATCATTCCCCGACGCCTGCTTCAGGGCCTTTACGAGAACGGAATTGAATCAGATAATGATTAATCAAGCATGATAATTAATTAATGATATTGAAACAAGAATTAAAGAGATGGTAGCTAGCTAGTACTACTTAATTACTTACCTTTGGTCGATGCCTAACAAGATCCAGTGTCTAACAAGATCCAGTGCCAACTGCATGCGCACACATTTGCATGTCTAAATTAAGCGGGCATGTGCATAAAATTAATCAACTACCGTAAATCGTATACAATTAATTATTAACATCTAACTAGCTAGTAAGCAAAAACAGAATTTCTATTACAAGACAGTGTGACTCACATGAAGCTGTAAGGAAGTAGTATAACTTCATTGGTATTGAGGCGCTTCAAGAACTCTAGCATGCTTTCCTCTACACCTGCTTGATATTCTGGAACATTCCATATGTACTCATTAATGGTATGTGGGTCAATGAACACAAAGCCATAGCGTCCAATTTTTTCATTTCGTATATCTTCATCCTGCATATAATACCACAGAAAAGAATATAGTGAGGATAATTACATGTAATGATTGATCAAAATTATCACTACATAGCTAGCGTTAGACTTAAATTACAGAAAGAAATCACTTACAGACAATAGCAACTGATGATAGACTTGTCGAGTGCGTCTTGATTGTATAAATGAAATAGTTCTGAATACTCAATGGCCAGAGCTTTCTCATGGTAGTAATGCTCACGCTTGATATTCACCATGAGGGACTCTGGATTGGAAATCTTGGTAATGTTCATGTACCATTGATGCAATTCATACATTATCGTTGGGAGGTCCTTGACCTTGTCTGGATGGACCAAAGTTTGGCCCCAGACATATTTCTGTTTTATTTCCGATTCTCTAAGCGGAGGCATGGGCTCGATTTTGAGGAGTTGTCCAACAGAGATCTTGAGCATTTCAGCCTGCATTATATGCTCCTCCGTTATTAGCACATCGCCCAGCTAGGGAATGCTAACGGTTTGCCCACAATAATATTTGGCGCGCATACTCTTCTCATGTGTTATTGACACAACAAGTGGGGGGATCGCTTGTGCCGCCTGTTCTCCCAGCTGGGGAACGATTTTCCCGCATTTTTTGCCAGCTGCTTGTTGGCTCGAGCTCGAGCATGCTTCCTTCTGTAGCCGTGCTTGATGTAGCTTCCTGATTTGGCGTTCATAGTCTGAGTCAACAGGCTTGGGAGCTGGTGCTCTAGCCATACGAATGAAGTGGTCAATCATTTTCTCACGCACTTTCTCCTTTAGAGGCGGTGCCGATTTCGGTCCAAAATGGGCGTCCACTTGGGCCTGCACTATGGCTGCGTTTTGCTCCTCGGTCATGTCGTAAGGCCTCTGAGGAAGAGGAGCGAGGCTTGGACCATGTCGTAAGTACTCCGCCTGTACTTCCTGTACTACCTCGACTTGTACCGCTATGCACCATAGCTGCGGCGTGTCTCTTCTGTGATTGATGAGACGGCGGAGACGGCTGACGTGGCTGACGCTGTGTCGGACTTGAAGCAGGAGGAGTGGCCTGACGCTGTGCTGGACATGAAGGAGGAGGAGTCTGCTCACGCGTTCGGGGACTTGGAGGAGATGGCGGACTTCAAGGAGGAGTTGGCTCACGCGTTCGTGGACTTGGAGGAGCGGGAGTCTGCTGACTCGGTGGCGGACTTCGAGGAGGATTCGGCTCATGCGTTCGTGGACTTAGAGGAGCGGGAGTCTGCTGACTCGGTGGCGGACTTCGAGGAGGAGTCGGCAGACGACTCGGTGTCGGTGGACTTGGAAAGATGATGCATTCCTTTCTCCATAGGATGATACGATGTACGGCCTCTCCCAGTGTGCACTCGCCGTCACCTCCAGCAATGTCAAGTGCTAGCATCAAATATGGCTCCACCACTTCATCAACCATGACACGAGCATAGCCCTCTGGAATCGGGATGCAATGGAAGGTTGCTTCAGGGGTAATTGTGAAAGTAACACTGTCCACCACCTTCATGGATATGTTCTTCATTTTGGAGTGTAGCTCACAGTTAGTGTTCTCTATGATGTCATCCACAGGGTGGTATGTATCTAGCAGTGTGTCTCCCGGGGCAGAACCAATGCTGCTTCTCGGCATGGATGGGACGGTGCTATCCAATGATGGACGATCATCCGCTTGCTGATGCCGCTGCTGAGACCCCCTTTCATGGCTAAGTGAGTCGATCTGCTATTGCTGCTGCTGGAATTTGAGTGCCAAGTCCGCGTGCCTTGCTTCTAGGCCTTGAAGGCTTTCTGCGTCCTGCTTCCTCTGCTCCTCCTCCAGCTTCCTCCTCCTCTCCTCCTCCATCTTCTTTCTTGCACGGGACCTGTAGTCGTTGTTCCAGTCCGAAAAGCCCTCATACCAGGGAATAACGCCCTTGCCTCGTGTTCTTCCCGGGTGTTCAGGATTTCCCAGGGCGCGCGAAAGCTCGTCGTTCTCTGTGTTGGGCGTGAATGCCCCCATTTGAGATTCTTCTGTTGCGTCAAGTATCTTTTGTTCAGCTCCTTTTAGACGTGCCTTCTGCAAAACCAGGCCTGTCTTTGGGTCCAATGCCTCCCATGCGCATAGAACCAAGTTCTGCACCTGGGGGGCCAGCTCCTAGTAATTGGAGTGACCCCTGCATCCTCCATCTCTTGCTCAAACTTATCCCACTTAGGCATTTCCACCACGTAGCCACCTGAACCCAGCCTATGGAACTGCGTCTTTTTTGCGGCATTGGCCTTGTTTTTTATCGACCGTTCCTTAGATAATTCTGAATCCTTGAATTTCACGAAATCGTCCCAGTGTTCTCTTTGCTTCTCTAGTGTTCTCGTGAATTCTGGAGTTTTCCTTTTTGCAGCGAGGTAGTTGGCCCATATAGTTTTCTTGTGGGTGTTGAATGCAATTTCCATCTTCTTAAGAGCAGCGCCCTTGACTTTCTCCACATCTACTTCAGTGAAATAATCTGGTAGGGTGAAATGTTCCATCAGAGAATCCCAAAGGTCTTTTTTGGCTCTGTCGTCGACCCAAGTAACACCTGGACGTTTAGTCTTTGGCTCTTTCCATTCTTGAATGGAGATCGGGAGTTTGTCCTTCACAAGAACTCCGCACTGACGAGTCCACTTCTTTGTAATGTTCTTTGGCGTCAGGGGTTCGCCACTAGGTTTGACGGATTCGATGTTGTACTTTACACCATCCTTCAACAATCTGCCCGGGCCTCGCTTTGTCCTGCTGTCTGTAGAAGCAGATTTGCTCGATCCAGAGGGCTGAAAGAAGGAAGATCGATTCGTTCATATATCTTAAAATAAAAAAACATGTGATGATCACCAGATGCCTGCTTATATAAATATACCTCACCGGTAGTCTTTGTTATTTGAAGATCAGCATTCTCTGTGTCATCATAAACATGAAGGAAATATGCCCTAGAGGCAATAATAAAGTTATTATTTATTTCCTTATATCATGATAAATGTTTATTATTCATGCTAGAATTGTATTAACCGGAAACATAATACATGTGTGAATACATAGACAAACATAGTGTCACTAGTATGCCTCTACTTGACTAGCTCGTTTATCAAAGATGGTTATGTTTCCTAACCATAGACGAAAGAGTTGTCATTTGATTAACGAGATCACATCATTAGGAGAATGATGTGATTGACTTGACCCATTCCGTTAGCTTAGCACTTGATCGTTTAGTATGTTGCTATTGATTTCTTCATGACTTATACATGTTCCTCTAACTATGAGATTATGCAACTCCCGTTTACCGGAGGAACACTTTGGGTGCTACCAAATGTCACAACGTAACTGGGTGATTATAAAGGAGTACTACAGGTGTCTCCAAAGGTACATGTTGGGTTGGCGTATTTTGAGATTAGGTTTTGTCACTCCGATTGTCGGAGGGGTATCTCTGGGCCCTCTCGGTAATGCACATCACTATAAGCCTTGCAAGCAATGTAGCTAATGAGTTAGTTACGGAATGATGCATTACGTAACGAGTAAAGAGACTTGTCGGTCACGAGATTGAACTAGGTATTGGATACCGACGATCGAATCTCGGGCAAGTAACATACCGATGACAAAGGGAACAAAGTATGTTGTTATGCGGTTTGACCGATAAAGATATTCATAGAATATGTAGGAGCCAATATGGGTATCCAGGTTCCGCTATTGGTTATTGACCAAGCATAGTTCTAGGTCATGTCTACATAGTTCTCGAACCCGTAGGGTCCGCACGCGTAAGGTTTCGATGACAGTTATATTATGAGTTTATGAGTTTTGATGTACCGAAGGAGTTCGGAGTCCCGGATGAGATTGGGGACATGACGAGGAGTCTCGAAATGGTCGAGACGTAAAGATCGATATATTGGACGACTATATTCGGAGTTCGGAAAGGTTCCGAGTGATTCGGGTATTTTTCGGAGTACCGGAGAGTTACGGGAATTCGCCGGGGAGTATATGGGCCTTACTGGGCCATACGGGAATAGAGGAGAGAGGCCAAAAGGAAGGAGGCCTGTGCCCCCCCTCTGGTCCGAATTGGACAAGGGGCGCAGCCCCCCTTTCCTTCTTCCTCTCCCCCTCTTTCCCCTTCTCCTACTCCAACAAGGGAGGTGGAATCCTACTAGGACTAGGGAGTCCTAGTAGGACTCCACACTTGGCGCGCCCCCTCCTAGGGCCGGCCTCCTCCCCCCTTGCTCCTTTATATACGGGGCAGGGGGGCACCCCAGGACACACAAGTTGATCTACGGATCGTTCCTTAGCCATGTGCGGTGCCCCCCTCCACCATATTCCACCTCGGTCATATCGTCGTGGAGTTTAGGCGAAGCCCTGCGCCGGTAGAACATCATCATCGTCACCATGCCGTCGTGCTGACGGAACTCATCCCCGAAGCTTTGCTGGATCGGAGCCCGGGGATCGTCATCGGGCTGAACGTGTGCTGAACTCGGAGGTGCCGTACGTTCGGTGCTTGGATCGGTCGGATCGTGAAGACGTACGACTACATCAACCGCATTGTGCTAACGCTTCCGCTTATGGTCTACGAGGGTACGTGGACAACACTCTCCCCTCTCGTTGCTATGCCATCACCATGATCTTGTGTGTGCGTAGGAATTTTTTTTGAAATTACTACGTTCCCCTACAGTGGTATCCGAGCCTAGGTTTTATGCGTTGATGTTATATGCACGAGTAGAACACAAGTGAGTTGTGGGCGATACAAGTCATACTGCTTACCAGCATGTCATACTTTGGTTCAGCGGTATTGTTGGATGAAGCGGCCCGGACCGACATTATGCGTACGCTTACGCGAGACTGGTTTTACCGCCGTGCTTCGCACACAGGTGACTAGCGGGTGTCTGTTTCTCCAACTTTAGTTGAACCGAGTGTGGCTACGCCCGGTCCTTGCGAAGGTTAAAACAACACTTACTTGACAAACTATCATTGTGGTTTTGATGCGTAGGTAAGAATGGTTCTTGCTCAGCCCGTAGCAGCCACGTAAAATTTGCGAAAACAAAGTAGAGGACGTCTAACTTGTTTTTCCAGGGCATGTTGTGATGTGATATGGTCAAGACGTGATGAGATATAAGTTGTTGTATGAGATGATCATGTTTTGTTGAAGTTATCGGCAACTGGCAGAAGCCCTATGGTTGTCTCTTTGTTGCATAAGATGCAAATGCCAAATAATTGCTTTAATTTATCGCTATGCGATAGCAATAGTTGCAAGAGCAATAGTTGGCGAGACGACCATGTGACGACACATTGATATAGATCAAGATGATGAAGATCATGGTGTCGTGCCGGCAATGATAGAGATCATGACAGTACTTTGGAGATGGAGATCAAAGGCGCAAGATTATCATGGCCATATCATGTCACATATTTTGATTGCATATGATGTTTATCTGTTATACATCTTATTCTGTTTTGTTTGACGGTAGCATTTTAAGATGATCTCTCACTAATTATCAAGAAGTGTTCTCCCTGAGTATGCACCGTTGCGAAAGTTCTTCGTGCTGAGACACCACGTGATGATCGTGTGTGATAGGCTCTACGTTCAAATACAACGGCTGCAAAACAGTTGCACAAGCGGAATACTCAGGTTAAACTTGACGAGCCTAGCATATACAGATATGGCCTCGGAACACGGAGACCAAAAGGTCGAGCGTGAATCATATAGTAGATATGATCAACATAGTGATGTTCACCATTGAAACTACTCCATCTCACGTGATGATCGGACATGGTGTAGTTGATATGGATCACGTAATCACTTAGAGGATTAGAGGGATGTCTATCTAAGTGGGAGTTCTTAAGTAATATGATTAATTGAACTTTAATTTATCATGAACTTAGTCCTGGTAGTATTTTGCAAATTATGTTGTAGATCAATAGCTTGCATTGTTGCTTTCATATGTTTATTTTGATATGTTCCTAGAGAAAATTGTATTGAAAGATGTTACTAGCAATGATGCGGATTGGATCCGTGATCTGAGGTTTATCCTCATTGCTGCACAGAAGAATTATGTCCTTAATGCACCGCTAGGTGACAGACCTATTGCAGGAGCAGATGCAGACGTTATGAACGTTTGGCTAGCTCAATATGATGACTACTTGATAGTTTAGTGCACCATGCTTAACGGCTTAGAATCGGGACTTCAAAGACGTTTCGAACGTCATGCACCATATGAGATGTTCCAGGAGTTGAAGTTAATATTTCAAGAAAATACCCGAGTTGAGAGATATGAAGTCTCCAACAAGTTCTATGGCTAAAAGATGGAGGAGAATCGCTCAACTAGTGAGCATGTGCTCAGATTGTCTGGGTACTACAATCGCTTGAATCAAGTGGGAGTTAATCTTCCAGATAAGATAGTGATTGACAGAATTCTCTAGTCACCATCACCAAGTTAGTAGAACTTCGTGATGAACTATAGTATGCAAGGGATGACGAAAACGATTCCCGAGCTCTTCGTGATGTTGAAATCGACGAAGGTAGAAATCAAGAAAGAGCATCAAGTGTTGATGGTTGACAAGATCACTAGTTTCAAGAAAAGGGCAAAGGGAAAGAAAGGGAACTTCAAGTAGAATGACAAGCAAGTTGTCACTCCCGCGAAGAAGCCCAAAGCTGGACCAAAGCCTGAAACTGAGTGATTACACTGCAAAGGAAATGGTCACTGGAAGCGGAAATGCCCTGAATATTTGGTGGATAAGAAGGATGGCAAAGTGAACAAGGGTATATTTGATATACATGTTATTGATGTGTACCTTACTAGTGTTTATAGTAGCCCCTGAGTATTTGATACTTGTTCGGTTGCTAAAATTAGTAACTCGAAACAGGAGTTACAGAATAAACAGAGACTAGTTGAGGGTGAAGTGACGATGTGTGTTGGAAGTGGTTCCAAGATTGATATGATCATCATCGCACACTCCCTATACTTTCGGGATTAGTGTTAAACCTAAATAAATGTTATTTGGCGTTTGCGTTGAGCATGAATATGATTTGATCATGTTTATTGCGATACGGTTATTCATTTAAAGTCAAAGAATAATTGTTGTTCTATTTACATGAATAAAACCTTCGATGGTCATACACCCAATGAAAATAGTTTGTTGGATCTCGATCGTAGTAATACACATATTCATAATATTGATGCCAAAAGATGCAAAGTTGATAATGATAGTGCAACTTATTTGTGGCACTGCCGTTTGGGTCATATCGGTGTAAAGCGCATGAAGAAACTCCATAAAGATGGATTTTCGGAATCACTTGGTTATGAATCATTTGATGCTTGCAAACCGTGCCTTTTGGGCAAGATGACTAAAACTCCGTTCTCCGGAACAATGGAACGAGCTACTGACTTGATGGAAATAATACATACCGATGTATACGGTCCAATGAGTGTTGATGCTCGTGGCGGGTATCGTTATTTTCTGACCTTCACAAGATGAATTGAGCAGATATGAGTATATCTACTTAATGAAGCACAAGTCTGAAACATTTGAAAAGTTCAAAGAATTTCAGAGTGAAGTGGAGAATTATCGTAACAAGAAAATAAAGTTTTTGCAATTTGATCGCGGAGACAAATATTTGAGTTATGAGTTTGGTCTTCAATTAAAACAATGTGGAATATTTTCACAAATTCATGCCACCTGGAACACCACAGCTGAATGGTGTGTCCGAACATCATAACAGTACTTTATTGGATATAGTGCAATCTATGATGTCTCTTACCGGTTTACCACTATCGTTTTGGGGTTATGCATTAAAGACAGCTGCATTCACTTTAAATAGGGCACCATCAAAATCCGTTGAGATGACGCCTTATGAACTGTGGTTTGGCGAGAAACCAAAGTTGTCATTTCTTAAAGTTTGGGGCTGCGATGCTTATGTGAAAAAGTTTTCACCTGATAAGCTCGAACCCAAATCGGAGAAGTGCGTCTTCATAGAATACCCAAAGGTAACTATTGGGTACACCTTCTATCACAGATCCGAAAGCAAGATTCGTTGCTAAGATGGATCCTTTCTAGAGAAGGAGTTTCTCTCAAAAGAAGTGAGTGGGAGGAAAGTAGAACTTGATAAGGTAATTGTACCTTCTCCCTAATTGGAAAGTAGTTCATCACAGAAATCAGTTCCAGTGATGCCTACACCGATTAGTGAGGAAGTTAATGATAATGATCATGAAGCTTCAGATCAAGTTACTACCGAACCTCGTAGGTCTTCCAGAATAAGATCCGCACCAAAGTGGTACGGTAATCCCATTCTAGAAGTCATGTTACTAGACCATGATGAACCTACGAACTATGAGGAAGCGATGATGAGCCCAGATTCCGCGAAATGGCTTGAGGCCATGAAATCTGAGATAGGATCCATGTATGAGAACAAAGTATGGACTTTGATTGACTTGCCCGATGATCAGCAAGCCATAGTAAATAAATGGATCTTCAAGAGGAAGACGGACATTGATAGTAGTGTTACTATCTACAAAGCTCGACTTGTCACAAAAAGGGTTTTCGCCAAGTTCAAGGTGTTGACTACAATGAGATTTTCTCAACTGTAGCGATGCTTAAGTCTGTCCGAATCATGTTAGCAATTGTCACATGTTATGAAATCTGGCAAATGGATGTCAAAAACTACATTCTTTAATGGATTTATTAAAGAAGAGTTGTATATGATGCAACCAGAAGGTTTTGTTAATCCTAAAGGTACTAACAAAATGTGCAAGCTCCAGCGATCCATCTATGGACTGGTGCAAGCATCTCAAAGTTGGAATATACTCTTTGATAAGTTGATCAAAGCATATGGTTTTATACAGAATTTTGGAAAGGCCTGAATTTACAAGAAAGTGAGTGGGAGCTCTGTAGCATTTCTGATATTATATATGCAAGACATATTGTTGATTGGAAATGATATAGAATTTCTGGATAGCATAAAAGGATACTTGAATAAAAGGTTTTTCAATGAAAGAGCTCGGTGAAGCTGCTTACATATTGAGCATCAAGATCTATTGAGATAGATCAAGACGCTTGATAAGTTTTTTCAATAAGTACATACCTTGTCAAGATTTTGAAATAGTTCAAAATGGAACAGTCAAAGAAAGAGTTCTTGCCTGTGTTGCAAAGGTGTGAAATTGAGTAAGACTCAAGACCCGACCACGGCAGAAAATAGAAAGAGAATGAAAGTCATTCCCTATGCATCAGTCAGAGGTTCTATAAAAGTATGTCATGCTATGGACCAGACCTATTGTATACTCTGCCCTGGTTTGGCAAGGGAGTACAATAGTGATCTAGAAATAGATCACTGGACATTGGTCAAAATTATCCTTAGTAGAATAAGGATATGTTTCTCGATTATGGAGGTGATAAAAGAGTTCGTCGTAAAGAGTTACATCGATGCAAGCTTTTACACCGATCCAGATGACTCTAAGTCTCAATCTGGATACATATTGAAAGTGGGAGCAATTAGCTAGAGTAGCTCCATGCAAAGCATTGTAGACATAGAATATTTGCAAAATACATACGACTCTGTAATATGACAGACCCGTTGACTAAACTTCTCTCACGAGCAAAACATGATCATACCTTAGTACTCTTTGGGTGTTAATCACATAGCGATGTGAACTAGATTATTGACTCTAGTAAACCCTTTGGGTGTTGATCACATGACGATGTGAACTATGGGTATTAATCACATACAGATGTGAATATTGGTGTTAAATCACATGATGATGTGAACTAGATTATTGACTCTAGTGCAAGTGGGAGACTGAAGGAAATATGCCCTAGAGGCAATAATAAAGTTATTATTTATTTCCTTATATCATGATAAATGTTTATTATTCATGCTAGAATTGTATTAACCGAAACATAATACATGTGTGAATACATAGACAAACATAGTGTCACTAGTATGCCTCTACTTGACTAGCTCGTTTATCAAAGATGGTTATGTTTCCTAACCATAGACAAAGAGTTGTCATTTGATTAACGGGATCACATCATTAGGAGAATGATGTGATTGACTTGACCCATTCCGTTAGCTTAGCACTTGATCGTTTAGTATGTTGCTATTGCTTTCTTCATGACTTATACATGTTCCTGTAACTATGAGATTATGCAACTCCCGTTTACCGGAGGAACACTTTGGGTGCTACCAAATGTCACAACGTAACTGGGTGATTATAAAGGAGTACTACAGGTGTCTCCAAAGGTACATGTTGGGTTGGCGTATTTCGAGATTAGGTTTTGTCACTCCGATTGTCGGAGAGGTATCTTTGGGCCCTCTCGGTAATGCACATCACTATAAGCCTTGCAAGCAATGTAGCTAATGAGTTAGTTACGGAATGATGCATTACGTAACGAGTAAAGAGACTTGCCGGTAACGAGATTGAACTAGGTATTGGATATCGACGATCGAATCTCGGGCAAGTAACATACCGATGACAAAGGAAACAAAGTATGTTGTTATGCGGTTTGACCGATAAAGATCTTCGTAGAATATGTAGGAGCTAATATGGGAATCCAGGTTCCGCTATTGGTTATTGACCAAGAATAGTTCTAGGTCATGTCTACATAGTTCTCGAACCCGTAGGGTCCGCACGCTTAAGGTTTCGATGACAGTTATATTATGGGTTTATGAGTTTTGATGTACCGAAGGAGTTCAGAGTCCCGGATGAGAACAGGGACATGACGAGGAGTCTCGAAATGATCGAGACGTAAAGATCGATATATTGGACGACTATATTCGGAGTTTGGAAAGGTTCCGAGTGATTCGGGTATTTTTCGGAGTACCGGAGAGTTACGGGAATTCGCCGGGAAGTATATGGGCCTTATTGGGCCATACGGGAATAGAGGAGAGAGGCCAAAAGGAAGGAGGCCTGCGCCCCCCCTCTGGTCCGAATTGGACAAGGGGTGCAGCCCCCCTTTCCTTCTTCCTCTCCCCCTCTTTCCCTTTCTCCTACTCCAACAAGGGAGGTGGAATCCTACTAGGACTAGGGAGTCCTAGTAGGACTCCACACTTGGCGCGCCCCCTCCTAGGGCCGGCCTCCTTCCCCCTTGCTCCTTTATATACGGGGGCAGGGGGGCACCCCAGGACACACAAGTTGATCTACGGATCGTTCCTTAGCCATGTGCGGTGCCCCCCTCCACCATATTCCACCTCGGTCATATCGTCGTGGAGTTTAGGCGAAGCCCGGCGCCGGTAGAACATCATCATCGTCACCACGCCGTCGTGCTGACGGAACTCATCCCCGAAGCTTTGCTGGCTCAGAGCCCGGGGATCGTCATCAAGCTGAACGTGTGCTGAACTCGGAGGTGCCGTACGTTCGGTGCTTGGATCGGTCGGATCGTGAAGACGTACGACTACATCAACCGCATTGTGCTAATGCTTCCGCATATGGTCTATGAGGGTACGTGGACAACACTCCCCCTCTCGTTGCTATGCCATCACCATGATCTTGCGTGTGCGTAGGATTTTTTTTTTGAAATTACTACGTTCCCCAACAAAACATTGTTTGTGTCATCATGATCAGAATCATAGTTCATGACTTCATCAGCTCGGTCGTCGAGATCGAATATCTTTTCATCACCCTCTCCGTTATTGTTCAGATATTGGGAGCCGTCATCTGCTTCATTCAGATCATCTAGCCTGCCAGGGCTGCGTATGATGTCGAACAATTCCTCTTCTCTATCTCTGCTGGTATTGTCCACCATAGCTTTTATTTAACTAATACAAAAGAAATATAGAACAATTTAGTATTCAAATTACAATGCATGGATTCAAATTACAGTACATAATATATATGCATCGTCTCGATTAATATATAATCTCGAATATACATCATCGTCTCGAATAATATATATAATCTCGAATACATCGTCTCGAATATTATATATCGAATACATCAATGGCTAGGTACGTAATAAAGATCGAGTACTACAGAAGAATCTAGGGTGCCACTCGCGGTTCCTGGGGCGCGGGCGGTGGACACCCAAAGAGAAGGAACCATCACAGGATCATATCTCCGGTCATCTGCCCAAAGAGCCTGCCAAGTAGTGGAGAACCTGACGTCGTCCATAGCAGCCATGTAGCGATGGACGTGCTCGTCTTCCTCCATGACACGACGACGCACCACCTCCGGCAAGGCCGGCTGCCTCTGCACCGAATGTGGCCCACGCGAACGCCACCAAAGGAGATCAGGGTCGACGATAGGACCCGAGGCCGGGTTCCTCACCAAGCGGCGCGCCCCTCTAGGTAGCACCTCCCAGTGCCAGCCCGGCGGAGCCCAGTCCCGGACATGGGTCCTCTGAAGCATGACATCGTCACGAACGGGTCGACGGCGAGGATGCGGGCCGGGCATATCATCAAGAACAAATACTATATGCACACAAAAAGTAACATTAATCTAACATTCTATACGCAAATTCTAACAATTTCACATTAATCTAATTCATCTAATTAAAACTAATTCTAAAATTTCTAACATCTCTGATTATATAACTAACATTTCTAATATTTCTATAACTAAAAAACAGAAAAATTGCTAACATTTCTATAACTAAAAAACAGAAAAAAATTATAACATTTCTAATATTTCTATAACTAAAAAACAGGAAAAATTTATAACATTTCTACATAACTAACATTTCTAAAAATATTTCAATAACTACAAAACAGAATAATTTCTAACATTTCTATAACTAAAAAATAGAAAAAATTCTATAACTAAAATTCTATAATGTGTGTGTGTGTACGGTGTACATGTGTGTGTGTGTGTGTGAACATGGCGGCCGGGGTGAGCTCAACGACGAGGCGACGACGGGGCGGCGGGACGGGGCGGCGACGACAGGGCGACGGGACGGGGCGGCAATGACGGGACGGGCCGGCGACAACGGGGCGGGGCGCGGCGTTGGGGCGGCCGGGGCGACGGGTCAACGGGGACGACGGGGACGGGACGGCCGGGGTGGCAACGGCGATGGGGGCGGCGACGAGGGGCGGGGACGGCCGGGGTCGGGGACGAGGGGCGGGGGCGGGGACGTCGACGGGGACGGCATCGATCGGGGCAGGGCGGCGCGACGGAGGGAAGAAACAGAGAGGGAAAGTGATTTTTTTCAACTGTTGTATATATAGGATGGACCTTTAGTACCGGTTGGTGCCACCAACCGGTACTAAAGGTCTGTTTTGGCCAGCCCAAGCCACAGGAAGTATCCCCCCCATTAGTACCGGGTCGTGGAACCAACCGGTACTAAAGACACCCTCTTTAGTATCGGTTGCAGCCACCACCCGGTACTAAAGGGGGTGCGCTGGCGCAATGCGGTGTGGCAAGTTTAGTCCCACCTCGCTAGTCGAAGGGCTACCGCACTGGTTTATAAGCCCCAGTGCGGTAGCTCTATCGAGCTCCTCTCCTAAGCAGGCCTACTGGGCCTACCTGTTCAGTGCTGCCCTGTGGGCCTACTGGGCCATTGCGGCCTGCATCCTCGCCCAATAGGAGGTTGTGTTTCTAGTCGTATGCAGGCCGCTTTGGCCCAGTAGGCGGGCTTTTTTATTTTCTTAATTTTTTTGCTTTATTTATTTTTTATTTATTTATTTTTGAGTTGTTTTTTGCTGTATTTAGAGTTTCTTTCTGAATATTTTTGCTTTAGGTACAAAAAATTACAAACTTTCTGTTAGTGCCGGTAGTTTTCAAATTTGAATAGTTTAAATTTTGAATTATTTGAAATTTGTGTGAATCACTAGTTTGTGAATAACACATAACTACCCTAACTATTACAGAGATTCCCTCCTAGGTGTGAAACACAAAAGAAAGTGAAGATAGTGAAGCTGATCACATCCCGGATCTTTGGGTGTGAAACTTTTTCTTTGCGTGTGTCCCTTTGCACCGTAGCCATGGAAAATCTTCATCATTTAACTGGATGCTCGGGTCAATATTCACTGTGAATGGAGCAATTTCATCAAACTTTTCATCATCTTCTGACATGTCTATCTTGTCATCCACTCCCACGATATTTCTTTTCCCTGAAAGAACTATGTGGCGCTTTGGCTCATCATATGATCCATTCGCTTCCTTATATTTTCTTTTTCTCGGCCTTGTAGACATGTCTTTCACATAAAAAACCTGCGCCACATCATTGGCTAGGACGAATGGTTCTTCTGCATACGCAAGATTGTTGAGATCCACTGTTGTCATTCCGTACTGCGGGTCTTCCTTTACCCCGCCTCGTGTCATATTGACCCATTTGCACCGACACAAAGGGACCTTCAAACCACCTGCAAAGTTAAGTTCCCATATGTCCTCTATGTAACCATAATATGTTTCCTTTCCCGTCGGACACCACCGTTTTGGTTGGTGCTCTTCTTATCTTGGGCGATCGTGTAAAATGTATTCCCATTTATCTGGTACCCTTTGAAAGTCATTATATTCGAAGATGGTAACTGGGACAGCGAGTATAGGTCATCTTCAATATCGCCATCATGCATGGCACGTTTCCACAACCAACCAGTGAATGTCCTCGTTTGTTCACATGTAATCCAGTCATCAGATTTCTCCGGGTGTTTGGAGTGTAGAAAATTCTTGTGTTCCTCCATATACGGAGCCACCAAGGCGGAATTCTGTAGAACTGTGTAGTGTGCTTCAGTGAGAGAATGCCCGTCCATACATATTATTTGATCCCCTCCTAGCGTGCCTTTTCCATCCAGTCTGCCCTTATGCCGCGATTCAGGAACACCAATCGGTTAAGGTCAGGAATAAAGTCAATACAAAACTCAATGACCTCCTCATTTTCATGGCCCTTCGCGATGCTTCCTTGTGGCCTAGCACGGTTATGAACATATTTCTTCAAGACTCCCATGAACCTCTCAAAGGGTAACATATTGTGTAGAAATACAGGAGCCAAAACGTTAATCTCTTCGCAAAGGTGAACTAGGACGTGCGTCATGATGTTGAAGAAGGATGGTGGGAACACCAACTCAAGACTGACAAGACATTGCACCAAATCATTCTGTAACCTTGGTATGATTTCTGGATCGATTACCTTCTGAGAGATGGCACTGAGCAATGCACATAGCTTCACAATGGCGAGGCTTCGTCCGGTGATCCGCCTCACCTTTGAAATGCTTGCCTTTCTTTCTTACGGGATGCCTGCTCGGAAGAAATCGACGATGTCCCAGGTACACATTCTTCCGACAACTCTCCAAATATATACTGTCAATATCATCCAAACAGTGCGTGCATCCTCGGTATCCCTTGTTTGTCTGTCCTGAAAGGTTACTGAGAGCAGGCCAATCATTGATAGTCACCAACAACAACGCCTTTAGGTTAAATTCTTCCTGTCCGTGCTCATCCCACACACGTACACCTATTCCATTCCATAGCTGTAATAGTTCTTCAACTAATGGCCTTAGGTGCACATCAATGTCGTTGCCGGGTTGATTAGGGCCTTGGATGAGCACTGGCATCATAATGAACTTCCACTTCATGCACAACCAAGGAGGAAGGTTATACAAACATAGAGTCACAGGCCACGTGCTATGGTTGTTGTTCTGCTCCCCAAAAGGATTAATGGCATCTGCGCTTAGACCAAACCACACGTTCCTTGGGTCACCTACAAACTCCTCGCTATACTTTCTCTCGATTTTTCTCCACTGCGAACCGTCAGCGGGTACTCTCAGCTTTCCATCTTTCTTACGATCTTCTCCGTGCCACCGCATAGCCTTCACATGCTCTTTGTTTTGGAACAAACGATTCAACCGTGGTATTATAGGAGCATACCACATCACCTTGGCAGGAATCTTCTTCCTGGGGCGCTCGCCCTCGACATCACCAGGGTCATCGCGACTAATCTTATAACGCAATGCACCACATACCGGGCAAGCGTTCAAATCCTCGTACGCACCGTGGTAGAGGATGCAGTCATTAGGTCATGTATGGTTTGCACCTTTAAAAGAGAATATACCACATCCGAATCATAACAAGGACGAGGGCCGACGGGGACGGATATCAAAACCATGGCACTATGTATAACAAACAACATACGGGTAAGATAATTATACGAGTAACTATATATCCAAATCACACAAACATCAATTTGGTAATGTAAAACATTCATGAACAAGAGCCTCACCACAAGGTGGAGCCGGCAATGGGACGGTGCGGGCGATCGACGGTGGTTACGACGGAGATTTAGAAGGCACTAAGTAAACCACACCTACATATGCAAACTAAGTGTTATTTTTGACCTCAAATTGCATATAAATCAAATACTAGCAAATATAATTCTTCCCAAATTAATCACTATACAAGGCATTGCAAGAGCTAATCTAGCAATGAGAGTTGAAAGGACAAAGTTGCTAACCTTTGTGATCATTTGAATGGACGGGGGCCTTCAAATGTTGACAAATTTTGGGCAAAATGTGTGATGAGCTCGAGGAAGAGAGGGGAAGAACAGAGGAAGTTAGGGGAAAGGGGAAGAACAGAGTTGGCTCGGGTGGATGAAGGGTTTATGTACGTCGACCTTTAGTACCGGTTCGTGCCACAAACTGGTACTAAAGGTGTTGGACGGGCCCCAGACAGACAACATCCTGCCACCAATCTCTTTAGTACCGGTCGTGGCTCGAACCGGTGCTAAAGGTTCGCCAGGAACCGGTACTAATGAGAGCGGCCGGTTAGCCGTTTGAACCGGCACTAATGGACACATTAGTGCCGGCTCAAAATCGAACCGGCACTAATGTGTCTCAGATTTGCCCCTTTTTCTACAAGTGTCCTCCTTTAAATGAATTGAGTGACTTGACTTGGCACATGTTCACTCATGTAGTTGAATCAAATCAACATAGCCTTCACGATATTTATGTTCATGGTAGATTATATCCTACTCATGCTTGTACTCGGTGTAAATGAATTTTGATGCATGTTCACGACTGTTGTCGCTCTCTCAGTTGGTCGCTTCCCAATCTTTTGCTAGCTTTCACCTGTACTAAGCGGGAATACTACTTGTGCATCCAAACTCCTGAAAACCCCAAACCTTCCTATATGCGGTATTTACCTGCCGTTCCAAGTAAATTTGTATGTGCCAAACTCCAAACCTTCAAATGAAATTCTGTTTGTATGCTCAAGCAGCTCATGTTACAACTAGGGCTGCCTATATCTTCCATGCTAGGTGGGTTATTCTCACGAGGAATGGACTTCGCTCCTCATTCACGAGAAAGGGCCGGCAACCGGGATGCCCAGTCCCATGATCCAAAAAGATTAAAGCAAATCAAAATAATTAAACAAAACTCCCCTAGGGTTGTTGTTAGTTGGAGACACTCGTTGTTTCGAGCAAGCCATGGATTGATGCTTGTTGGTGGTTGGGGGAGTATAAACCTTTACCATTCTGTTTGGGAACTGCCTATAATGCATGTAGTATGGAAGATACAACCATCTCATAGTTGTTGCGTTGACAGTGAAAGTATGCCGCTCAAAATGTTATTCAATCTCTATTTTAAAATCGAGCTCTGGCACCTCTACAAATCCCTGCTTCCCTCTGCGAAGGGCCTATCTATTTACTTTTATGTTGAGTCATCACCCTTCTTATTAAAAAGCACCCGCTGGAGAGCACACTGTCATCTGCATTCATTACTATTGGTTTATATTGGGTATGACTTGACTGGATCTCTTTTACCATGAATTACAATGTTTAGTCCGTCCTTCATCTTTAAAGGTGCTCTGCATTTATGTTTTGCGGTCTCAGAAAGGGCTAGCGAGATACCATTTTGTTATATCATGTTATGATTGTTTTGAGAAAGTGTTGTCATCCGAGTTTTATTATTATGGCTCACTAGATGATTATGCTATTGATATGAGTAATTGTGAGACCCAAGTGTTATTGTGAGTATGGTTAGTTCATAATATTTGCTGAAACTTGAATGCTCGCTTTGCATGTTTACAACAATAAGAGCAAACCGAGTTTGTAAAAGTTTTTCTTTATCACTTTCAGTTTATCAACTGAATTGCTTGAGGACAAGCAAAGGTTTAAGCTTGGGGGAGTTGATACGTCTCCAACGTATCTACTTTTCCAAACACTTTTGCCCTTGTTTTGGACTCTAACTTGCATGATTTGCATGAAACTAACCCAGACTGACGCTGTTTTCAGCAGAACTGCCATGATGTTGTTTTAGGTGTAGAAAAGAAAAGTTCTCGGAATGTTCTAAAAATCCACGGAGGCACCTTTTGGAATTAATAAGAATTTTTGGGCGAAAGAAATACATCAGGGGGCCCAGGGCCTGTCCACGAGACATGCCCCCCCCTGTAGGGTGCGCCCCCCTATCTCGTGGGCCCCTGGATCTCCACCGACCTCAACTCCAACTCCATATATTCCGTCTCGTGGAGAAAAAAATCGGAGAGAAAGTTTCATCGCGTTTTACGACACAGAGCCGCCGCCAAGCCCTAATCTCTCTCGGGAGGGGTGATATGGAGTCTGTTCGGGGCTCCGGAGAGGGGGATTCGTCGCCGTCGTCATCATCAACCATCCTCCACCACCAATTTCATGATGCTCACCGCCGTGAGTGAGTATTTCCATCGTAGGCTTGCTGGACGGTGATGGGTTGGATGAGATTACCATGTAATCAAGTTAGTTTTGTTAGGGTTTGATCCCTAGTATCCACTATGTTCTGAGATTGATGTTGCTATGACTTTGCTATGCTTAATGCTTGTCACTATGGCCCGAGTGCCATGATTTCAGATCTGAACCTATTATGTTTTCATGAATATATGTGTGTTCTTTATCCTATCTTGCAAGTCTATAGTCACCTATTATGTGTTATGATCCCACAACCCTGAAGTGACAATAATCGGGATACTTCTCAGTGATGACCGTAGTTTGAGGAGTTCATGTATTCACTATGTGTTAATGCTTTGGTCCGGTTCTCTATTAAAAGGAGGCCTTAATATCCCTTAGTTTCCACTAGGACCCCGCTGCAACAGGAGGGTAGGACAAAAGATGTCATGCAAGTTCTTTTCCATAAGCACGTATGACTATTTACGGAATACATGCCTACATTACATTGATAAATTGGAGCTAGTTCTGTGTCACCCTATGTTATAGCTATTACATGAGGAATCGCATCCGGCATAATTATCCATCACTGATCCATTGCCTACGAGCTTCTCATATATTCTTCTCCGCTTATTTACTTTCCCGTAGCCACTGTTACAACTGCTACAAAAACCCCAAAACAGTTATCTTTACTTTTGGTACTGCTACCATTATTATCATACTACTTTGCTACTAAATACCTTGCTGCAGATACTAAGTTATCCGGGTGTGGTTGAATTGACAACTCAACTGCTAATACTCAAGAATATTCTTTGGCTCCCCTTGTGTCGAATCAATAAATTTGGGTTGAATACTTTACCCTCGAAAGCTGTTGCGATCCCCTACACTTGTGGCTTATCAGTGGGGCGCATGCAAAGAATTTCCCCAACCCGTCTAAGGGGCAACGAGTATGCTTCGTTCCCTACTTATTGAGAGGTGTTGGATTTCCAATAAATCCATTCCTCCGAGGGCTTCTGCAGTATTATGGACTCCAACTGCACAATTTCACTCATGCCTCCATCCTGCACATCACAGGTTACGTTGCTCTTTTTGAGCTATTCCTGGGTTGTGAGTCCCTCAATATTTCAAGTCTGGAACAAACTGCTTTGCCTTGTCCCTCATAATCAATAGGGACCAATATTTCAAGTGGGCGGCACCAAGGTATGGCGCATCGCCGGGACCGGCTACTTGTCCGGCACACCGAAGAAGGCATCCTAAGAGTGCCCTTCCAAATGATTCTATATTAAGGATGTTTCCCTTCCCGACCCAGTCCGAATGGGTCTTCCAAAATTTTCAAGTGCTCCATTGAAGAAACGCTACAGCTGGCGCCCTTGGAGCCTCGGGGAGGAAGATAACACGGAAGTCCGTCAAGTGATGAGCAAGATAAAGAGGCTTGCCCGGTCCGGATTGTCAATAGTTGAGGTTAGGGCGACATCCATAGTATGGGGGGGTCCAGCCACTCCAATACAGAGGGCGTCCCATGTGGCACTATAACGGAGAAGATAGCGCCACCCGCTGCGGTCGGAAGGGTCCGGTCACCCCCGCCGCTTTGGCCAAAATTCTGGCCGGATTATACAAAAGGGAGAAAGAGGAGTTCATCTGCATTAAGCAACAAGATGAATTTTCTATGTACAACCCTCCCAGCTGGGTGAGTTTCCACCCCACTACTCCACTCCATTTACTCCCTGAGTCACTTTCCTTAAATATTAATCCATCCATTTGTAACAGGAATGGCAGAAAATCACCAAGGAGCTCCACAGCCCCGCACCGCAGCTAGAGGACCACAACCGGGCCCTTTACCCCGGATTTAAAGGGGATCCAGATATATTTGTGGAGCTCGAGGATGGAGTGTTCTACCAGGTGAGCCATGAAGGCACGGAAGTGGCCATCACCACTGACTATCCCGGCCTCCTCCCTGCCTCACATGTAAGTAATCAGGAGACTTCTCCCTCGAAATAATTTTCTCATTGTGCCTCACCCACCGCACTATCTCGTGTTCCAAAGGGGAGGCGATCTGCGCGCCATGCTGGACCTGAGGCGATGCACAAGAAAGCGGCGCCTACGCCGGGCAGACCTTCGAAGAGGAAGGCAAATAGAAACACGGCCAAGCCTTCATCAAAGAGGAACGGTCCTTGTAAAGACGCTCCTTGGCTATCACATTGAAGTGTGACACTATCCGTGTTGGAGATCGTTGCAGAAAATAAAAAATTTCTACGCATCACCAAGATCAATCTATGGATTCATCTAGCAACGAGAGAGAGAGAGGAGTGCATCTACATACCCTTGTAGATCGCGAGCGGAAGCATTCAAGAGAACGGGGTTGATGGAGTCATACTCGTCGTGATCCAAATCACCGATGATCCTAGCGTCGAACGGACGGCACCTACGCGTTCAACACACGTACAGAGCGGAGACGTCTCCCCCGCTTTGATCCAGCAAGGAGGAGGGAGAGGTTGAGGAAGAGAGATCCAACAGCAGCATGACGGCGTGGTGGTGATGGAGAGGCAGTACTCTGGCAGGGCTTCGCCAAGCTCTTACGGAGGAAGAGAGGTGTTGGGGAGGGGAGGGGCTGCGCCTTGGAGGTGTGTATGCAGCCCTCCCCTCGCCCCTCTATTTATAGGGGGAGGAGGAAGGGGGACGGCCCCCTCTAGATGAGATCTAGAGGGGGGGCGGCGGCCAAGGGGGGGGGGGACTTGCCCGCCAAGCAAGGGGGGCGCCCCCTTTAGGGTTTCTCCCCCAACCCTAGGAGCATGGGCCCAAGGGGGATGCGCCCATCCCTCTAAGGGCTGGTTCCCTTCCCACTACGGCCCATGAGGCCCTCTGGGAGAGGTGGCCCCTCCCGGTGGACCCGCAGAACCCTTCCGATGGCCCCGATACAATACCAGTATGCCCCCGAACCTTTCCGGTGACCGTATGTCAACTTCCCATATATAAATCTTCACCTCCGGACCATTTCGGAACTCCTCGTGACGTCCGGGATCTCATCCGGGACTCCAAACAACATTCGGTAATCACTCACGAGTCTTCCTAATAACCCTAGCGTCACCGAGCCTTAAGTGTGTAGACCCTACGGGTTCGGGAATCACGCAGACATGACTAAGACAGCTCTCTGGCCAATAACCAACAGGGGGATCTGGATACCCATGTTGGCTCCCACATGTTCCACGATGATCTCATCAGATGAACCATGATGTCGAGGATTCAAGTAATCCCGTATACAATTCCCTTTGTCAATCGGTATGTTACTTGCCCGAGATTCGATCGTCGGTATCCCAATACCTCGTTCAATCTCGTTACCGGCAAGTCACTTTACTCGTTATGTAATGCATGATCCCGTGACCAACCACTTGGTCACATTGAGCTCATTATGATGATGCATTACCGAGTGGGCCCAGAGATACCTCTCCGTCATATGGAGTGACAAATCCCAGTCTCGATTCGTGCCAACCCAACAGACACTTTCGGAGATACCTGTAGTGCACCTTTATAGTCACCCAGTTACGTTGCGACGTTTGGTACACCCAAAGCACTCCTACGGTATACGGGAGTTACACAATCTCATGGTCTAAGCAAATGATACTTGACATTTAGAAAAGCTTTAGCAAACGAACTACACGATCTTGTGCTATGCTTAGGATTGGGTCTTGTCCATCACATCATTCTCCTAATGATGTGATCCCGTTATCAATGACATCCAATGTCCATAGTCAGGAAACCATGACCATCTGTTGATCAAGGAGCTAGTCAACTAGAGGCTCACTAGGGACATGTTATGGTCTATGTATACACACATGTATTACGGTTTCCGATCAATACAATTATAGCATGAACAATAAACAACTATCATGAACAAGGAAATATAATAATAACTATTTTATTATTGCCTCTAGGGCATATTTCCAACAGTCTCCCACTTGCACTAGAGTCAATAATCTAGTTACATTGTGATGAATCGAACACCCATAGAGTTCTGGTGTTGATCATGTTTTGCTCGCGGAAGAGGTTTAGTCAACGGATCTGCGACATTCAGATCCATATGCACTTTACAAATATATATGTCTCCATCTTGAACATTTTCAAGAATGGAGTTGAAGCGACGCTTGATGTGTTTGGTCTTCTTGTGAAACATGGGCTCCTTGGCAAGGGCAATAGCTCCAGTGTTGTCACAGAAGAGAGTCATCGGGCCCGATGCATTGGGAATAACTCCTAGGTCGGTAATGAGCTCCTTCATCCAGATTGCTTCATGTGCTGCCTCCAAGGTTGCCATGTACTCCGCTTCACATGTAGATCCCGCCACGACGCTTTGCTTGCAACTGCACCAGCTTACTGCCCCACCATTCAAAATATACACGTATCCGGTTTGTGACTTGAAGTCATCCAGATCTGTGTCGAAGCTAGCATCGACGTAACCCTTTACGATGAGCTCTTCGTCACCTCCATAAACGAGAAACATATCCTTAGTCCTTTTCAGGTACTTCAGGATATTCTTGACCGTTGTCCAGTGTTCCATGCCGGGATTACTTTGGTACCTTCCTACAAACTTACAGCAAGGTTTACATCAGGTCTGGTACACAGCATGGCATACATAATAGACCCTATGGCCGAAGCATAGGGGATGACACTCATCTTTTCTCTATCTTCTATCGTGGTCGGGCATTGAGCCAAGCTCAATTTGACACCTTGCAACACAGGCAAGAACCCCTTCTTGGACTGATCCATATTGAACTTCTTCAATATCTTATCAAGGTATGTGCTTTGCGAAAGAACTGTGAGGCGTCTCGATCTATCTCTATAGATCTTGATGCCTAATATGTAAGCAGCTTCTCCAAGGTCCTTTATTGAAAAACACTTATTCAAGTAGGCATTAATGTTGTCCAAAAGTTCTATATCATTTCCCATCAAAAGTATGTCATCTACATATAATATGAGAAATGCTACAGAGCTCCCACTCACTTTATTGTAAACGCAGGCTTCTCCATAAGTCTGCATAAACCCAAACGCTTTGATCATTTCATCAAAGCGAATGTCCCAACTCCGGGATGCTTGCACCAGCCCATAAATGGATCGCTGGAGCTTGCATACCTTGTTAGCATTCTTAGGATCGACAAAACCTTCCGGCTGCATCATATACAATTCTTCCTTAAGATAGCTGTTAAGGAATGCCGTTTTGACGTCCATTTGCCATATCTCATAATCATAGTATGCGGCAATTGCTAACATGATTCAGACGGACTTCAGCTTCGCTACGGGAGAGAAAGTCTCATCGTAGTCAACCCCTTGAACCTGTCGATAACCCTTAGCGACAAGCCAAGCCTTATAGATGGTAACATTACCATCCGCGTCCATCTTCTTCTTAAAGATCCATTTGTTTTCTATCGCTCACCGATCATCGGGCAAGTCTGTCAAAGTCCATACTTTGTTTTCATACATGGATCCTATCTCGGATTGCATGGCTTCTAGCCATTTGTTGGAATCTGGGCCCGCCATCGCTTCTTCATAGTTCGAAGGTTCACCGTTGTCTAACAAAATGTTTTCCAGGACAGGGTTGCCATACCATTCTGGTGTGGAATGTGTCCTTCTGGACCTACGAAGTTCAGTACCAACTTGATCCGAAGTACCTTGATCATCATCATTAACTTCCTCTCTAGTCGGCGCAGGCACCACAGGAACATCTTCCTGAGCTGCGCTACTTTCCGGTTCAAGAGGCAGTACTTCATCGAGTTCTACTTTCCTCCCACTTACTTCTCTCGAGAGAAATACTTTCTCCAGAAAGGACCCATTCTTGGCAACAAAGATCTTGCCTTTGGATCTGAGGTAGAAGGTATACCCAATAGTTTCCTTAGGGTATCCTATGAAGACGCATTTTTCTGACTTGAGTTCGAGCTTTTCAGGTTGAAGTTTCTTGATATAAGCATCGCATCCCCAAACTTTTAGAAACGACAGCTTAGGTTTCTTCCCAAACCATAATTCATACGGTGTCGTCTCAACGGATTTAGAAGGTGCCCTATTTAAAGTGAATGTATCTGTCTCTAGAGCGTATCCCCAAAATGATAGCGGTAAATCGGTAAGTGACATCATAGACCGCACCATATCCAATAGAGTGCGATTACAACGTTCGGACACACTGTTACACTGAGGTGTTCCAGGTGGCGTGAGTTGTGAAACGATTCCACATTTCCTTAAGTGCGTACCAAATTCGTGACTTAAATATTCTCTCCCACGATCTGATCATAAGAACTTTATCTTTCGGTCACGTTGATTCTCTACCTCATTCTGAAATTCCTTTAACTTTTCAAAGGTCTCATACTTGTGTTTCATCAAGTAGACATACCCATATCTACTTAAGTCATCAGTGAGAGTGAGGACATAACGATAGCCTCCGCGAGCCTCAATGCTCATTGGACCGCACACATCAGTATGTATGATTTCCAATAAGTTGGTTGCTCGCTCCATTGTTTCGAAAAACGGAGTCTTGGTCATTTGCCAATGAAGCATGGTTCGCATGTTTCAAATGATTTGTAATCAAGAGACTCCAAAAGTCCATCAACATGGAGCTTCTTCATGCGTTTGTCACCAATGTGACCAAGGCGGCAATGCCACAAGTATGTGGGACTAACGTTATGAACCTTACATCTTTTGGTATTCACACTATGAATATGTGTAACATCACGTTCGAGATTCATTAAGAATAAACCATTGACCAGCGAGGCCTGACCATAAAACATATCTCACATATAAATGGAACAACCACTATTCTCGGATTTAAATGAGTAGCCATCTCGTATTAAACGCGATCCAAATACAATGTTCATGCTCGAAGCTGGCACTAAATAACAATTATTGAGGTTTAAAACTAATCCCATAGGTAAATGTAGAGGTAGCGTGCCGACGGTGATCACATCGACCTTGGAACCATTCCCGACGCGCATCGTGACCTCGTCCTTCGCCAGTCTCCACTTATTCCGCAGCTCCTATTTTGAGTTACAAATATGAGCAACCGCACCGGTATCAAATACCCAGGAGCTACTACGAGTACTGGTAAGGTACACATCAATTACATGTATATCACATATACGTTTGGTATTGCCGGCCTTCTTGTCCGCTAAGTACTTGGGGCAGTTCCGCTTCCACTGTCCGCTTCCCTTGCAATAAAATCACTCAGTCTCAGGTTTGGGTCCATGCTTTGGCTTCTTCCCGGCAACTCGCTTACCGGGCGCGGCAACTCCCTTGCCGTCCTTCTTGAAGTTCTTCTTACCCTTGCCTTTCTTGAAACTAGTGGTTTTATTGACCATCAACACTTGATGTTCCTTTTTGATTTCTACCTCCGCTGATTTCAGCATTGAAAATACCTCAAGAATAGTTTTCAACATCCCCTGCATATTGTAGTTCATCACAAAGCTCTTGTAGCTAGGTGGGAGCGACTGAAGGGTTCTGTCAATGACCGTGTCATCCAGGAGGTTAACTCCCAGCTGAGACAAGCGGTTGTGCAACCCAGACATTTTGAGTATGTGCTCGCTGAAAGAACTATTCTCCTCCATCTTACAACTGTAGAACTTGTCGGAGACTTCACATCTCTCGACCCGGAAATGAGGTTGGAAAAGCATTTTCAGCTCTTGGAACATCTCATGTGCTCTGTGCTGCTCAAAACGCTTTTGGAGCCCTGGTTCTAAGCTGTAAAGCATGCAACACTAAACCAGGGAGTAATCATCACTACGGGGCTGCGTTCATAACGTCTTGAGTTGATGGGAAAATGGGTGCTTCACCTAGTGGTGCATCTAGGACATATGCTCTTTTGGCAGCTATGAGGATGGTTCTTAAGTGCCGGACCTAGTCCGTATAGTTGCTGCCATCGTCTTTTAGCTTGGTTTTCTCTAGGAACGCGTTGAAGTTGAGGGCAACATTAGCGTGGGCCATTTGATCTACAAGACATATTGTAAAAGTTTTAGACTAAGTTCATGATAATTAAGTTCATCTAATCAAATTATTTAATGAACTCCCACTCAGATAGACATCCCTCTAGTCATCTAAGTGATCCATTATCTGAGTCAACTAGGATGTGTCCGATCATCATGTGAGACGGACTAGTCATCATCGGTGAACATCTTCATGTTGATCGTATCTTCTATACGACTCATGTTCGACCTTTCGGTCTCTTGTGTTTCGAGGCCATGTCTGTACATGCTAGGCTCGTCAAGTCAACCTAAGTATTTTTGCATGTGTAAATCTGTCTTACACCCGTTGTATGTGACCGTTAGAATCTATCACACCCGATCATCATGTGGTGCTTCGAAACAACGAACTTTAGCAACGGCGCACAGTTAGGGGGAACACTTTCTTGAAATTATTATGAGGGATAATCTTATTTACTACCGTCATTCTAAGCAAATAAGATGCAAAAACATGGTAAACATCACATGCAATCAAATAGTGACATGATATGGCCAATATCATTTTGCTCCTTTTGATCTCCATCTTCGGGGCGCCATGATCATTATCGTCACCGGCATGACACCATGATCTCCATCATCATGATCTCCATCATCGCCTCTTCATGAAGTTGTCACGCCAACGATTACTTCTACGACTATGGCTAACGGTTTAGCAATAAAGTAAAGTAATTACATGGCGTTATTCAATGACACGCAGGTCATACAATAATTAAGACAACTCCTATGGCTCCTGCCGGTTGTCATACTCATCGACATGCAAGTTGTGATTCCTATTACAAGAACATGATCAATCTCATACATCACATATATATCATTCATCACATCCTTTTTGGCCATATCACATCACAAGGCAGATGCTGCAAAAACAAGTTAGATGTCCTCTAATTGTTGTTGCATGTTTTTACTTGGCTGCAATAGGGTTCTAGCAAGAATGTTTCTTACCTACGTCAAAACCACAACGTGATATGCCAATTTCTATTTACCCTTCATAAGGACCCTTTTCATCAAATCTGATCCGACTAAGGTGGGAGAGACAGACACCCGCTAGCCACCTTATGCAACTAGTGCAAGTCATTCGGTGGAACCTGTCTCACGTAAGCGTACGTGTAAGGTCGGTCCCGGCCGCTACATCCCATGATGCCACCGAAACAAGACAAGACTAGTAGTGGCAAGTAAATTTACAAAATCTACGCCCACAACAAAAATTTTGTTCTACTCGTGCATAGAAACTACGCATAGACCTAGCTTTGATACCACTGTTGGAGATCGTTGCAGAAAATAAAAAATTTCTACGCATCACCAAGATCAATCTATGGAGTCATCTAGCAACGGGAGAGAGAGGAGTGCATCTACATACCCTTGTAGATCGCGAGCGGAAGCGTTCAAGAGAACGGGGTTGATGGAGTCATACTCGTTGTGATCCAAATCACCGTTGATCCTAGAGCCGAACAGACGGCACCTCCGCGTTCAACACACGTACGGAGCGGAGAAGTCTCCCGCGGCTTGATCCGGCAAGGAGGAGGGAGAGGTTGATGAAGAGATCTCCAACAGCAGCACGACGGCGTGGTGGTGATGGAGAGGCAGTACTCCGGCAGGGCTTCGCCAAGCTCTTACGGAGGAGGAGAGGTGTTGGGGAGGGGAGGGGCTGCGCCTTGGAGGTGTCTATGCAGCCCTCCCCTCGCCCCTCTATTTATAGGGGGAGGAGGAAGGGGGCCGGCCCCCTCTAGATGAGATCTAGAGGGGGGGGGGACTTGCCCCCCAAGCAAGGGGGGGGGGCGCCCCCTTTAGGGTTTCCCCCCCAACCCTAGGCGCATGGGCCCAAGGGGGGGATGCGCCCATCCCTCTAAGGGCTGGTTGCCTTCCCACTATGGCCCATGAGGCCCTCCTGGAGAGGTGGCCCCTCCCGGTGGACCCCGGAACCCTTTCGGTGGCCCCGGTACAATACAGGTATGCCCCCGAACCTTTCCAGTGACCGTATGTCAACTTCCCATATATAAATCTTCACCTCCGGACCATTTCGGAACTCCTCGTGATGTCCAGGATCTCATCCGGGACTCCAAAAAACATTCGGTAATCACTCACAAGTCTTCCTAATAACCATAGCGTCACCGAACCTTAAGTGTATACGGGTTCGAGAATCGCAGACATGACCAAGACAGCTCTCCGGCCAATAACCAACAACGGGATCTGGATACCCATGTTGTCTCCCACATGTTCCACAATGATCTCATTGGATGAACCACGATGTCGAGGATTCAAGTAATCCCATATACAATTCCCTTTGTCAATCGGTATGTTACTTGCCCGAGATTCGATCGTCGGTATCCCAATACCTTGTTCAATCTCATTACCGGCAAGTCACTTTACTCATTACGTCATGATCTAGTGACCAACCACTTGGTCACATTGAGCTCATTATGATGATGCATTACCGAGTGGGCCTAGAGATACCTCTCCGTCATATGGAGTGACAAATCCCAGTTTCGATTCGTGCCAACCCAATAGACACTTTCGGAGATGCCTGTAGTGAACCTTTATAGTCACCCAGTTACGTTGCGACGTTTGGTACACCCAAAGCACTCGTACGGTATCCGGGAGTTACATAATCTCATGGTCTAAGGAAATGATACTTGACATTAGAAAAGCTCTAGCAAACGAACTACACGATCTTGTGCTATGCTTAGGATTGGGTCTTGTCCATCACATCATTCTCCTAATGATGTGATCCCATTATCAATGACATCCAATGTCCATAGTCAGGAAACCATGACCATCGTTTGATCAATGAGCTAGTCAACTAGAGGCTCACTAGGGACATGTTATGGTCTATTTATTCACACATGTATTACGGTTTCCGATCAATACAATTATAGCATGAACAATAGACAACTATCATGAACAAGGAAATATAATAATAACCATTTTATTATTGCCTCTAGGGCATATTTCCAACAGTCCCCCACTTGCACTAGAGTCAATAATCTAGTTACATTGTGATGAATCGAACACCCTTAGAGTTCTGGTGTTGATCATATTTTGCTCGCGGAAGAGGTTTAATCAACAGATCTGCGACATTCAGATCCGTATGCACTTTACAAATATCTATGTCTCCATCTTGAACATTTTCACGAATGGAGTTGAAGCGACGCTTGATGTGTTTGGTCTTCTTGTGAAACCTGGGCTCCTTGGCAAGGGCAATAGCTCCAGTGTTGTCACAGAAGAGAGTCATCGGGCCCGACTCATTGGGAATAACTCCTAGATCGGTAATGAACTCCTTCATGCAGATTGCTTCATGTGCTGCCTCCGAGGCTGCCATGTACTCCGCTTCACATGTAGATCCCGCAACGACGCTTTGCTTGCAACTGCACCATCTTACTGCCCCACCATTCAAAATATACATGTATCCGGTTTGTGACTTGGAGTCATCCAGATCTGTGTCGAAGCTAGCATCGACGTAACCCTTTACGACGAGCTCTTCGTCACCTCCATAAACGAGAAACATATCCTTAGTCCTTTTCAGGTACTTTAGGATATTCTTGACCGCTGTCCAGTGTTCCATGCCGGGATTACCTTGGTACCTTCCTACCAAATTTACGGCAAGGTTTACATCAGGTCTGGTACACAACATGTCATACATAATAGACCTATCGCCGAGGCATAGGGCATGACACTCATCTTTTCTCTATCTTCTGACGTGGTCGGGCATTGAGCCGAGCTCAATTTGACACCTTGCAACATAGGCAAGAACCCCTTCTTGGACTGATCCACATTGAACTTCTTCAATATCTTATTAAGGTATGTGCTTTTGCTAAAGACCTATGAGGCATCTCGATCTATCTCTATAGATCTTGATGCCTAATATGTAAGCAGCTTCTCCAAGGCCCTTCATTGAAAAAACACTTATTCAAGTAGGCCTTACTGTCCAAAAGTTCTATATCATTTCCCATCAAAAGTATGTCATCTACAAATAATACGAGAAATGCTACAGAGCTCCCACTCACTTTCTTGTAAACTCAGGCTTCTCCATAAGTCTGCATAAACCCAAACGCTTTGATCATTTCATCAAAGCGAATGTTCCAACTCCGAGATGCTTGCACACGCCCATAAATGGATCGCTGGAGCTTCCATACCTTGTTAGCATTCTTAGGATTGAAAAAACCTTCCGGCTGCATCATATACAATTCTTCCTTAAGATAGCCATTAAGGAATGCCGTTTTCACGTCCATTTGCCATATCTCATAATCATAGTATGCGGCAATTGCTAACATGATTCGGACGGACTTCAGCTTTGCTACGGGAGAGAAAGTCTCATCGTAGTCAACCCCTTGAACTTGTCGATAACCCTTAGCGACAAGTCGAGCCTTATAGATGGTAACATTATTATCCGCGTCCGTCTTCTTCTTAAAGATCCATTTGTTTTCTATCGCTCGTCGATCATCGGGAAAGTCTGTCAAAGTCCATACTTTGTTTTCATACATGGATCCTATCTCGGATTGCATGGCTTCTAGCCATTTGTTGGAATCTGGGCCTGCCATCGCTTCTTCATAGTTTGAAGGTTCACCATTGTCTAACAACATGATTTCCAGGACAGGGTTGCCATACCATTCTGATGTGGAACGTGTCCTTGTGGACCTATGAAGTTCAGTAGCAAATTGTTCCGAAGTACCTTGATCATCATCATTAACTTCCTCTCTAGTCGGTGGAGGCTCCGGTTCAAGAGGCAGCACTTCATCGAGTTCTACTTTCCACCCACTTACTTCTCTCGAGAGAAACTCTTTCTCCAGAAAGGACCCGTTCTTGGCAACAAAGATCTTGCCTTCGGATCTGAGGTAGAAGGTATACCCAATGGTTTCCTTAGGGTATCCTATGAAGATGCATTGTTCTGACTTGGGTTCGAGCTTTTCAGGTTGAAGTGTCTTGACATAAGCATCGCATCCCCAAACTTTTAGAAACGACAGCTTAGGTTTCTTCCCAAACCATAATTCATACGGTGTCATCTCAACGGATTTAGACGGTGCCCTATTTAAAGTAAATGTAGCTATCTCTAGAGCGTATCCCCAAAATGATAGCGGTAAATCGGTGAGTAACATCATAGACCGCACCATATCCAATAGAGTGTGATTATGACGTTCGGACACACCGTTACACTGAGGTGTTCCAGGCGGCATGAGTTGTGAAATGATTCCACATTTCCTTAAGTGCGTACCAAACTCGTGACTTAAATATTCTCCCCCACGATCTGATCGTAAGAACTTTACCTTTCGGTCACGTTGATTCTCTACCTCATTCTGAAATTCCATGAACTTTTCAATGGTCTCAGACTTGTGTTTCATCAAGTAGACATACCCATACCTACTTAAGTCATCAGTGAGAGTGAGAACATAATGATAGCCTCCGCGAGCCTCAACGCTCATTGGACCTTACACATCAGTATGTATGATTTCCAATAAGTTGGTTGCTCGCTCCATTGTTCCGGACAACAGAGTCTTGGTAATTTTGCCCATGAGGCATGGTTCGCATGTGTCAAATGATTCGTAATCAAGAGACTCCAAAAGTCCATCAGCATGGAGCTTCTTCATGCGTTTGACACCAATGTGACCAAGGCGGCAATGCCACAAGTATGTGGGACTATCATTATCAACCGTACATCTTTTGGTATTCACACTATGAATATGTGTAACATCATGTTCGAGATTCATTAAGAATAAACCATTGACCAGCGGGGCATGACCATAAAACGTATCTCTCATATAAATGGAACAACCATTATTCTCGGATTTAAATGAGTAGCCATCTCGTATTAAACGAGATCCAGATACAATGTTCATGCTCAAAGCTGGCACTAAATAACAATTATTGAGGTTTAAAACTAATCCCATAGGTTAAAGTAGAGGTAGCATGCCGACGGCGATCATATCGACCTTGGAACCATTCCCGAGGCGCATCGTCACCTCATCCTTCGCCAATCTCCGCTTATTCTACAACTCCTGTTTTGAGTTACAAATATGAGCAACTGCACCGGTATCAAATACCCAGGAGCTACTACGAGTACTGGTAAGGTACACATCAATTACATGTATATCACATATAGCTTTGGTGTTGCCGGCCTTCTTCCCCGCTAAGTACTTGGGGTAGTTCCGCTTCCAGTGTCCGCTTCCCTTGCAATAAAAGCACTCAGTCTCAGGTTTGGGTCCATGCTTTGGCTTCTTCCCGAGACCTGGCTTACCGGGCGCGGCAACTCCCTTGTCATCCTTTTTGAAGTTCTTATTACCCTTGGCTTTCTTGAAACTAGTGGTTTTATTGACCATCAACACTTGATGTTCCTTTTTGATTTCTACCTCCGCTCATTTCAGCATTCAAAATACCTCAGGAATAGTTTTCACCATCCCCTGCATATTATAGTTCATCACAAAGCTCTTGTAGATATGTGGGAGCGACTGAAGGATTCTGTCAATGACCGCGTCATCCGGGAGGTTAACTCCTAGCTGAGACAAGCGGCTGTGCAACCCAGACATTTTGAGTATGTGCTCGCTGACAGAACTATTCTCCTCCATCTTACAACTGTAGAACTTGGCAGAGACTTCATATCTCTCGACCCGGGAATGAGGATGGAAAACCATTTTCATCTCTTGGAACATCTCATATGCTCTGTGCTGCTCAAAACGCTTTTGGAGCCCCGGTTCTAAGCTGTAAAGCATGCCACACTGAACCAGGGAGTAATCATCACTACGCGACTGCGTTCATAACATCATGAGTTGCTGGGAAAACGGGTGCTTCACCTAGCGGTGCATCTAGGACATATGCTCTTTTGGCAGCTATGAGGATGATCCTCAAGTTCCGGACCCAGTCCGTATAGTTGCTGCCATCATCTTTCAGCTTGGTTTTCTCTAGGAACGTGTTGAAGTTGAGGGCAATATTAGCGTGGGCCATTTGATCTACAAGACATATTACAAAAGTTTTAGACTAAGTTCATGATAATTAAGTTCATCTAATCAAATTATTTAATGAACTCCCACTCAGATAGACATCCCTCTAGTCATCTAAGTGATCCATGATCTGAGTCAACTAGGCCGTGTCCGATCATCACCTGAGATGGACTAGTCATCATCGCTGAACATCTTCATGTTGATCGTATCTTCTATACGACTCATGTTCGACCTTTCGGTCTCTTGTGTTCTGAGGCCATTTCTGTACATGCTAGGCTTGTCAAGTCAACCTAAGTGTTTTTGCATGTGTAAATCTGTCTTACACCCGTTGTATGTGAACGTTAGAATCTATCACACCCGATCATCACGTGGTGCTTCAAAACAACGAACTTTCACAACGATGCACAGTTAGGGGGAACACTTTCTTGAAATTATTATGAGGGATCATCTTATTTACTACCGTCATTCTAGCAAATAAGATGCAAAAACATGATAAACATCACATGCAATCAAATAGTGACATGATATGGCCAATATCATTTTGCTCCTTTTGATCTCCATCTTCGGGGCACCATGATCATTATCGTCACCGGCATGACACCATGATCTCCATCATCGTGTCTTCATGAAGTTGTCACGCCAACGATTACTTATACTACTATGGCTAACGGTTTAGCAATAAAGTAAAGTAATTACATGGCGTTATTCAATGACACACAGGTCATACAATAATTAAGACAACTCCTATGGCTCCTGTCGGTTGTCATACTCATCGACATGCAAGTCGTGATTCCTATTACAAGAACATGATCAATCGCATACATCACAGATATATCATTCATCACATCCTTTTTGGCCATATCACATCACAAGGCATATGCTGCAAAAACAAGTTAGACGTCCTCTAATTGTTGTTGCATGTTTTTACGTGGCTGCAATAGGGTTCTAGCAAGAACGTTTCTTACCTACGTCCAAACCACAACGTGATATGCCAATTTCTATTTACCCTTCATAAGGGCCCTTTTCATCGAATCCAATCCGACTAAGGTGGGAGAGACAGACACCCGCTAGCCACCTTATGCAACTAGTGCATGTCAGTCGGTGCAACCTGTCTCACATAAGCGTACGTGTAAGGTCGGTCCGGGCCACTTCATCCCACGATGCCTCCCAAACATGATAAGACTAGTAGTGCCAAGTAAATTGATAAAATCTACGCCCACAACAAAAATTGTGTTCTACTCGTGCATAGAAACTACTCATAGACCTAGCTCTGATACCACTACTGGAGATCGTTGCAGAAAATAAAAAATTTCTACGCATCACCAAGATCAATCTATGGAGTCATCTAGCAACGAGAGAGAGAGAGGAGTGCATCTACATACCCTTGTACATCGCGAGTGGAAGCGTTAAAGAGAAGGGGGTTGATGGAGTCATACTCGTCGTGATCCAAATCACCGATGATCCTAGCGCCAAATGGACGGCACCTCCGCGTTCAACACACGTACGGAGCAAAGAAGTCTCCCGCGCCTTGATCTAGCAAGGAGGAGGGAGAGGTTGAGGAAGAGAGCTCCAACAGCAGCACAACGACGTGGTGGTGATGGAGGGGCAGTACTCCGGCAGGGCTTCGCCAAGCTCTTACGGAGGTTGAGAGGTGTTGGGGAGGGGAGGGGCTGAGCCTTGGAGGTGTGTATGCATCCCTCCCCTCGCCCCTCTATTTATAGTGGGGGAGGAAGGGGGCCGGGCCCCTCTAGATGAGATCTAGAGGGGGGGTGATACGTATCCAACGTATCTATAATTTTTGATTGCTCCATGTTACTTTATCTACTGTTTTAGGCAATATTGGGCTTTATTATCCACTTTTATATTATTTTTGGGACTAACCTATTAACCGGAGGCCCGACCCAGATTTGTTGTTTTATGCTTATTTCAGTGTTTCGAGGAAAATGAATATCATACGAAGTCAAAACGGAATGACATCAACTGGAGAAGTTATTTTTGGAAGGAAAGCAACCCAGGGAACTTGGCGTGCACGTCAGGGGAGATACGGGCTGCCCACGAGGGTGGGGGGCGCGCCCCCCTACCTCGTGGGGCCCCCGTAGCTCCACCGACGTACCCCCCACACCAATATATACTCACGTACCCTAAAACTTCCAAAACAGAACCTAGATCAGGAGTTCCACCGCCGCAAGCCTCTATAGCCACCAAAAACCAATCGGGACCCTGTTCCGGCACCTGCCGGAGGGGGATCCCATCATCGGTGGCCATCTTCATCATCCCGGCACTATCCATGACGGGGAGGGCGTAGTTCACCCTCGGGGCTGAGGGTATGTACCAGTAGCTATGTGTTTGATCTCTCTCTCTCTCGTGTTCTCTCTCGTGTTCCCTCTATGGCACGATCTTGTTGTATCCCGAGCTTTGCTATTGTAGTTGGATCTTATGATGTTTCTCCCCCTCTACTCTCTTGTGATGAATTGAGTTTCCCCTTTGAAGTTATCTTATCGGATTGAGTCTTTTATGAGAACACTTGATGTATGTCTTGCCGTGATTATCTGTGGTGACAATGGGATATCGTGTGCCACTTGATGTATGTTTTGGTGATCAACTTGCGGGTTTCGTGACATTGGGAACCTATGCATAGGGGTTGGCACACGTTCTTGACTCTCCGGTAGTATCTTTGGGGCACTCTTTAAAGTATTTTTATGTTGGTTGGATGAATCTGAGATTGTGTGACGCATATCGTATATTCATGCCATGGATACTTGAGGTGACAATGGAGTATCTAGGTGACATTAGGGTTTTGGTTGATTTGTGTCTTAAGGTGTTATTCTAGTACGAACTCTTTTATAGATCAATCCGAAAGAATAGCTTTCAGGTGGTTTCGGACCCTACCATAATCTCTACGTTTGTTCTCCGCTATTAGTGGCTTTTGAGTGACTCTTTGTTGCATGTTGAGGGCTCGTTTTATGATTTATCTATGTTATTATTGTTGAGAGAACTTGCACTAGTGAAAGTATGAACCCTAGGCCTTGTTTCCTATCATTGCAATACCGTTTACGCTCACTTTTATCATAGTTACCTTGCTGTTTTTATTATTTCAGATTACAGAAACCTATATCTACTATCTATTTTGCACTTGTATCTTCATCTCTTCGCCAAACTAGTGCACCTATACAATTTACCATTGTATTGGGTGTGTTGGGGACACAAGAGACTCTTTGTTATTTGGTTGCCGTGTTGTTTGAGAGAGACCATCTTCATCCTACGCCTCCTACGTATTGATAAACCTTAGGTCATCCACTTGAGGAAATTTTCTACTGTCCTACAAACCTTTGCACTTGCAGGCCCAACAACGTCTACAAGAAGAAGGTTGTGTAGTAGACATCAAGCTCTTTTCTGGCGCCGTTGCCGGGGAGGTTAGCGCTTGAAGGTATATCTTTAGATCTTGCAATCAAATCTTTTTGTTTCTTGTTTTAGCACTGGTCTAGTTTATAAAAGAAAACTACAGAAAAATGGAATTGAGTTTGTCTCATACGCTTCATCTTTTTAATATCTTTCGTGAGTATGATGGAAAGGAAAATTGTGCTCAAGTGCTAGAAGAAGAAATCTATAAAATGTTTGTCACTAAATATTTGAATGATGAGCATGATTGCAATGTTGTTAGTATGAATTCCCTGAATATCCATTATGCTAATGATGTGCAAAGCCACAAGCTTGGGGAAGCTATGTTTGATGGAGATGATATTTTTTGTCCCCCAAGCTTTGATGAGCAAAATTACTATGATGAAAGCATGCCTCCTATCTATGATGATTATTGGGACGACACGTATGCTTTAAAGAATAATGATAACCATGAAACTTGTCATCTTCATCTTAATTTTCAATCTTATTAAAGTTATTTTGTTGAGTTTGCTCCCACTATTATTCATGAGAAGAATTTTGCTTATGTGGAGAGTATTAAAAATTCTATGCTTGTAGATCATGAAAAGAATGCTTTAGGTGCTGGTTATATTGTTGAATTTATTCATGATGCTACTGAAAATTATTATGAGGGAGGAACATATGCTTGTAGGAATTGCAATAATATCAAGTTTCCTCCCTATATGCTTAAATTCTTGAGGTTATGCTTGTTTTGCCTTCCTATGCTAATTGATTATTGTTCCCATAAGTTGTTTGCTCACAAAATCCCTATGCATAGGAAGTGGGTTAGACTTAAATGTGCTAGTCATATGCTTCATGATGCTCCCGTCATGTTTCAATTCTTATCTTTTATGTGAGCATCATTGTCATCATCATGCCTAGCTAAAAAGGCATTAAAGAAAAGCGCTTGTTGGGAGACAACCCAATATTTACCCTTACTGTTTCTGTGTGTCCACATGATTATGCTACTGTATTAATCATGTTTTATAGCTTTTGTTTCAATAAAGTGCCAAGTAGAACCTTTGGGAAGACTTGGGTGAAGTTTATGTGATCTTGCTGTAAAAAACAGAAACTTTAGTGCTCACGAGAATGGCTGCCATTTTTTACTGGAGAGTGCTTTTAGGTTGATTCTTTTTGCAGGTGATTGATAGACAAATTCCTCAGGTCCCGAAGTTTATTTCAGAATGGTTTGAGTTACAGAAGTATACGTTTGATACAGATTACTACAGACTGTTCTGTTTTTGACAGATTCTGTTTTCTATGTGTTGTTTGCTTATTTTGATGCATCTATGGCTAGTATTAAGTGGTATGAACCATAGAGTTGTTAGAATACATTATATATTAGACCAATATGAATTTAGAATGAGTTCATTACAGTACCTAAGTGGTGGTTTTATTTTCTTATACTAACGGAGCTTACAAGTTTTGTTTTGAGTTTTGTGTGGTTGAAGTTTTCAAGTTTTGGGTAAAAGATTCGATGGACTATGGAATAAGGAGTAGCAAGAGCCTAAGCTTGGGGATTCCCAAGGCACCCCAAGGTAGTATCCAAGGACAACAAAGATCCTAAGCTTGGGGATGCCCCGGAAGGCATCCCCTCTTTCGTCTTCGTTCATCGGTAACTTTACTTGGAGCTATATTTTTATTCGCCACATGATATGTGTTTTGCTTGGAGCATCATTTTATTTTGTTAGTTTTTGCTTTCTGTTAGTTAGAATAATGTTTGGCATCTTTAGTTTCAATAAAAAGTCAAGGATATCCTTTGCCATGCTTATTTTGCTTGTATACATGTTGCTGTTTGAAAACAGAAAGTTTACCGCTGTTGCAAAAATTCCCTAGAAAAGCCAGAGCATGGTCTAACGTTTAATATTTTTGCATATTAAGCTATGATAAATTTATTACAGTGGGAATTTTATTTCATAATTTTTGGGGTCAGGGAAGTATTGATACTCTTGCATTCTTTACAGACTGTACTGTTTAGGCAGATTGCTGTTATAGTTGCATTGTTTGCATATGTTTGATTGTTTAATGATTCTATTTAAGGATAGGAGTATTAAATATGCAGAGGCATTTAGTATGAAATGTTGAATAATAATCTTAGTAATTTGTTACAGTAGAAGATGATAAGGTTTTGCATTGGTTTATACTAACCTATCTCATGAGTTCTTATTGAATTTGTTGTGAAGGAAGCTTTTGATAAAAAAGAGAAACCATGATATGAGAGGAATTAAGGAGACACAAAAGTTCAAGCTTGGGGATGCCCAAGGCACCCCAAGATAATATTTCAAGAAGTCTCAAGCATCTAAGCTTGGGGATGCCCCGGTAGGCATCCCACCTTTCTTCTTCCCCAACTATCGGTTAGTATCGGTTGAGCCTAAGTTTTTGCTTCTTCACATGAGTTGTGCTATCCTTGCATTGTAGTTTTATTTAGCTTTGCTTGTTGTTTGAATGAAGTATCAAGATCTGAAATTCTTTAATGAGATAGAGCCACACACAAATTGGAATTTGCTAGAATACTCTATGTGCTTCACTTATATCTTTTGATCGTGATAATTTTTGCTCTAGTGCTTCACTTAGATCTTTTAGAGCACGTTGGTAGATTTGTTTTAAAGAAACTATTGATCTCTCATGCTTGACTTAGATTATTTTGAGAGTCATTAATAGCATGGTAATTTAATTAACATTAATATACTTGGTATTCAAGATATGTGAAACTTTCTTTTGAGTGCGTTGAATGCTAAGATAAGTTTGATGCTTGATAATTGTTTTGAGATATGGAGGTGATAATATCAAAGCAATGCTAGTTGGGGTGATTATGAATTTAAAGAGTGCTTGTGTTGAAGTTTGTGATTCCCGTAGCATGCACGTATGGTGAACCGCTTTGTGATGAAGTCGGAGCACAATTTTATTTATTGATTGTCTTCCTTATCAGTGGCAGTCGAGGACGAGCAATGGTATTTTCCTACCAATCTATCCTCCTAGGAGTACGCGTGTATTGCTTTGGTTTTTGATGACTTCTAATTTTTTGCAACAAGTGCATGACTTCTTTTGATTAACGTTGAGTCCATGGATTATACGCACTCTTTCACCCTTCCATTATTGCTAGCCTCTCTTGTACCGCGCAACTTTCACCGGTATCATACACCCACCATATACCTTCCTCAAAACAGCCACCATACCAACCTATCATGGCATTTCCATAGCCATTCCGAGATATATTGCCATGCAAATTTCCACCGTTCTGTTCATATGACACACATTACTTTTTTCTTATTGCTTTTTGCATGAACATGTAGTTGACATTGTATTTGTGGCAAGGCCACCTTCATAATTTTCATACATGTCTCTCTTGATTCATTGCATATCCCGGTACACCACCGGAGGCATTCATATAGAGTCATATTTTGTTCTAGGTATCGAGTTGTAATTGTTGAGTTGTAAGAAAAATAAAAGTGTGATGATCATCATTATTAGAGCATTGTCCCAGTGAGGAAAGGATGATGGAGACTATGATTCCCCCATAAGTCGGGATGAGACTCCGCACGAAAAAAAGAGTGGCCATAAAAAAAAGAAAAGGCCCAAAAAAATGAGAGAAAAAGAGAGAAGGGACAATGCTACTATCCTTTTACCACACTTGTGCTTCAAAGTAGCAGCATGATATTCATAATAAGAGAGTCTCATATGTTGTCACTTTCATATACTAGTGGGAATTCTTCATTATAGAACTTGGCATGTATATTCCAATGATGGGCTTCCTCAAAAGTGCCCTAGGTCTTCGTGAGCAAACAAGTTGGATGCACACCCACTTAGTTTCTTTTGTTGAGCTTTCATATACTTATAGCTCTAGTGCATCCGTTGCATGGCAATCCCTACTCACTCACATCGATATCTATTGATGGGCATCTCCATAGCCCATTGATACGCCTAGTTGATGTGAGACTATCTTCTCCTTTTTTGTCTTCTCCACAACCACCATTCTATTCCACCTATAGTGCTATGTCCATGGCTCACGCTCATGTATTGCGTGAAAGTTGAAAAAGTTTGAGATTACTAAAGTATGAAACAATTGCTTGGCTCGTCATCGGTATTGTGCATGATTAAATACTTTGTGTGATGAAGATAGAGCTTAGCCAGACTATATGATTTTGTAGGGATAACTTTCTTTAACCATGCTATTTTGAGGAGACATGATTACTTTGATTAGTATGCTTAGAGTATTATTACTTTTATGTCAATATGAACTTTTGTCTTGAATCTTATGGATCTGAAGATTCATGTCACAATTAAGAAGATTTACATTGAAATTATGCCAAACTATCACTCCACATCAAAAATTCTCTTTTTATCATTTACCTACTCGAGGACGAGCAAGAATTAAGCTTGGGGATGCTTGATACGTCTCCAACGTATCTATAATTTTTGATTGCTCCATGCTACTTTATCTACTGTTTTAGGCAATATTGGGTTTTATTATCCACTTTTATATTATTTTTGCGACTAACCTATTAACCGGAGGCCCAGCCCAGATTTGCTGTTTTATGCCTATTTCAGTGTTTCGAGGAAAAGGAATATCAGACGGAGTCAAAACGGAACGAAATCAACTAGTGAAGTTATTTTTGGAAGGAAAGCAACCCAGGGAACTTGGAGTGCATGTCAGGGGAGATACGGGTTGCCCACGAGGGTGGGGGCGCCCCCCCTCCCTGGGCGCGCCCCCCTGCCTCGTGGGGCCCCCGTAGCTCCACCGATGTACCCCCTACACCCATATATACTCACGTACCCTAAAACTTCCAAAACAAAACTTAGATCGGGAGTTCCACTGCCGCAAGCCACTGTAGCCACCAAAAACCAATCGGGACCCTGTTCCGGCACCCTGCCAGTGAGGGATCCCATCACCGGTGGCCATCTTCATCATCCCGATGCTATTCATGACGAGGAGGGAGTAGTTCACCCTCGTGGCTAAGGGTATGTACCAATAGCTATGTGTTTGATCTCTCTCTCTCTCTCTCATGTTCTCTCTCGTGTTCCCTCTATGGCACGATCTTGATGTATCCCGAGCATTGCTATTGTAGTTGGATCTTATGATGTTTCTCGCCCTCTACTCTCTTGTGATGAATTGAGTTTCCCCTTTGAAGTTATCTTATCGGATTGAGTCTTTTATGAGAACACTTTATGTATGTCTTGCCATGATTATCTGTGGTGACAATGGGATATCATGTGCCACTTGATGTATGTTTTGGTGATCAACTTGCGGGTTTTGTGACATTGGGAACCTATGCATAGGGGTTGGCACATGTTCTTGACACTCCGGTAGTAGCTTTGGGGCACTCTTTGAAGTACTTTTATGTTGCTTGGATGAATCTGAGATTGTGTGACGCATATCGTATAATCATGCCCACGGATACTTGAGGTGACAATGGAGTATCTAGGTGACATTAGGGTTTTGGTTGATTTGTGTCTTAAGGTGTTATTCTAGTACGAACTCTTTTATAGATCGATCCGAAAGAAGAACTTTGAGGTGGTTTCGTACCCTACCATAATCTCTATGTTTGTTCTCCGCTATTAGTGGCTTTGGAGTGACTGTTTGTTGCATGTTGAGGGCTCGTTTTATGATCTATCTATGTTATTATTGTTGAGAGAACTCGCACTAGTGAAAGTATGAACCCTGGGCCTTGTTTCCTATCATTGCAATACCGTTTACGCTCACTTTTATCATAGTTACCATGCTGTTTTTATTATTTCAGATTACAAAAACCTATATCTACTATCTATTTTGCACTTGTATCTTCATCTCTTCGCCGAACTAGTGCACCTATACAATTTACCATTGTATTGGGTGTGTTGGGGACACAAGAGACTGCGGGGTTGTTTGAGAGAGACCATCTTCATCCTATGCCTCCTACAGATTGATAAACCTTAGGTCATCCACTTGAGTGAAATTTGCTATTGTCCTACAAACCTGTACACTTGCAGGCCCAACAACGTCCACAAGAAGAAGGTTGTGTAGTAGACATCAGGGGGCGGCGGCCAAGCGAGGGGGGGACTTGCCCCCCAAGCAAGGGGGGCGCCCCCTTTAGGGTCCCCCCCCAACCCTAGGTGCATGGGCCCAGAGGGGATGCGCCCAGCCCTCTAAGGGCTGGTTCCTGTCCCACTACGGCCCATGAGGCCCTCCGAGAGAGGTGGCCCCTCCCGGTGGACCCCCGGAACCCTTCTGGTGGCCCCGGCACAATGCCGGTATGCTCCCGAACCTTTCCGGTGACCGTATGTCAACTTCCCATATATAAATCTTCACCTCCGGACCATTCCAGAACTCCTCGTGACGTCCGGGATATCTCCTAGGAGTCCGAACAATATTTGGTAATCACTCACAAGTCTTCCTAATAACCCTAGCGTCATCGAACCTTTAGTGTGTAGACCCTACGGGTTCGGGAATCACGCATACATGATCGAGATAGCTCTCCAGCCAATAACCAACAGCGGGATCTGGATACCCATGTTGGCTCCCACATGTTCCATGATGATCTCATCGGATGAACCACGATGTCGAGGATTCAAGTAATCCCGTATACAATTCCCTTTGTCAATCGGTACGTTACTTACCCGAGATTCGATCGTCGGTATCCCAATACCACGTTCAATCTCGTTACCGGCAAGTCACTTTTCCCGTGACCAACCACTTGGTCACATTGAGCTCATTATGATGATGCATTACTGAGTGGGCCCAGAGATACCTCTCCGTCATACGGAGTGACAAATCCCAGTCTCGATTCGTGCCAACCCAACAGACACTTTTGGAGATACGTGTAGTGCACCTTTATAGTCACCCAGTTACGTTGCGATGTTTGGTACACCCAAAGCACTCCTACTGTATCTGGGAGTTACACAATCTCATTGTCTAAGGAAATGATACTTGACATTAGAAAAGCTCTAGCAAACGAACTACATGATCTTGTGCTATGCTTAGGATTGGGTCTTGTCCATCACATCATTCTCCTAATGATGTGATCCCGTTATGAATGACATCCAATGTCCATAGTCAGGAAACCATGACCATCTGTTGATCAACGAGCTAGTCAACTAGAGGCTCACTAGGGACATGTTATGGTCTATGTATTCACACATGTATTACGGTTTCCGATCAATACAATTATAGCATGAACAATAGACAACTATCATGAACAAGGAAATATAATAATAACCATTTTATTATTGCCTCTAGGGCATATTTCCAACAATCTGTTGTGTATTATCAAGAAAAACATTCATCGGACTGTGTCCGGGGATCCTGCCGGTCATGCCTCCACTATCTCAAGGACTGAGGCTGGCGCGGGAGTGGCGCCGGATTGTCCTTCCGCAGAGGATTCGGATGATGTATCTGTCACAAGTTCTGAAGCGGAAAGCGCAATGAATCATCAGCGCCAGTGGGCAGCTCTTCGCGACCCCGGTTTCTTAGAAGAGGCTTTCAACACCTTCAACTTGGGTGATGCATACATCCGAGCTGCTCGAGATGGGATTACCAGAGCCACAGACCAGTATTTTAAAGATATGCGGGTAAGTACACATTTGTACAAATCTGATAATCATGTACCAGTAGCCCCCGAGACATGAAACAGTTGGTATACAACTGATTTAAGGATCATTGTATGATCATGTGCTTACAGAAAAGAACAACCTGCTGTCTCAAGAGCTAAAAATGTGTCCGACCCAGCTAGCTGCTGCTACTGCCAAATTGGAGAAATCCAAGAAGGCAGTGTCTGGTAATGTTCCCCTCTATCTAGAAAACATAATCATATACCAGTAATGTAGGTGCACATCTTATGGCAGAGTCGTCAGATCATCCGGGAGAGGTATCGGAAGTCGCACAGGCAGGAGGTCCAGAAGATCAAAGGCAACTGGCCACGGGAGAACGTATACTGACATGGGTCAGGGAGGAGAAGAACAAACTCCAGGATGCCAACACCAAGCTGGCGTGGAACTAAAAGATGTTCGGGCCCAGCCGGCTGACTCCGTGAAGGAAAATAAGAGGCTACGAGGCGGCATATTTAGTATGTGTTCAAACTTACCTTTACATAGTTCGGCGAAGAAAGGAACTGGCATAGTTATGTCTGTAGGTATGCTGACCGGCCGTCCCGAGGAGGAGATGTCCGGATCTTCAGGCGATCTGCTACAAGAGCTATCGCAAATGCACGAGACAGCTCGGCAGGCGATGCAAAGTATTGACAAGGCCTTATGGACATCCGACTCCCTTCCAGGAAGTATGGAGGAGCTTGTACAGCTATTCAAGGGAGCACATCGGCGCTTCCGATTATGGAAGATAACGGCCTGCAAGGAAGGTGTGCGAGAGGACTAGGCCATGGTGAAAACACGGTATACCAAGCTTGACCCGAATCACATGGCCCGGGTCGGACCTTTAGGGTCAGATGGAAAAGAAATTCCTGTTAGTTTGGTATGTTACCAGGTACAAGCAGCCGCCAAGTATTCCCAATAGGATTGTAGGCTAGATAGCCTATTGGATGGCACATAGGAAGAAGTTTTTGAGTCCAAGTGACTATGTACTTCATTTGACAAATTTGTCCTTAGACGGATTGTAAAATGATTGTCATGGCGGACCTTTTCGCTTCAACCTCTGGACCCAAAGGTGCGGACTGTTTCTGAATACCCGCTCGGTAATACATACCGGGGTATGCGTGGAAACCAGGCGTAGGGGTCATATTTGCTTGACCAGACAAGTATCCGGCTAGCTATGTTATATTACATTTTTAATTGTAAGAAACATCTTCCAGCGAGAATAACTCTGTTAAGGGTTCCTTTCCCTGGGTCTGCATGCATTAACGTGCATGTCCGGACTGTGATTGAAAAACCACAACATACTTAATATCTGGGGTTTCATAGTGTAACGAGTAAAAAAACATCTTTAGTCCGTCGACCGAATATTCCCTTAAGAACACTGGCTTTTGGCTTAGTCTAAGGTACACATCCGGATGACCCGACAGTAACAATTGCAGAGGTGCTCCCTTTATTTCCTAGCCGAACTGACGGGAATGTAGGGCATAAGCACAGGAGCCAGGCAACCCAGCTTGGCCAAAACTTAAGTCATATCGATGCATATAATGGCGAAGAAAAGGTACATCCGCGGAAAAGACACATATGTGGTGAGCTTGATGCTCGGAAAATAATGATAATAATAAGCTTCTATACAAGAAGCCCCCTGGTATAATTGACGTACATATTTTAGAATGTGTGCGTCGTAGTTGTAAGGCTTAGCCGCATGAGTGTTTTAAAGCTTAAAAAAAGAATATGCGAAAAGAGAGGAAAATAAATAACGGAAATAAAAGGGAAAAAAGGAGACGAACGAAGAGTCCGGCGCTAGGCATAGAATCTTCGGAGTCTGGCTGCGTTCCATGGATTCGGCTCTAGGCGATTGTCTGATGCAGGACGTAGGCGGTATGCTCCTCCGGTGAGGACTTTGTCAATGATGAAAGGACCCTCCCACTTGGGCTTGAGTTTGTCCTTTTTCTTCTCCGGCAAACGTAGAACGAGTTCACCAACATTATAAGTCTTGGCCCGTACTTCTCTGCTTTGATATCTACGGGCCTGTTGTTGATAAAATGCGGAACGGGCTTTTGCGACATCGCACTCCTCCTCCAGGGCATCTAAGCTGTCCTGCCGATCAAGCTCGGCCTCTCTCTCTCTCTCTTCATACATGCGCACTCGAGGTGAGTCATGATTAATGTCGCAGGGTAACACAACCTCTGCACCGTACACCATGAAAAAAGGTGTATATCCGGTAGAGCGATTGTGCGTGGTCTACAGCCCCCAGAGTACGGAGGCGAGATCCTCGACCCAGTGTTTGTCTGATTCTGTCAAAGACCGCACTAGTCTGGGTCTAATGCCACTCATAATATGACCATTGGCTTGTTCGACTTGACCATTGTTTTGCGGGTGATAGACGGAGGCGTAATCAAGCTTGATGCCCAGATTAGCACACCAAGTTTTCACCTCATCGGCTGTGAAATTGGAGCCGTTATCGGTGATGATGTTGTGTGGAACACCATAACGGTGCACAACACTGGATATAAAATCTATCACTAGTCCGACTTAGGCCGTTTTAACTGGTTTGGCTTCTATCCACTTAGTGAACTTATCCACCATGACCAATAGATATTTTTTCTTATGGCTTCCTCCTTTAAGGGGTCCGACCATATCAAGCCCCCAGACTGCAAAAGGCCAAGTGATGGGGATTGTTTGTAGAGTGGTGGGTGGCATGTGGCTTTGGTTGGCGAAAAGCTAGCACCCGATACAATGTTGGACAAGGTCCTATGCGTCTGCTCGGGCCGTTGGCCAACAGAAACATATACAGAAGGCCTTGCTTACAAGGGCCCGAGCTGTGGCATGGTGACCACTGAGACCGGCATGAATTTCAACTAAGAGCTGCCGCCCTTCTTCCTCGGAGATACATATTTGGAGTACTCCGGTAGCGCTTTTCTTGTAAAGTTCACCCTCATGAACTTTGTATGCTTTAGAGCGCCGCACAATGTAGCACACCTCATTTTGATCCTGAGGGACTTCTCGCCTATTAAGGTAGGCCAAGAAGGGCTCGGTCCATGGGGCAATGACTGGCATGATGAGATGGGCGGATGGTGTAATTTCAGTGGCTGAGCCTCTGATGGTGTCGGTGTGTTCGGAATCTGGGTTATAGTCGGATCCGGATTGGTGTTGCCGCTCTCCCCTTGCCACACCACGGATGGCTTGAAAAGCCTTTCCAAAAATATGTTAGGTGGGACGGGGTCGCGCTTGGCACCGATGCAAGCAAGGACATCCGCCGCTTGTTTACTTTCTCGATCCACATGGTGAAACTCGAGCCCCTCGAACCGAGCCAACATTTTAGAACGGCGTTACGGTAAGCCGCAATCTTCGGATCTTTGGCATCAAAATATCCATTTATTTGGGATATTGCAAGGTTTGAATCCCCGCGCACTCTAGGCGTTGTATGCCCATGGAGACAACCATCCGAAGACCATGCAACAAGGCCTCGTATTCGGTTGCATTGTTGGAGGCTGTGTTTAGTATTTGGAGTACGTACTGAACTGTACCTCCAGTGGGGGATGTTAAGACAACGCGTGCTCCCAAGCCTGCCAACATTTCGGAGTCGTCGAAGTGCATGGCCCAGTTGGAATATGTGACGTACTCTTTAGGGAGTTCGGCCTCTGTCCATTCAGCGGGGAAGTCGCCCAATACTTGAGATTTAATGGCCCGGCACATTTTGTATGTTATGTCGAATGGGAGGAGCTCAATGGCCCACTTGGCTATCCGGACCATAGCGTCGCGGTTGTTTATTATGTCATTGAGTGGTACCTTGGAGGCCACCGCTATTGAGCACTGTTGAAAGTAGTGTCGTAGCTTCCAGGATGCCATGAAGACCGTGATATGCTATTTTTTTGTAATGAGGGTACCGGAATTTGCAGGGTGTGAGGACAGTGGATACGTATTAGACCGGCTTCTGAAGCGAGAATTTGTGTCCGTCCTCCTCTCGTTTGACGACGAGAACCACACTTACGACTTGGTGTGTGGCCTATATGTATAATAACATGGGTTCACCGACGTTCAACGCATCTCCGGACACATGGGGGAGAAAATACCCATGCATACTAATGATGGGGGCCATATTGAATTCGGCCCCCAGCCGAATACAATTCCGAAGACCTATATGGCTCCGGAATCAGGCAAGCCGCCTCTTTCGAAAGAAGGAGGTGCGCCTATTCCACCGGTGACCTCTGTCCATCCAGAGGCACCGGATAATTTGCTGGAAGAACTACGAGGTGCTTCCATTGTTGAGGAACACCATATCCTTATGGGTACGGTTGTTGAGAGGGTGCAGTCCATTAAGAGCGGACTGACCGACGACTGTGCCAACCTTCTAATGGGTTTTGAGGTTAGCGACACAATTATATAAAAAGAATGTCATAGTATAGACAGTAGCCCCTGAGACTCTGTCCGGTGTTCGGAAAGAAAAGCCGAACAGAGGATCAAATAATTTTTGCAGGTGACTAACCTGACATGTCTATGTGAATAAGTAGGCATCGTTTCTAGCTGCGACCTCTCACGCTGTTGAGGTCTCCGGACTGAAGCAGGGTCTGGAGTGGATCGAGTAAGAGCTCGGCCTAGTGAAGAAACAGCTGGAAGACAATCAAGGTATGCCATAACCTTGTCTATATTCAGGAAGGATGAATGATTTGTGCTGACTCAAGTGTCGTGATATTTATTAGGAGCGGCGACCGAAGTGAAGACCCTCAAGAAGGCGCTGGCCGAGGCCGAGGACAGAGCGGCCAAGGAACAAGCCGTCCGTGAAAAGCATGAGGCCAGGGTCAGTGAGGTCCAGCAGGACTTCCATGAAGCCATGAAGAAATGCGAGTCCTTGGAGCACAACATTGCGGATCAAGAGTCCGAACTTTCCAAGGTCCACCAAAGCACACACGATGCCCGGGTTGAAGCCCAGGGCGCCCTACAGGAAGTCCAAGAGGGCCGAAAAATAGCGGCAGGTAAGGCCTTTATTATGCAGAGAAAATATGTGAAAAAAGGTTCCTCTTATTGACCCGGATTAGGAGTTCTCTAGAGGCATTTTTGGATCTGCCACACAGCGTTTCGGATGCTGCGGAGTTCTTCCGAGCCGAAGAGGGGAGCTCCACGGAGAAGCGGTTTTGGTCGCAATACCTTGCGCTTGAACATCCGGTGCTCTTTAGTGATCAGCTAAAACAGCTGGTCGAACTGCATAGGGTGGCCGAACTAGCCATGAAGGATTTAATAATCTGGCTATGGCCTGCTGAAGCCATACCCAACAGCTACTTCGGGCTCGTGAAGAGGCTGGTCAATGCCTGCCCTCTGTTGGATGCCATCAAGCGGTCGGTCTGCATCGAAGGCGTGCGAATAGCCTTCGCCCGTGTCAAAGTTCAGTGGGCGAATATGTATGCCGTCAAGCTCGCGACAGAAGGACCGCCCACTGGCAAGGAGCACCACAAGCCTGAGCTATATTTTGACAATGTCCTGGAGGGATCCTGCATTGTGGCGGAGCAGTGTTCAAAAGACATTATCTTTGAATGAAGTCATTCATATTGTCCCTTCCTGTATTATGAAACAGAGCCGTTATGTAATATAATGCATGTTACTTAAAATTTTACCTACTGTGCAGTCGTTTTCTTACATTTGAGAGTTGGCCAGTCGTCTAATTCAGCCCCCACAAGTAGGTAGTAAGGGGGGTGTTCGGGATGAATCTAAACACTCTTTATCCCAAAGTTTTGGTCCTTAAAGGAGGTGTTTAGCGCAACGAACCAGGCAATCGGACTATGTGGCTTTATCACCCTCACTTAGCCATAGGAGTTTGACAATAGAAATTTAAGCGCAGCCCCTACTGTTCGTAAGTCTGAACTTGGGGTGCTGTAAACACCAGCTCGGATAAAAACTGATTCATCGCATAATGTAAAAAAATCACAAAAGATTTGTAACCTCTCGAACAGCTGACCGGCTCACGCTGCATCATGACAGTCAATTTTTGGCTTTCTCTACTAAGGTGGTCATCTGGATGAACCAGGACACAATCGCAGTAGTTCTCCCGTTACTACCCTAGCCGATATAGCGGAACGTAAGGTAGTAAGCACAGGAGCCAGGCAACCCAACTATTGACCAAAGACATGATTCAGAGTCGATGCATATAATGCTAAAGTTCGGGGTGCCGAACTATACTATAAAACAGTGTTCGGACTTTGTTGCCGTATTATGGGGCGAAATGAAGCCCCTGGTTAAGTAAGGCATACCAGAGTGTACGTGTGTAATTGATAAGAATATCAAAAAACCAAAATGAAGTGATAGGCTAATGCCGCAGAAATTGGGCTGCAAGCTATTTTCCATTATAGTTTGATTAATACGTCAAAGCGTATTTGTACAAGTAGTGTGATAAGCAACAGGGATATTTATCATGCCACGACCAAGGGAGAGCTGCGTGTGGGTCAGTAAAACAGGCATAACAATCGTTTAAAGAGACCACCTGGAAATTCCCTTATACGTCAAAGGTTCTTGCTGTCTTGGTGTATCCGTACCTTGATAGGTCCGACAATCAGGCCACCAGGAAAAGCCGGGGAAAAAAGAAACCTCAAAAGAAAAAGAAAAAGTGAAAGTATGTGTGTCCATGGGAGGTTGAGTCGTATTATGGACCACAATCTAGCTGTGCATCCATCTATGCCCTTGGTATTTTGAGTGCGTAGTTATGTACGCATGGTACAAATACCGTTGTCACTACTAGGAAAAGGCCTACTAATGGCGCACCTGTTTTGCCTACTAATGGTGCACTACAGGTGCGCCATTAGTATCTGGTATACTAAAGTAACGTTTTTTTTCAAAAAAAAATTCAAATTTTTTTCTTTATCTCGGGTCACTATGGCTTAATCTCAGGTCAAATCACACTTCTTGGTCAAACTTCCCGAAAGGTCACCCATCCTCACACTACTCCTGCCCAAGCAGGCTTAACTTCAGAGTTCTATCCAACCCCAGCACCAGCTCACTTCACAAGCAGTTGTTGATATATCTAGCATATCAATCCTATTAAACCTTGTTGATGTTTAGGACTTTGTTCATGTTCATGAGTGTGATGAAATTTTGAAAAATTATTTCAAACTTCCGTTCATATTACGTATCATATTTTGAAAAAAAATCTAGAAAAAAATTAGAAACTAATTTTTTCTGTTACTAGTGGCGCACCTAGAAACAGTGCGCCAGTAGTAAGTTTGAATTTTTTTGAATTTTTTTGCCTCCGGATATTAAAAGCCCCGTAACTTTTTTCTGTTAGATTTTTGAGCATTTTGAAAGTATTTAATTGGATGTAACTTTTCGAGTAGATGATTTTTCATATAAAAAACTTTTTCATCCGAGTTAGTATGCAAAAGTTTTGCCCATTTTACAAATTCTCGAGAGATTTTGCAAATAAAGTCGAAATTCATATTTGCAAATTTTCCCAACAACTAGACCACATATCACATGGGAAACTTATTTTCTTTTATTTTTTTGACATTTCCATCATTTTCGTTTATTTTTTTAAAATCTGAAAAGGCGGTCCACAGAGGGGGGGTGCATTCGGGGGAATTTTGGGTCAAAATTAGTAATGGCGCACCGTGGGTGTGGTGCACCATTACTAGTTTAACTAGTAATGGCGCACCACACCCACGGTGCGCCATTAATAACTTTGGAAAAAATAAAGAAAAAAATTAAAAAAAAATTGTTAGTAATGGCGCACCGTGAGTGTGGTGCGCCATTACTAGTTTTAACTAGTAATGGCGCACCACACCCACGGTGCGCCATTACTAACTTTGGAAAAAAATAAAAAAATTGAAAAACTTTTTCTAGTGGCGCACTGTGGATGTGGTGCGACATTACTAGTTTAACTAGTAATGGCGCATTATCCCCTAGTGCGCCATTACTAGTTTTGAAAAAAAAATAAAAAAAATTTGTTACTAATGGCGCACCGTGGATGTGGTGCGCCATTAGTATTTGGACACTAATGGCGCACCAACACATGGTGCAGCATTAGTATATACTAATGGCGCACCACATGTCTAGTGCGCCATTAGTGTCCATATCATCTATAGCCCTTTTCCTAGTAGTGTGGCCGCTCTGTGTTTCTACTGCGAGGGCAGCGGTGTTCTCCTCGGTATGGAGGGAGCGTTCTGTGTTTCTGCTGCGAGGGCAGCGGTGTGCTCCTCGGTATGGAGGGAGCGTTCTGTGTTTCCATCGACTGTTATGACACAGCATGGTCCAGGCATCTTAAGCTTGAGATAAGCATAGTGTGGCACCGCATTGAATCGAGCAAATGCGGTTCGTCCGAGCAGTGCATGATAGCCACTGCGGAAGGGGACTATATCAATGATCAACTCTTTGCTTTGGAAGTTGTCCAGAGATCCGAAGACCACTTCCAGTGTGCTTGAGCCCGTACAGTGGGCCTCTCCACCTGGTATGACTCCTTTAAAGGTGGTTTTTGTGGGCTTGATCCTTGAGGGATCAATACCCATTTTGTGCACTGTATCCTGAGCAGGTTCAGGTTGCTGCCACCGTCCATGAGGACTCGTGTAAGATGGAATCCATCAATGATTGGGTCAAGAACTAGTGCGGCTGAACCACAAGGACGGATACTGGTCGGATGGTCCCTGCGATCGAAGGTGATTGGACAGGACGACCATGGGTTGAACTTTGGGGCGACTGGCTCCATCGTGTAGACGCCCTTGAGCGTGCTCTTGCGCTCCCTCTTGGGGATATGGTGAAGGAAATATGCCCTAGAGGAAATAATAAAGTTATTATTTATTTCCTCATATCATGATAAATGTTTATTATTCATGCTAGAATTGTATTAACCGGAAACATGATACATGTGTGAATACATAGACAAACATATAGTCACTAGTATGCCTCTACTTGACTAGCTCATTAATCAAAGATGGTTATGTTTCCTAACCATAGACATGTGTTGTCATTTGATTAATGGGATCACATCATTAGAAGAATGATGTGATTGACATGACCCATTCCGTTAGCCTAGCACTTGATCGTTTAGTATGTTGCTATTGCTTTCTTCATGACTTATACAAAGTTCCTGCAACTATGAGATTGTGCAACTCACGTTTACCGGAAGAACACTTTGTGTGCTACCAAACGTCACAACGTAACTGGGTGATTATAAAGGTGCTCTACAGGTGTTTCCGAAGGTACATGTTGAGTTGGCATAATTCGAGATTAGGTTTTGTCACTCCGATTGTCGGAGAGGTATCTCTGGGCCCTCTCGGTAATACTCATCACTTAAGCCTTGCAAGCATTATAACTAATGAGTTAGTAATAAGATGATGTGTTACAGAACGAGTAAAGAGACTTGCCAGTAACGAGATTGAACTATTACCGACGATCGAATCTCGGGCAAGTAACATATCGATGACAAAGGGAACAACGTATGTTGTTATGCGGTTTGACCGATAAAGATCTTCGTAGAATATGTAGGAACCAATATGGGCATCCAGGTTCCGCTATTGGTTATTGACCGAGAATGGTTCTAGGTCATGTCTACATAGTTCTCAAACCCGTAGGGTCCGCACGCTTAACGTTACGATGACAGTTTTATTATGAGTTTATAAGTTTTGATGTACCGAAGTTTGTTCGGAGTCCCGGATGTGATCACGGACATGACGAGGAGTCTCGAAATGGTCGAGACATAAAGATTGATATATTGGAAGCCTATATTTGGACATCGGAAAGGTTCCGGGTGAAATCGGGATTTTACCGGAACACCGGGGGGTTACCGGAACCCTCCCGGGGGTTAATGGGCCTTAGTGGGCCATGAGGGAAAAGAGGAGGGCTGGCCAGGGCAGGCCGCACGCCCCCTCCCCCCTAGTCCGAATAGGACAAGGAAGGTGGGGGCGGCGCCCCCCTTTCCTCTTTCCCCTCCCCCTTTCCTTCTCCACCAAGGCAAGAGGGGGGAGTCCTACTCCCGGTGGGAGTAGGACTCCTCCAGGCGCACCCCAAAGGGGCCGGCCGCACCTCCCCCTCCCTCCTTTATATACGGGGGCAAGGGGGCACCCCATAACACAAAAGTTGATCTACGGATCGTTCCTTAGCCGTGTGCGGTGCCCCCCTCCACCATATTCCACCTCGGTCATATCGTCGCGAAGCTTAGGCGAAGCCCTGCGTCGGTAGAACATCATCATCATCACCATGCCGTCGTGCTGACGGAACTCATCCCCGAAGCTTTGTTGGATCAGAGCCCGGGGATCGTCATCGAGCTGAACGTGTGCTGAACTCGGAGGTGACGTACGTTCGGTGCTTGGATCGGTCGGATCGTGAAGACGTACGACTACATCAACCGCGTTGTGCTAACGCTTCCGCTTACGGTCTACGAGGGTACGTGGACAACACTCTCCCCTCTCGTTGCTATGTCATCACCATGATCTTGCGTGTGCGTAGGATTTTTTTTTAAAATTACTACGTTCCCCAACAGTGGCATCCGAGCTAGGTTTTATGCGTTGATGTTATATGCACGAGTAGAACACAAGTGAGTTGTGGGCGATACAAGTCATACTGCTTACCAGCATGTCATACTTTGGTTCGGCGGTATTGTGAGATGAAGCGGCCGGGCCGACATTACGCGTACGCTTACGCGAGACTGGTTTCAGCGTTGCGAGCACTCGTGCTTAAAGGTGGCTGGCGGGTGTCTGTCTCTCTCACTTTAGCTGAATCGAGTGTGGCTACGCCCGGTCCTTGCGAAGATTAAAACAGCACCAACTTGACAAACTATCGTTGTGGTTTTGATGCGTAGGTAAGAATGGTTCTTGCTAAGCCCGTAGAAGCCACGTAAAATTTTGCAACAACAAAGTAGAGGACGTCTAACTTGTATTTGTAGGGCATATTGTGATGTGATATGGTCAAGACGTGATGCTATATTTTATTGTATGAGACGATCATGTTTTGTAACCGAAGTTATCGGCAACTGGCAGGAGCCATATGTTGTCGCTTTATTGTATGAAATGCAAACGCCCTGTAATTGCTTTACCTTATCACTAAGCGGTAGCGATAGTCGTAGAAGCAATAGTTGGCGAGACGACAACGATGCTATGATGGAGATCAAGCTGTCGCGCCGGTGACGATGGTGATCATGACGGTGCTTCGAAGATGGAGATCACAAGCACAAGATGATGATGGCCATATCATATCACTTATATTGATTGCATGTGATGTTTATCCTTTATGCATCTTATCTTGCTTTGATTGACGGTAGCATTTTAAGATGATCTCTCACTAAAAATTATCAAGAAGTGTTCTCCCTGAGTATGCACCGTTGCCAAAGTTCGTCGTGCCCAGACACCACGTGATGATCGGGTGTGATAAGCTCTACGTCCATCTACAACGGGTGCAAGACAGTTTTGCACACGCGGAATACTCAGGTTAAACTTGACGAGCCTAGCATATGCAGATATGGCCTCGAAACACGGAGACCGAAAGGTCGAGCGTGAATCATCTAGTAGATATGCATAAAGATGTTCACCATTGAAAACTACCCCATCTCATGTGATGATCGGTTATGGTTTAGTTGATTTGGATCACGTGATCACTTAGATGACTAGAGAGATGTCTGTCTAAGTGGGAGTTCTTAAGTAATATGATTAATTGAACCTAAATTTATCATGAACTTAGCACCTGATAGTATTTTGCTTGTCTATGTTTGTTTGTAGATAGATGGCTCGTGCTGTTGTTCCTTTGAATTTTAATGCGTTCCTTGAGAAAGCAAAGTTGAAAGATGATGGTAGCAATTACACGGACTGGGTCCGTAACCTGAGGATTATCCTCATTGCTGCACAGAAAAGTTACCTCCTGGAAGCACCGCTGGGTGCCAGGCCTGCTGCTGATGCAACTGACGACGTTAAGAACGTCTGGCAGAGCAAAGCTGATGACTACTCTATAGTTCAGTGTGCCATGCTTTACGGCTTAGAACCGGGTCTTCAACGACGTTTTGAATGTCATGGAGCATATGAGATGTTCCAGGAGTTGAAGTTAATATTTCAAGCAAATGCCCGGATTGACAGATATGAAGTCTCCAATAAGTTCTACAGCTGCAAGATGGAGGAGAATAGTTCTGTTAGTGAGCATACACTCAAAATGTCTGGGTATAATAATCACTTGATTCAACTGGGAGTTAATCTTCCGGATGATAGCGTCATTGACAGAATTCTCCAATCACTGCCACCAAGCTACAAGAGCTTTGTGATGAACTATAATATGCAAGGGATGAACAAGACTATTCCCGAGCTCTTCGCAATGCTAAAAGCTGCGGAGGTAGAAATCAAAAAGGAGCATCAAGTGTTGATGGTCAACAAGACCACTAGTTTCAAGAAAAAGGGCAAAGGGAAGAAGAAGGGGAACTTCAAGAAAAACAGCAAGCAAGTTGCTGCTCAAGAGAAGAAACCCAAGTCTGGACCTAAGCCTGAAACTGAGTGCTTCTACTGCAAGCAGACTGGTCACTGGAAGCGGAACTGCCCCAAGTATTTGGCGGATAAGAAGGATGGCAAAGTGAACAAAGGTATATGTGATATACATGTTATTGATGTGTACCTAACTAGAGCTCGTAGTAGCACCTGGGTATTTGATACTGGTTCTGTTGCTAATATTTGCAACTCGAAACAGGGACTACAGAATAAGCGAGCACTGGCCAAGGACGAGGTGACGATGCGCGTGGGAAACGGTTCCAAAGTCGATGTGATCGCAGTCGGCACGCTACCTCTACATCTACCTTCGGGATTAGTTTTAGACCTGAATAATTGTTATTTGGTGCCAGCGTTGAGCATGAACATTATATCTGGATCTTGTTTGATGCGAGACGGTTATTCATTTAAATCAGAGAATAATGGTTGTTCTATTTATATGAGTAATATCTTTTATGGTCATGCACCCTTGAAGAGTGGTCTATTTTTATTAAATCTCGATAGTAGTGATACACATATTCATAGTGTTGAAACCAAAAGATGCAGAGTTAATAATGATAGTGCAACTTATTTGTGGCACTGCCGTTTGGGTCATATCGGTGTAAAACGCATGAAGAAACTCCATACTGATGGACTTTTGGAATCACTTGATTATGAATCACTTGGTACTTGCGAACCGTGCCTTATGGGTAAGATGACTAAAACGCCGTTCTCCGGAACTATGGAGCGAGCAACTGATTTGTTGGAAATCATACATACTGATGTTTGTGGCCCAATGAATGTTGAGGCTCGCAGCGGGAATCGTTATTTTCTCACCTTCACAGATGATTTGAGCAGATATGGGTATATCTACTTGATGAAACACAAGTCTGAAACATTTGAAAAGTTTAAAGAATTTCAGAGTGAAGTGGAAAATCATCGTAACAAGAAAATAAAGTTTCTTCGATCTGATCGTGGAGGAGAATATTTGAGTTATGAGTTTGGCCTACACTTGAAACAATGTGGAATAGTTTCGCAACTCACGCCACCTGGAACACCACAACGAAATGGTGTGTCCGAACGTCGTAATTGTACTTTACTGGATATGGTGCGATCTATGATGTCTCTTACTGATCTACCACTATCATTTTGGGGTTATGCTTTAGAGACGGCCGGATTCACGTTAAATAGGGCACCATCAAAATCCGTTGAGACGACGCCTAATGAACTGTGGTTTGGCAAGAAGCCAAAGTTGTCGTTTCTTAAAGTTTGGGGCTGCGATGCTTATGTGAAGAAACTTCAACCAGATAAGCTCGAACCTAAATTGGAGAAATGTGTCTTCATAGGATACCCAAAAGAGACTATTGGGTACACCTTCTATCACAGATCCGAATGCAAGACATTCGTTGCTAAGAATGGATCCTTTCTAGAGAAGGAGTTTCTTTCGAAAGAAGTGAGTGGGAGGAAAGTAGAACTTGATGAGATAACTGTATCTACTCCATTATTGGAAAGTAGTTCATCACGAGAACCGGTTCCTGTGACAACTACACCAATTAGTGAGGAAGCTAATGATAATGATCCTGAAACTTCAGATCAAGTTTCTACTGAACTTTGTAGGTCTACTAGAGTAAGATCCGCGCCAGAGTGGTACGGTAATCCTATTCTGGAAGTCATGTTACTTGACCATGATGAACCTACGAACTATAAGGAAGCGATGATGAGCCCGGATTCCGCAAAATGGCTAGAAGCCATGAAATCTGAGATGGGATCCATGTGTGAAAACAAAGTATGGACTTTGGTTGACTTGCCCGATGATCGGCAAGCCATTGAGAATAAATGGATCTTTAAGAAGAAGACTGACGCTGATGGTAATATAACTGTCTATAAAGCTCGACTTGTTGCAAAAGGTTTTCGAAAAGTTCAAGGGGTTGACTACGATGAGACTTTCTCACCCGTAGCGATGCTTAAGTCCGTCCGAATCATGTTAGCTATTGCTGCATTTCATAATTATGAAATTTGGCAAATGGATGTCGAGACTGCATTCTTGAATGGATTTCTAGAAGAAGAGTTGTATATGATGCAGCCGGAAGGTTTTATTGATCCAAAAGGTGCTGACAAAGTGTGCAAGCTCCAGCATTCCATTTATGGACTGGTGCAAGCATCTCGGAGTTGGAATAAACGCTTTGATAGTGTGATCAAAGCATATGGTTTTATACAGACTTTTGGAGAAGCCTGTATTTACAAAAATGTGAGTGGGAGCTCTGTAGCATTTCTAATTTTATATGTAGATGACATATTATTAATTGGAAATGATATAGAATTTCTGGATAGCATAAAAGGATACATGAATCAAAGTTTTTCAATGAAAGACCTCGGTGAAGCTGCTTACATATTGGGCATCAAGATCTATAGAGATAGATCAAGACGCTTAATAGGACTTTCACAAAGCACATACCTTGACAAAATTTTGAAAAAGTTCAAAATGGATCAGGCAAAGAAAGGATTCTTGCCTGTGCTACAAGGTGTGAAGTTGAGTCAAACTCAATGCCCGACCACAGCAGAAGATAGAGAGAAAATGAAAAATGTTGCCTATGCTTCAGCCATAGGCTCTATCATGTATGCAATGCTGTGTACCAGACCTGACGTATGCTTAGCAATAAGCTTGGCAGGAAGGTACCAAAGTAATCCAGGAGTGGATCACTGGACAGCGGTCAAGAACATCCTGAAATACCTGAAAAAGACTAAGGAAATGTTTCTCGTATATGGAGGTGACAAAGAGCTAGTCGTAAACGGTTATGTCGATGCAAGCTTTGAAACTGATCCGGACGATTCTAAATCACAAACCGGATACATGTTTTTATTAAACGGTGGAGCTGTAAGTTGGTGCAGTTCTAAACAAAGCGTCGTAGCAGGATCTACATGTGAAGCGGAGTACATAGCTGCTTCGGAAGCAGCAAATGAAGGAGTCTGGATGAAGGAGTTCATTTCGGATCTAGGTGTCATACCTAGTGCATCGGGACCAATGAAGATCTTCTGTGACAATACTGGTGCAATTGCCTTGGCAAAGGAATCCAGATTTCACAAGAGGACCAAGCACATCAAGAGACGCTTCAATTCCATTCGGGACCAAGTCCAAGTGGGAGACATAGAGATTTGCAAGATACATACGGATCTGAATGTTGCAGACCAGTTGACTAAGCCTCTCTCACGAGCAAAACATGATCAATACCAAGACTCCATGGGTGTTAGAATCATTACTATGTAATCTAGATTATTGACTCTAGTGCAAGTGGGAGACTGAAGGAAATATGCCCTAGAGGCAATAATAAAGTTATTATTTATTTCCTCATATCATGATAAATGTTTATTATTCATGCTAGAATTGTATTAACCGGAAACATGATACATGTGTGAATACATAGACAAACATATAGTCACTAGTATGCCTCTACTTGACTAGCTCATTAATCAAAGATGGTTATGTTTCCTAACCATAGACATGTGTTGTCATTTGATTAATGGGATCACATCATTAGAAGAATGATGTGATTGACATGACCCATTCCGTTAGCCTAGCACTTGATCGTTTAGTATGTTGCTATTGCTTTCTTCATGACTTATACAAAGTTCCTGCAACAATGAGATTGTGCAACTCACGTTTGCCGGAAGAACACTTTGTGTTCTACCAAACGTCACAACGTAACTGGGTGATTATAAAGGTGCTCTACAGGTGTTTCCGAAGGTACATGTTGAGTTGGCATAATTCGAGATTAGGTTTTGTCAGTCCGATTGTCGGAGAGGTATCTCTGGGCCCTCTCGGTAATACTCATCACTTAAGCCTTGCAAGCATTATAACTAATGAGTTAGTAATAAGATGATGTGTTACAGAACGAGTAAAGAGACTTGCCAGTAACGAGATTGAACTAGGTATTGGATACCGACGATCGAATCTCGGGAAAGTAACATACCGATGACAAAGGGAACAACGTATGTTGTTATGCGGTTTGACCGATAAAGATCTTCGTAGAATATGTAGGAACCAATATGGGCATCCAGGTTCCGCTATTGGTTATTGACCGAGAATGGTTCTAGGTCATGTCTACATAGTTCTTGAAGTTTGTTCGGAGTCCCGGATGTGATCACGGACATGACAAGGAGTCCCGAAATGGTCGAGACATAAAGATTGATATATTGGAAGCCTATATTTGGACATCAGAAAGGTTCCGGGTGAAATCGGGATTTTACCGGAACACCGGGGGGTTACCGGAATCCTCCCGGGGGTTAATCGGCCTTAGTGGGCCATGAGGGAGAAGAGGAGGGCCGGCCAGGGCAGGCCGCGTGCCCCCTCCCCCCCTAGTCCGAATAGGACAAGGAAGGGGGGCGGCGCCCCCCTTTCATCTTTCCCCTCCCCCTTTCCTTCTCCACCAAGGCAAGATGGGGGAGTCCTACTCCCGGTGGGAGTAGGACTCCTCCAGGCGCACCCCAAAGGGGCCGGCCGCACCTCCCCCTCCCTCCTTTATATACGGGTGCAAGGGGGCACCCCATAACACAAAAGTTGATCTACGGATCGTTCCTTAGCCGTGTGCGGTGCCCCCCTCCACCATATTCCACCTCGGTCATATCGTCGCGAAGCTTAGGCGAAGCCCTGCGCCGGTAGAACATCATCATCGTCACCACGCCGTTTTGCTGACGGAACTCATCCCCGAAGCTTTGCTGGATCGGATCCCGGGGATCGTCATCGAGCTGAACGTGTGCTGAACTCGGAGGTGTCGTACGTTCGGTGCTTGGATCGGCGGATCGTGAAGACGTACGACTACATCAACCGCATTGTGCTAATGCTTCCGCTTACGGTCTACGAGGGTACGTGGACAACACTCTCCCCTCTCGTTGCCATGTCATCACCATGATGTTGCGTGTGCGTGGGAATTTTTTTTTAAATTACTACGTTCCCCAACATATGGGTAGCGTATATAATGTTCACCATTTTAACTTGGGGGGGGGGGGACTTCTTCGGTCCCCCTATGTTTGGTGGCCGGGGTTCCTCGTCATCGTCCTTGCTTTGCGACCCCTTCTCCTTGTTCTCGGCATTTAAATTGCCAGCCTGTTTAAAAACCCAACAGTCTCTGTTGGTAACTTGGTATGGTTTGCTGGCTTATCAGGAGTGTCGTGGATTTGACATGGACGATCGAGTATGCGGTCCAAGCTGGACGAGCCTGGATTGTTCCTTTTATATGGCTTCTTTCGCTGACCGGACTTAGAGCCACTGAATCTGGCGTTGACCATCGTGTGTTCGGTGTTGTCACTGTTGCTTTGACGCTTGTGTCTGTTGTGTCGGGGCTTGTCGTTGCTATTTCCAGCTTCAGAAGTGTCAAGTTCGCTTGCATTGTTATTGCTACGGGCTAGCCAGCTATCCTCGCTCGCGCAAAAGCGGGTCATAAGTGTCGTGAGGGCTGCCATAGACTTCGGCTTTTCTTGGCCGAGGTGTCTGGCGAGCCATTCATCACGGACGCTATGTTTAAAGGCCGCTAGGGCTTCGGCATCCGGACAGTCAACGATCTGGTTCTTTTTAGTTAAGAACCTAGTCCATAATTTCCTGGCTGACTCTCTTGGCTGTTGAACTATGTGACTTAAGTAATCGGCATCCAGAGGTTGGACATATGTACCCTAGAAGTTGTCAAGGAAGGCATCTTCCAAGTCTTCCCAGCTGCCAATTGAGTTTTTGGGAAAACTGTTCAACCAGTGCCGAGCAGGTCCCTTGGGTTTTAGCGGTAGGTATTTGATGGCGTGAAGATCATCACCATGGGCCATATGAATATGGAGGAGGAAATCCTCAATCCATACCGTGGGGTCTGTTATCCCATCATATGACTCGATGCTCACGGGTTTAAACCCTTCCGGGAATTCATGTTTCATAGGAAATCAGTGAAGCATAGGGGGTGTGCAGCGCCTCTATATCGGGCCAAGTCGCGACATAGCTCAGATGGAGTTCGTCTGTGGTAATCGTCCCGGGCGTGGTTATGTTTGCCATGTCCGGCCGGATGGACATCATCACACATCAGGGCACGCCCCCGTGCTACGTCTTGAGCTTGCGTTGGTTTTCCTTGAAGAGGAAAGGGTGATGCAGCAATAGTAGCGTAAGTATTTCCCTCGGTTTTTGAGAACCAAGGTGTCAATCCAGTAGGAGGCTCCTCACAAGTCCCACGCACCTACACAAACAAAGAACTCGCAACCAACGCAATAAAGGGGTTGTCAATCCCTTCACGGCCACTTGCGAAAGTGAGATCTGATAGAGATAGTATGATAAGATAAATATATTTTTGGTATTTTATAATATAGATTGGAAAAGTAAAGATGCAAACAAAAGAAGATTGAAAGCTTATATGATAAAAGATAGACCCGAGGCCATAGGTTTCACTAGTGGCTTCTCTCGAGATTGTATAAGTATTACGGTGGGTGAACAAATTACTGTCAAGCAATTGATAGAAAAGCTAATAATTATGAGATTATCTAGGCATGATCATGTATATAGGCATCACGTCCGTAACAAGTAGACCGAGTCCTGCCTGCATCTACTACTATTACTCCACACATCGACCGCTATCCAGCATGCATCTAGAGTATTAAGTTCATAAGAACAGAGTAACGCATTAAGAAATATGACATGATGTAAAGGGATAAACTCATGCAATATGATATAAACCCCATCTTTTTATCCTCGATACCAACAATACAATACGTGCCTTGCTGCCCCTGCTGTCACTGGGAAAGGACACCACAAGATTGAACCCAAAGCTAAGCACTTCTCCTATTGCAAGAAAGATCAATCTAGTAGGCCAAACCAAACTAGTAATTCGAAGAGACTTGCAAAGATAACTCAATCATACATAAAAGAATTCAGAGGAGATTCAAATATTTCTCATAGATAAACTTGATCATAAACCCACAATTCATCGGATCTCGACAAACACACCGCAAAAAGAGTTACATCGAATAGATCTCCAAGAAGATCAAGGAGAACATGGTATTGAGATCCAAAGAGAGAGAAGAAGCCATCTAGCTAATAACTATGGACCCAAAGGTCTATGGTAAACTACTCACAACTCATCGGAGGGGCTATGGTGTTGATGTAGAAGCCCTCCGTGGTCGATTCCCCCTCCGGCGGAGTGCTGGCGAAGGCTCCAAGATGAGATCTCGTGGATACAGAAGGTTACAGTGGTGGAAATAGCTTTTCGTGGTCGCCCCTGATGTTTTCGGGGTACGTAGGTACATATAGGAGGAAGGAGTACGTTGGTGGACGCCCGAGGGGCCCACGAGATAGGGGGCGCACTACTAGGAAAAGGCCTACTAATGCCACACTGGTTTTGCCTACTAATGGCGTATTACCAGTGCGCCATTAGTATCACACCACTAGAATTTTTTACTAATGGCGCACCACTGGTGCGCCATTAGAATCTGGTATTCTCATGGCGCACCACGTAGTGCGCCATTAGTATTGCCGACAGTGCGCCACTATTATCTGCTATACTTATAGCGCACCACATGGTAGTGCGCCATTAGTAACAATTTTTTTTATTTTTTTTGTTTTTTCTTAATCTCAGGTCACTATTTCACATATGAGATATTCAACACATATATATACAACAAGCATCCATATAACAATCATATCCAACACACAAGTTTCATCATATATACATACATAGCCAACACATAGTTCCGTTGTTACATATTACAAAAGTTTCACATTGTTCATCCAACACCGTTATCCATCAGTTCACAAAAGTTTCACATTGATACAAAATAAAAACACAAATGGAAAAGAAGCACTCCATCCATGCAAGCTTCCGTCAATTAAATCAAATCTCCAAAATGATAAACAAGAAGTTAGAAGAAGAAAAAGAAGAAGACTAGAAGAATACTAGAAGAGAAGAAGAACACTAGAAGAAGAATAAGAAGAGTTTTGGAAAAGAAGAAGAATAACCAGAGGCCCAGCCCGAATTGCTGTTTTTTTTGCCTATTTCAGTGTTTCGTAGAAAAGGAATATCAAACGGAGTCCAAATGGGATGAAACCTTCGGGAACGATCTTTTTGGAACAAATGCCAACCAGGAGACTTTGAGTGGACGTCAAGCAACAAGCGAGGCGGCCACGAGGGTGCCCGACGCGCCCCCTAGTGCTGGGCGCGCCCCCCACCCTCGTGGGCCCCTCGATCATCCACCGACGTACTTATTCCTCCTATATATACACCCGTACCCTGAAACCATCATAAGCGACCATGAAAACCTAATTCCACCGCCGCAACCTTCTGTACCCGCGAGATCCCATCTTGGAGCCGTCGCCGGTGCTCCGCCGGAGGAGGAATCCACCATAGAGGGCCTCTACATCATCTCCAAGGCCTCTCCGATGAGTTGTGAGTAGTTTACCACAGACCTTCGGGTCCATAGTTATTAGCTAGATGGCTTCTTCTCTCTCGTTGAATCTCAATACAAAGTTCTCCTCGATCTTCTTGGAGATCTATTCGATGTAACTCTTTTTGCGGTGTGTTTGTCGAGATCCGATGAATTGTGGGTTTATGATCAAGTTTATCTATGAGAAATATTTGAATCTCCTCTGAATTCTTTTATGTATGATTAAGCTATCTTTGCAAGTCTCTTCGAATTATCAGTTTGGTTTGGCCTACTAGATTGATCTTTCTTGCAATGGGGGAAGTGCTTAGCTTTCGGTTCAATCTTGCAGTGTCCTTTCCCAGTGACAACAGGGGCAGCAAGGCACGTATTGTATTGTTGCCATCGAGGATAAAAAGATGGGGTTAATATCATATTGCATGAGTTTATCCCTCTACATCATGTCATCTTTCTTAATGCGTTACTCTGTTCTTCATGAACTTAATACTCTAGATGCAGGCAGGAGTCGGTCGATGTGTGGAGTAATAGTAGTAGAGCAGAATTGTTTCGATCTACTTGTTGCTTACGTGATGCCTATATACATGATCATGCCTAGATAATCTCATAACTATTCGCTTTTCTATTAGTTGCTCAACAGTAATTTGTTCATCCACCGTAATACTTATGCTATCTTGAGAGAAGCCACTAGTGAAACCTATGGCCCCCAGGTCTATCTTTTATCATATAAGTTTGCCATCTACTTTTATTTGCATCTTTTACTTTCCAATCTATATCATAAATATACCAAAAATATTTATCTTATCATATTATCTCTATCAAATCTCACTTTCGCAAGTGGCCCTGAAGGGATTGACAACCCCTTTATTGCGTTGGTTGCGAGGTTCTTGTTTGTTTGTGTAGGTGCGTGGGAATTTTGAGGAGACTCCTACTGGATTGATCCCTTGGTTCTCAAAAATTGAGGGAAATACTTACGCTACTTTGCTGCATCACCCTTTCCTCTTCAAGGAAAACCAACGCAAGCTCAAGATGTAGCGGACGACACAGCGAAACTCTCAATGAAAGCACCAATGTCAGTGTCAAAACCGGCAGATCTCGGGTAGGGGGTCCCGAACTATGCGTCTAAGGTTGATGGTAATAGGAGGCAGGGGACACAATGTTTACCCAGGTTCGGGCCCTCTCTATGGAGGTAATACCCTACTTCCTGCGTGATTGATCTTGTTGAATATGAGTATTACAAGAGTTGATCTATCACGAGATCGTAATGGCTAAAACCCTAAAAGTCTAGCATGTATGTTTATGATTGCCTCTACGGACTAAACCCTCCGGTTTATATAGACACCGGAGGGGACTAGGGTTGTACAAAGTCGATTACAAATAAAGGAATCTTCATATCCAGGCGCCAAGCTTGCCTTCCACGCCAAGGAGAGTCCCATCCGGACACATGCGAGAGTCTTCTATCTTGTATCTTCATAGCCCATCAGTCTGGCCCACGTCACATAGATCGGACGGCCGAGGACCCCTTAATCCAGGACTCCCTCACCTCCCCCTCCTCCAGTCCTTTATATACGGGGAGGGGGCACCCTTTAGACACACAAGTTGACAATTGTTTTAGCCGTGTACGGTGCCCCCCTCCACAGTTACACACCTCGGTCATATCGTCGTAGTGCTTAGGCGAAGCCCTACACCGGTAACTTCATCATCACCGTCACCATCCTGTCGTGCTGACGAAACTCTCCCTCAGCCTCAACTGGGTCAAGAGTACGAGGGACGTCTCCGAGCTAGACGTCTGCTGAACGCGGAGGTGTCGTACGTTCGGTGCTTGGATTGGTTGGATCGCGAAGACGTTCGACTACATCAACCGCTTTAACTAAACGCTTCCGCTTTCGGTCTACAAGGGTACGTGGACACAATCTCCCCTCTCATTGCTATGCATCACATAGAGAGATCTTGTGTGATCATAGGAATTTTTTTGAAATTACCGCATTCCCCAACAGGATTTCCTTGCATGGGGTGCAGAACGTACTGGTATATTCATCGTACGTAGTGCGTACCCGTTGGCACTTGAGGACAAGCTTGTTGGGGAACGTAGTAATTTCAAAAAAAATCCCACGCACACGCAAGATCATGGTGATGGTATAGCAACGAGAGGGGAGAGTGTTGTCCACGTACCCTCGTAGACCGTAAGTGGAAGCGTTATGACAACGCGGTTGATGTAGTCGTACGTCTTAACGATCTGACCGATCCAAGCACCGAACGTACGGCACCTCCGTGTTCAGCACACGTTCAGCTCGATGACGTTCCCCGAGCTCCAATCCAACAAAGCCTCGGGGATGAATTCCGTCAGCACGATGGCGTGGTGACGATGATGATGTTCTTCCGGCGCAGGGCTTTGCTTAAACTCCATGACGATATGACCGAGGTGGAATATGGTGGAGGGGGGCACCGCACACGGCTAAGGAACGATCCGTAGATCAACTTGTGTGTCCTAGGGGTGCCCCCCTCCCCCGTATATAAAGTGGGAGAGGAGGAGGGGGCCGGCCAAGGGGAGAGGCGCGCCCTAGGGGGGGCAATCCTACTCCAAGTAGGTTTGGCCCCCCCTTTCCTATAAGGAGTAGGAGAGGGAAGGAAGAGAGGGGAGGGAAGAAGGAAAGGGGGGCCGGCCCCCCTCCCAATTCGGATTGGGCTTGGGGGGGCGCCCCCTCCTTTGCCCCTTCTCCCTCCTTTCCACTAAGGCCCAATAAGGCCCATATACTTACCGGGGGGTTCCGGTAACCTCCCGGAGCTCCGGTATATTCCCAATCTCATCCGGAACCTTTCCGGTATCCAAATATATCCGTCCAATATATCAATCTTTATGTCTCGACCATTTCGAGACTCCTCGTCATGTCCGTGATCGCATCAGGGACTCCGAACAAACTTCGGTACATCAAAACTTATAAACTCATAATAAAACTGTCATCATAACGTCAAGCGTGTGGACCCTACGGGTTCGAGAACTATGTAGACATGACCTAGAACTATTCTCGGTCAATAACCAATAGCGGAACCTGGATGTCCATATTGGTTCCTACATATTCTACGAAGATCTTTATCGGTCAAACCGCATAACAACATACGTCGTTCCCTTTGTCATCGGTATGTTACTTGCCCGAGATTTGATCGTCGGTATCCAATACCTAGTTCAATCTCGTTACCGGCAAGTCTCTTTACTCGTTCCATAATACATCATTTCATAACTAGCTCATTAGTTACAATGCTTGCACGGATTAAGTGATGTGTATTACCGAGAGGGCCCAGAGATACCTCTTCGACAATCGGAGCGACAAAACCTAATCTCGAATTATGCCAACTCAACATGTACCTTTGGAGACACCTGTAGAGCACCTTTATAATCACCCAGTTACGTTGTGACGTTTGGTAGCACACAAAGTGTTCCTCTGATAAACGGGAGTTGCATAATCTCATAGTTACAGGAACATGTATGAGTTATGAAGAAAGCAATAGCAACATACTAAACGATCAAGTGCTAGGCTAACGGAATGGGTCATGTCAATCACATCATTCTCCTAATGATGTGATCCCGTTAATCAAATGACAACTCTTTTGTCCATGGCTAGGAAACATAACCATCTTTGATAAACGAGCTAGTCAAGTAGAGGCATACTAGTGACTATATGTTTGTCTATGTATTCACACATGTATCATTGTTTCTGGTTAATGCAATTCTATCATGAATAATAAACATTTATCATGATATTAGGAAATAAATAATAACTTCATTATTGCCTCTAGGGCATATTTCCTTCAGTCTCCCACTTGAACTAGAGTCAAATATCTAGATTACATAGTAATGATTCTAACACCCATGGAGTCTTGGTGCTGATCATGTTTTGCTCGTGAGAGAGGCTTAGTCAACGGGTCTGCAACATTCAGATCCGTATGTATCTTGCAAATCTCTATGTCTCCCACTTGGACTTGGTCCCAGATGGAATTGAAGCGTCTCTTGATGTGCTTGGTCCTCTTGTAAAATCTGGATTCCTTTGCCAAGGCAATTGCACCAGTATTGTCACAGAAGATCTTCATTGGTCCCGATGCACTAGGTATAACACCTAGATCGGTAATGAACTCCTTCATCCAGACTCCTTCATTTGCTGCTTCCGAAGCAGCTATGTACTCCGCTTCACATGTAGATCCCGCCATGACGCTTTGTTTAGAACTGCACCAACTTACAGCTCCACCGTTTAATAAAAATACGTATCCGGTTTGCGATTTAGAATCGTCTGGATCAGTGTCAAATCTTGCATCGATGTAACCATTTACGACTAGCTCTTTGTCACCTCCATATACGAGAAACATATCCTTAGTCCTTCTCAGGTATTTCAGGATGTTCTTGACCGCTGTCCAGTGATCCACTCCTGGATTACTTTGGTACCTCCCTGCCAAACTAATAGCAAGGCACACATCAGGTCTGGTACACAGCATTGCATACATGATAGATCCTATGGCTGAAGCATAGGGAACTCCCTTCATTTTCTCTCTATCTTTTGCAGTGGTCGGGCATTGAGTCTGACTCAATTTTATACCTTGTAATACAGGCAAGAACCCTTTCTTTGCCTGATCCATATTGAACCTTTTCAACACTTTATCAAGGTACGTGCATTGTGAAAGTCCAATCAAGCATCTTGATCTATCTCTATAGATCTTGATGCCCAATATGTAAGCAGCTTCATCGAGGTCTTTCATTGAAAAACTTTTATTCACATATCCTTTTATGCTATCCAGAAATTCTATATCATTTCCAATCAACAATATGTCGTCCACATATAATATTAGAAATGCTACAGAGCTCCCACTCACTTTCTTGTAAATACAGGCTTCTCCAAAAGTCTGTATAAAACCATATGCTTTGATCACACTATCAAAGCGTTTATTCCAACTCCAAGAGGCTTGCACCAGACCATAGATTGATCACTGGAGCTTGCACACTTTGTTAGCTCCCTTAGGATCGACAAAACCTTCCGGTTGCATCATATACAACTCTTCTTCCAGAAATCCATTCAGGAATGTAGTTTTTACATCCATTTGCCATATTTCATAATCATAAAATGCGGCAATTGCTAACATGATTCGGACAGACTTAAGCATTGCTACTGGAGAGAAGGTCTCATCGTAGTCAACCCCTTGAACTTGTCGAAAACCTTTCGCAACAAGTCGAGCTTTATAGACAGTTACATTACCGTCAGCGTTAGTCTTCTTCTTAAAGATCCATTTATTCTCAATGGCTTGCCGATCATCGGGCAAGTCAACCAAAGTCCATACTTTGTTCTCATACATGGATCCCATCTCAGATTTCATGGCCTCTAGCCATTTTGCGGAATCTGGGCTCATCATCGCTTCCTCATAGTTCGTAGGTTCATCATGGTCAAGTAACATGACTTCCAAAATAGTATTATCGTACCACTCTGGTGCGGATCTTACTCCGGTAGACCTACGAGGTTCAGTAGAAACATGTTATGAAGTTTCATGATCAATATCATTAGTTTCCTCACCAATTGGTGTAGTTGTCACAGGAACCGGTTCTTGTGATGAACTACCTTCCAATAAGGGAGCAGGTACAGTTACCTCATCAAGTTCTACTTTCCTCCCACTCACTTCTTTCGAGAGAAACTCCTTCTCTAGAAAGGATCCGATTTTAGCAACGAAAATCTTGCCCTCAGATCTGTGATAGAAGGTGTACCCAATAGTTTCTTTTGGGTATCCTATGAAGACACATTTCTCCGATTTAGGTTCGAGCTTATCTGGTTGAAGTTTCTTCACATAAGCATCGCAGCCCCAAACTTTAAGAAACGACAACTTTGGTTTCTTGCCAAACCACAGTTCATAAGGCGTCATCTCAACGGATTTTGATGGTGCCCTATTCAACGTGAATGCGGCCGTCTCTAAAGCATAACCCCAGAACGATAGCGGTAAATCAATAAGAGACATCATAGATCGCACCATATCTAGTAAAGTACGATTACGACGTTCGGACACACCATTACGTTGTGGTGTTCCGGGTGGCGTGAGTTGCGAAACTATTCCGCATTGTTTCAAATGTAAACCAAACTCGTAACTCAAATATTCTCCTCCATGATCAGATCGTAGAAACTTTATTTTCTTGTTATGATGATTTTCCACTTCACTCTGAAATTCTTTGAACTTTTCAATTGTTTCAGACTTGTGTTTCATTAATTAGATATACCCATATCTGCTCAAATCAAGGTGAGAAAATAACGATACCGGCCGCGAGCTTCAACATTCATTGGACCACAAACATCAGTATGTATGATTTCCAACAAATCAGTTGCTCGCTCCATAGTTCCGGAGAACGGCGTTTTAGTCATCTTGCCCATGAGGCACGGTTCGCAAGTAAGAAGTCACTCATAATCAAGTGATTCCAAAAGCCCATCAGTATGGAGTTTCTTCATGCGCTTTATACCGATATGACCTAAATGGCAGTGCCACAAATAAGTTGCACTATCATTATCAACTCTGCATCTTTTGGTTTCAACACTATGAATATGTGTATCACTACTATCGAGATTCAATAAAAATAGACCACTCTTCAAGGGTGCATGACCATAAAAGATATTACTCATATAAATAGAACAACCATTATTCTCTGATTTAAATGAATAACCGTCTCGCATCAAACAAGCTCCGGATATAATGTTCATGCTCAACGCTGGCACCAAATAACAATTATTTAGGTCTAAAACTAATCCCGATTGTAGATGTAGAGGTAGCGTGCCGACCGCGATCACATCGACTTTGGAACCATTTCCCACGCACATCGTCACCTCGTCCTTAGCTAATCTTTGCTTAATGCGTAGTCCCTATTTCGAGTTGCAAATATTAGCAACAGAACCAGTATCAAATACCCAGGTACTACTGCGAGCATTAGTAAGGTACACATCAATAACATGTATATCACATATACCTTTGTTCACTTTGCCATCCTTCTTATCCGCCAAATACTTGGGGCAGCTCCGCTTCCAGTGTCCAGTCTGCTTGCAGTAGAAGCACTCAGTCTCAGGCTTAGGTCCAGACTTGGGTTTCTTCTCTTGAGCAGCAACTTGTTTGATGTTCTTCTTGAAGTTCCCCTTCTTCTTCCCTTTGCCCTTTTTCTTGAAACTGGTGGTCTTGTTAACCATCAACACTTGATGCTCCTTCTTGATTTCTACCTCCGCGGCTTTTAGCATTGCGAAGAGCTCGGGAATAGTCTTATCCATCCCTTGCATATTATAGTTCATCACGAAGCTCTTGTAGCTTGGTGGTAGTGATTGAAGAATTCTGTCAATGACACTATCATCAGGAAGATTAACTCCCAGTTGAATCAAGTGATTATTATACCCAGACATTTTGAGTATGTGTTCACTGACAGAACTATTCTCCTCCATCTTGCAGCTATAGAACTTATTGGAGACTTCATATCTCTCAATCCGGGCATTTGCTTGAAATATTAACTTCAACTCCTGGAACATCTCATATGCTCCATGACGTTCAAAACGTCGTTGAAGACCCGGTTCTAAGCCGTAAAGCATGGCACACTGAACTATCGAGTAGTCATCAGCTTTGCTCTGCCAGACATTCTTAACATCTTCAGTTGCATCAGTAGCAGGCCTGGTAGCCAGCGGTGCTTCCAGGACGTAATTCTTGTGTGCAGCAATGAGGATAATCCTCAGGTTACGGACCCAGTCCGTGTAATTGCTATCATCATCTTTCAACTTTGCTTTCTCAAGGAATGCATTAAAATTCAACGGAACAACAGCACGAGCCATCTATCTACAACAAACATAGACAAGCAAAATACTATCAGGTACTAAGTTCATGATAAATTTAAGTTCAATTAATCATATTACTTAAGAACTCCCACTTAGACAGACATCTCTCTAGTCATCTAAGTGATTACGTGATCCAAATCAACTAAACCATGTATGATCATCACGTGAGATGGAGTAGTTTTCAATGGTGAACATCACTATGTTGATCATATCTACTATATGATTCACGCTCGACCTTTCGGTCTCCGTGTTCCGAGGCCATACCTGTATATGCTAGGCTCGTCAAGTTTAACCTGAGTATTCCGCGTGTGCAACTGGTTTGCACCCGTTGTATTTGAACGTAGAGCCTATCACACCCGATCATCACGTGGTGTCTCAGCACGAAGAACTTTCGCAACGGTGCATACTCAGGGAGAACACTTCTTGATAATTAGTGAGAGATCATCTTAAAATGCTACCGTCAATCAAAGCAAGATAAGATGCATAAAGGATAAACATCACATGCAATTAATATAAGTGATATGATATGGTCATCATCATCTTGTGCTTGTGATCTCCATCTCCGAAGCACCATCGTGATCACCATCGTCACCGGCGCGACACCTTGATCTCCATCGTAGCATCGTTGTCGTTTACACCATCTATTGCTTCTACGACTATCGCTACCACTTAGTGATAAAGTAAAGCAATTACAGGGCGTTTGCATTTCATACAATAAAGCGACAACCATATGGCTCCTGCCAGTTGCCGATAACTTCGGTTACAAAACATGATCATCTCATACAATAAAATATAGCATCACGTCTTGACCATATCACATCACAACATGCCCTGCAAAAACAAGTTAGACGTCCTCTAATTGTTGCAAGTTTTATGTGGCTGCTACGGGCTGAGCAAGAACCGTTCTTACCTACGCATCAAAACCACAACGATAGTTTGTCAAGTTAGTGTTGTTTTAACCTTTGCAAGGACCGGGCGTAGCCACACTCGGTTCAACTAGAGTTGGAGAAACAGACACCCGCTAGTCACCTGTGTGCAAAGCACGGTGGTAAAACCAGTCTCGCGTAAGCGTACGCGTAATGTCGGTCCAGGCCGCTTCATCCAACAATACCGCTGAACCAAAGTATGACATGCTGGTAAGCAGTATGACTTGTATCGCCAACAACTCACTTGTGTTCTACTCGTGCATATAACATCAACGCATAAAACCTAGGCTCGGATGCCACTATTGGGGAACGTAGTAATTTCAAAAAAATTCCTACGCACACGCAAGATCATGGTGATGGTATAGCAACGAGAGGGAAGAGTGTTGTCCATGTACCCTCGTAGACCGTAAGCAGAAGCATTATGACAACGCGGTTGATGTAGTCGTACGTCTTCACGATCCGACCGATCCAAGCACCGAACGTACGGCACCTCCGTGTTCAGCACACGTTCAGCTCGATGACGTTCCCCGAGCTCCAATCCAGCAAAGCGTCGGGGATGAGTTCCGTCAGCACGACGGCGTGGTGACGATGATGATGTTCTTCCGGCGGAGGGTTTCACCTAAACTCCGCGACGATATGACCGAGGTGGAATATGGTGGAGGGGGGCACCGCACACGGCTAAGGAACGATCCGTAGATCAACTTGTGTGTCCTAGGGGTGCCCCCTGCCCCGTATATAAAGGGGGAGAGGAGGAGGGGGCTGGCCAAGGGGAGAGGCGCGCCCTAGGGGGGGCAATCCTACTCCAAGTAGGTTTGCCCCCCCCCCTTCCTATTAGGAGTAGGAGAGGGAAGGAAGAGAGGGGAGGGAAGAAGGAAAGGGGGGGCCGGCCCCCCTCCCAATTCGGATTGGGCTTGGGGGGGGGCGCCCCCTCCTTTGCCCCTTCTCCCTCCTTTCCACTAAGGCCCAATAAGGCCCATATACTTACCGGGGGGTTCCGGTAACCTCCCGGAGCTCCGGTATATTCCCAATCTCATCCGGAACCTTTCCGGTATCCAAATATATCCGTCCAATATATCAATATTTATGTCTCGACCATTTCTAGACTCCTCGTCATGTCCGTGATCACATCTGGGACTCCGAACAAACTTCGGTACATCAAAACTTGTAAACTCATAATACAACTGTCATCATAACGTTAAGCGTGCGGACCCTACAGGTTCGAGAACTATGTAGACATGACCTAGAACTATTCTCGGTCAATAACCAATAGCGGAACCTGGATGTCCATATTGGTTACTACATATTCTACGAAGATCTTTATCGGTCAAACCGCATAACAACATGCGTCGTTCCCTTTGTCATCAGTATGTTACTTGCCCGAGATTCGATCGTCGGTATCCAATACCTAGTTCAATCTCGTTACCGGCAAGTCTCTTTACTCGTTCCGTAATACATCATTTCATAACTAGCTCATTAGTTACAATGCTTGCAAGGCTTAAGTGATGTGTATTACCGAGAGGGCCCAGAGATACCTCTCCGACAATCGGAGTGACAAAACCTAATCTCGAATTATGCCAACTCAACATGTACCTTTGGAGACACCTGTAGAGCACCTTTATAATCACCCAGTTACGTTGTGACGTTTGGTAGCACACAAAGTGTTCCTCTGGTAAACGGGAGTTGCATAATCTCATAGTTACAGGAACATGTATGAGTTATGAAGAAAGCAATAGCAACATACTAGACGATCAAGTGCTAGGCTAACAGAATGGGTCATGTCAATCACATCATTCTCCTAATGATGTGATCCCGTTAATCAAATGACAACTCTTTTGTCCATGGCTAGGAAACATAACCTTCTTTGATAAATGAGCTAGTCAAGTAGAGGCATACTAGTGACTATATGTTTGTCTATGTATTCACACATGTATCATTGTTTCCGGTTAATACAATTCTAGCATGAATAATAAACATTTATCATGATATGAGGAAATAAATAATAACTTCATTATTGCCTCTAGGGCATATTTCCTTCAAAGCTTCGTCCTTCTTCAGTCGCAGCGAGCAGGGCACTGGACGGGCAACGTGACGTCTGGGCATTATTATGGAGGTGCCCTGCTCCTCCTAAGGTATGTGTGTTTGCATGGCTTTTGGCTACTAACTCTCTCGCCACCTGGTCTAATAAATTCACTCGACACATGGAGGTTACTAATATATGCCCACTATGTGGTCTCGAGTGCGAGGACACTTTTCATGTGTTTTGTAGGTGTCCATGGGTTGTGCGTTTGGGGTGAACTATGGCGGAGGTGTGGGGTATACCTAACATCGAGTCAGTCCGTAACAGCGATCCGGAGTGGCTCCTGAACACTATTGCAGAATGCAATGAAGGGGACCAGCTACGCCTGTTGATGCTGTTGTGGAGATGTTGGCATGTGCGTAATGAGATCACTCATGGCAAATTGGCACCGCCTGTGGACGTATCTCATCGCTTCTTGCAGAGCTATGTGACCTCACTACTTGGATCCAACAGTATCCGCAGGGTGATTGGGACAAAGGGAAGATGACCATCTAGCAGGAAGGTGCGGAATAGCCTACATCACATGTGAGAGAGGTGCCACAAAAAGCCCGCAAATGGAGTCCACCGCCCACCAACTGGACGAAGCTGAATGTTGACGGCTCCTTCTATAATGAGGACAGGAGGGCCGGGGCCGGGATGGTGCTCCGTGACCAGGAAGGGGCCATCATCTTCTCTGCGTGCCGATCTCTTTGCTCATGCCCGGACCCTCTGCACGCTGAGCTGGCTGGGTGTATGGAGGGCATAGCATTAGCCCTCGAGTGGACGGAGCTGCCAGTTATCATCGAGAGCGATAGCCTGCAGGCAGTGTAGCTGATCAATGCCTCAAGCCAAGGTTGATCGCAGTACGCCATGGTGTTTCGGAGGTGAAGCATCTTATAAGTGGAAGGGAGTGTCGCTTAGTTCATGTTTCTTGAGAGCAGAATCATGTAAACCATATGTTGGCAAACTTTGGGAGAATGGAAGACCATATTGTGGTCTGGCTCCGTTTCGGCCCGGGCAATATCCCTAGCTTATGTAGGGAGGACCTTTTTGGTTCTTGAGTAATTCAAATCTGTTTTACCCCCGCAAAAAATAGCTTTTACGGCTATGGCAAGAAGAGAGACGAGAAATGGTAATGGCCAGCTGGCAATGTAGCATGTGCATTGAATCTGGGCAAACAAGCATAGGAGGTTGCTTTTTTTGGTAATGACATACTTTAACTGCAATTTAAAACCTCTTCTCATTTTATATGCTTCATTTTTTAATGCTTACATATGCTTTTAATTAGTATTAGTTATTTTTTAGCAAGTAGCGTGTGTTAGAATTAGATAAGTTTTAATCTCAACGGACTCTCTCTCTCTCTCTCTCTCTCTCTTGTATCCCTTTCTTTCTGTAACGATCCTAGAGATCGATCTATCCTTCTACCTCACAGCAAGTTGTTATGCCATCGATCAATAAAACCCCAGCGGCTCCGCACGAGGAAGTAGGAACGCTTCTTCTAAGTTAGTCTTACATGGTATACAGAGCCAAGTCTCTTCCCATCTAGCCATCAAAGCCATCCCCATCGATCGATTCATCACCAGGAACAAAACCCATCGATCGTCATGTCTTCCTCGTCCCAGGTCGTCCTCAACCTTGGAGCTCCACCAGCTGAGAAGCTTACCTAGGGGAACTTCCTCATGTGGAAGGCCCAGGTCATGCCCGCCCTGCAAGGAGCGAAGGTGATAGGGCTCCTGGATGGAACCAACGTGGCACCCCCGGCCAAAGTGGAGCAGAAGCAGTCGGACAAGACCATGGTGGCGGTGCCCAATCTGCTCTATGCGCCATGGCTATCAAAGGACCAACATGTCCTCAGCTACCCGATGAACTACCTCTCGAAGGAGGTCCTCATCCTGTTCACGAGTAAGGAAAGTACATATGATCTATGGACCGGCATCACCACTCTCTTTGCATCGCAGTCTCAGTTCCGCATCACCAACCTGAGGATCGCCATCACCACCACAAAGAAGGGAGCTATGTCCAGCACCACCTACATCTCCAAGATGAAAAGTCTAGGAGATGAGCTCGCAGCAGCAGAACGTCCAGTCTCCGATCCTAATATGGTGGACTATGTGCTCGCCTGATTGGATCGGGACAATGATCCAGTGGTGGTGCAATCGGTGCTCTCAAGACCTCCATCAGTGTTGATAAGCTCTTTTCTTAGATCGCATCCTTTGACCAGCGCATTGTGATGCTGGGAGATGGGGGAGATGACGGCTTCAACACTTCAGCTAACCTGGTGCAACATGGCCGCGGTCAGTACAGGTCCAGGGGGCGCGCGCGGGGCTCCAGGGGCCGTGGCCATGTAAGGTGGTCTCCCTCTGCCCCAAGTGGCAGCAACAGGAGGCGCGAGGTGGTCGTCTTCAACAATAGCAGCAGCAATGCCCAACGCATCGAGATTATCTCGAGTGCCAAATCTGCACCAAGCATCATCGTGGCGGCACTCGTGAATGCTCGGATCGCTATGAAGAAGATGAGTATGAGGAGAAGGAGGTACATGTTGTCACTGACTCCTACGGCATCAACACAAACTGGTCTGCAGATACCGGAGGCACAAATCAGATCACGGGGGAGCTCACCAAGTTGAGGATCCGAGACAAGTACCGTGGACATGACCAAGGACACACCGCGAGTGGTTCTGGTATGGAAATTACTCATGTTGGTAGTTCAGTTGTCAAAACCGCCATGAAATATTTACATCTAAATAGAATCCTATATGTGCCACAAACGTAAAAAAAAAATTTGTTTCTGTTCATAGATTTACTCTTGATAATCGTGTTCTCATTGAATTCTATCCTTACTTCTTTTTCGTTAAGGACTTGGACATGAGGAGAATCCTTATTAGGGGCAAGTGCGTGGGAGGCATCTACCCACTCATATCTTCATCACCATCAGCAAATAAACAAGATTTTGTTGTTGTCAAGACATCGCCAGTGCCTGGAAATGGGATGAGGCGAAGACATGCACGCCGGCGAATCTTACCCAGGTTCAGGGCTCTCCTAGGAGATAACGCCCCTAGTCCTGCTCTGCAGGGTCTCCGCATGATCACTAAATCAACAAGTAGCTACAAGTTGCTCCTTGAGCTGTACGGCTAGAGGAGGAAGAAGGGCAAGGCTAGCTCTACTCCTCTCTCTCTATGTGTGTGTGAAACTCTAAGAGATCAACCCTTTGCATGGGTGCCCCAGGGGGTTTATATAGGCCTACCCCCATGGGTACAATGGTAATCTGGCCAGGTGTAGGCCCGGTCCATCAGTGTCTGTGGTGGTTGGCTTCTCCGCTGGCCGCTGGGGCCCGCTGACTGGTGGGTCCCGCCGGTTGCCAGGCTCTAGGCCAACAGGCTGGGTCAACCGCCTATGGGCCCTGTCGGTTGCTCATTACTATAGCCTTGCCCCCGATAACAATGGCTTGGTCGGGGCGAGCGTGGCTACAGTGCCACTGCCTGGTGGGTGTTCACTATAGCCACAACCCGTCTTCTCTGGTTAATGGTGCGCAAACTTCTAGGGGAGGGGAGGGCTGACTGCTGGGAGCCGGCCTCCCCCTAAGCCGACTGGTCTGGTCGTGTTGCCTTTGGGTATCTCTCTGGCAGGTAGGGCCCGCCTCCTGCAGGCCGTACCGACAGCTCGTCGTGGGAGCATGGCTGCTCTGCCATGGATGATGTCATAGTCAACATGGCAACAGTGTCGCGCCGGGCGAGGGATGGCCGCCCGGTACGTTGCACTATGGCCACGCCCATTCCGAGATTCGTGGGTGGCAGGCTGCACTGTAGCCACGCCCCATCTTGTCGCCGTCATGTGGGGGCAAACGTTGAGGGTGCATGGGTGGGCTGCCTGCTAGGAGTCGGCCACTCTGATGGCCGCCTGCTAGGAGTCGGCCCACATGGGGACCGCTCATTGAGCCTTGTCGCCTTCCGACAGCCGGCCGCTCGGACCAGTCGGCCACGGGAAGGCAGCCCTTCGTCGTGGATGCCTGAGGGGCGCATTCGGGCCGATGTCTTGAAACGCCATGGGGAGCAGATAGGGCTACCCGTGGTTATTTACTCCGATAGTAGTCCCCGAAGCTGGTGGGGTGTCGCGGCTGAAAAGGCGAGAGGCCTCAACACCTTCCTACTCTGAAGAGCCGACAGCTAGGAGTCGGCCACGAACAGGCATGCCGTCTTGATGATTTTGAAACATGAAGGCGGGAGCCAGCTGGCATGTGCACCGGGCGCCGAGCCGGTCACCCGCCGTCCGCGTGCCACGCGGCGCCATCCGGCTGGGTCAGCCTACCATGCCACGCACGCGACGGGACGTCGTCGCGGGCTAGGGCCTGCCACTACCGTGCCTCAACCCACGCACGGATCCGCTGTGGCCGAGGCGGGCCGTTCGCCGCCGCATGATACGTCCATTTTGCAGCATGCTTTTATATCAATATTTATTGCATTATGGGCTGTCATTACACATTATATCTCAATACTTATGGCTATTCTCTCTTATTTTACAAGTTTTACCATGAAGAGGGGGAATACCGGCAGCTAGAATTCTGGCTGGAAAAGGAGCAAACGTTGGAAACCTATTCTGCACAACTCCAAAAGTCCTGAAACTCCATGAAACAACTTTTTGGATTTATTAAGAATTTATGAGCGAAAGAAATAGGCCAGGGGGGCCACACCCTGTCCAGGAGACAGGAGGGCTCGCCCCCCCATGTAGGGCGCGGCCCCCTATCTCCTGGGCCCCCTGGTGGGCCTCCGGCGTCCATCTTCTGCTATATCATCACCCTTACCCTGGAAAAAATCGTGGGCAAGCTTACGGGACGAAACTCCGCCGCCACGAGGAGGAACCTTGGCGGTATCAATCTAGGGCTCTGGCGGAGCTGTTCTGTCGGGGACACTTCCCTCCGGGAGGAGGAAATCATCACCAACGTCATCACCAACGATCCTCTCATCGGGAGGGGGTCAATATCCATCAACATCTTCACCAGCACCATCTCCTCTCAAAACCCTAGTTCATCTCTTGTATCCAATCTTGTATCAAAACCACAAATTGGTACCTGTGGGTTGCTAGTAGTGTTGATTACTCCTTGTAGTTGATGCTAATTTGTTTACTTGGTGGAAGATCATATGTTCAGATCCTTTATGCATATTATTACTCCTCTGATTATGAACATGAATATGCTTTGTGAGTAGTTACGTTTGTTCCTGGGGACATGGGTGAAGTCTTGCTATTAGTAGTCATGTGAATTTGGTATTCGTTCGATATTTTGATGAGATGTATGTTGTCTTTCCTCTAGTGGTGTTATGTGAACGTCGACTACATGACACTTCACCATTATTTGGGCCTAGAGGAAGGCATAGGGAAGTAATAAGTAGATGATGGGTTGCTAGAGTGACAGAAGCTTAAACCCTAGTTTATGCGTTGCTTTGTTAGGGGTTGATATGGACCCATATGTCTAATGTTGTGGTTAGGTTTACCTTAATACTCCTTTTTGTAGTTGCGGATGCTTGCAATAGGGGTTAATCATAAGTGGTATGCTTGTCCAAGTTAGGGCAGTACCCAAGTGCCGGTCCACCCACATATCAAATTATCAAAGTACCGAACGCGAATCTTATGAACGTGATGAAAACTAGCTTGACGATAATTCCCAATGTGTCCTAGGGAGCTCCTTCTTTATTATTAGAATTTGTCCAGGCTCATCCTTTGCTACATAAAGGATTGGGCCACCTTGCTGCACTTTATTTACTTTATTTACTTTTTGCTCGTTACTATTTATCTTATCACAAAACTATCTATCACCTACTATTTCAGTGCTTGCAGAGAAAACCTTACTGAAAACCGCTTATCATTTCCTTCTGCTCCTCGTTGGGTTCGACACTCTTACTTATCGAAAGTACTACGATAGATCCCCTACACTTGTGGGTCATCAAGACTCTTTTCTGGCACTGTTGCCGGGGAGTGTACCACTTTTGGTGAGTGGAACTTGGTAAGGAAACATTTATATAGTGTGCTGAAATTTTCTGTTACTTGTCACTATGGAAACTAATCCTTTGAGGGGCTTGTTTGGGGTATCTTCACCCCAACCAGAAGAGCAAAGAGATGCTCCTCAACCTACTGAACCTTATGAAAATATTCACTTTGAGATTCCTTCGGGTATGATACAAAAACTACTAGCTAATCCTTTTGCAGGAGACGGAACATTGCATCCCGATTTACACCTTATCTTTGTGGATGAAGTTTGTGGATTATTTAAGCTTGCAGGTATCCCCGATGATGTTGTCAAAAGGAAGGTCTTCCTTTTATCTTTGAAGGGAGATGCAATGACATGGTATAGGCTATGTGATGATATGAGATTTTGGAATTATAAGCGACCGAAGTTGGAATTTCACCAGAAGTTCTATCATATGCATCTTGTTCATCGTGATTGTAATTACATATATAATTTCTGGCCTCGCGGAGGGTAAAGCATCGCTCAAGCTTGGGGGAGGCTTAAGTCAATGTTATATTCATGCCCCAATCATGAGCTCTCTCAGGAAATGATTATTCAGAATTTTTATGCTCGGCTTTCTCTTGATAATCGCAACCTGCTCGATACTTCCTATGTTGGTTCCTATATGCTGAAGACTATTGATTTCAAATGGGACTTATTGGAAAGAATTAAACGCAACTCTAAAGATTGGGGTTCCGACGATGGTAAGGAGTCAGGTATGACACCTAAGTTCGATTGTGTTAAATCTTTTATGGATACCGATGCTTTCCGTGGATTTAGCTCTAAATATGGACTTGACTCTGAGATAGTAGCTACTTTTTGTGAAACTTTTGCTGCTCACATTGATCTCCCTAAAGAGAAATGGTTTAAATATAATCCTCCTGCTGAAGTGAAAGTAGTTGCACCTATTACAGTCGAAGAAAAGACTATTACATATAGTGATCCCATTATTCCTACTGCTTATGTCGAAAAACCTCCTTTTCCTGTTAGGATAAAAGATCATATTAAAGCTTCGACTGTTGTTCGTAAGAGTAATACTAGGACTTATACACCTCCTGAGCAAATTAATGTTGAACCTGGTATTGCTATGATTAAAGATCTCTTGGATGAGGATTTAGATGGGCATGTTATCTCCTTCTTGGGTGAAACTACTAATATTTCTAGACCCGATACTAAGACACGTAGACCTGTTGTAGGCACGCCTGTTATTTCTGTTAAAATAGGAGATCATTGTTATCATGGCTTATGTAATATGGGTGCTAGTGTTAATGCGATACCTTATGATCTTTATAAAGAAATTATGCACGATATTGCACCTGTTGAATTAGAAGACATTGATGTTACTATTAAGCTTGCTAATAGGGACACCATTAAAACTATTGGGATTGTTAGAGATGTTGAAGTCTTGTGTGGGAAGATTAAATACCCTGCTGATTTTCTTGTTCTTGGATCCCCACAAGATGATTTTTGTCCCATTATTTTTGGTAGACCCTTCTTGAATACTGCTAGTGCTAAGATTAATTGTGAAAAGAATATTGTCACTGTTGGCATAGATGGTATGTCTCATGAGTTTAATTTTGCTAAGTTTAGTAGACAACCTCGTGAAAGGGAACCACCTAGTAAGGATGAAATTATTTGTCTTGCTTCCATTGCCGTTCCTCCAACTGATCCGTTAGAACAATATTTGTTAGACCATGAAAACGATATGTTTATGAAGGAAAGGGAAGAAATAGATGAAGTGTTCCTTATACAAGAACCTATGCTAAAACATAACCTTCTCGTTGAATTTCTTGGGGATCCCCCTCCACCCAAGGGTGATCCCATGTTCAAACTCAAACCCTTACCCGATAATCTCAAGTATGCTTATCTTGATGAAAAAGAAATATATCATGTTATTATTAGTGCTAACCTTTTAGAGAAAGAAGAAGAAAGATTATTGAAAACTCTGAAGAAGCACCGAGCTGCTATTGGATATACTCTGGACGATCTTAAGGGCATTAGTCCCACATTATGTCAACACAAAATTCTAGTGGAGAAAGATGGCAAACTAGTTAGGGATCCTCAAAGACGATTAAACCCCAAAATGAAGGAAGTGGTAAGAAAGGAGGTTCTAAAACTCCTTGAGGCAGGTATTATTTATCCCGTTGCTGATAGTGAATGGGTAAGCCCTGTCCATTGTGTCCCTAAAAAGGGAGGTATTACCGCTGTTCCTAATGATAAAGATGAATTGATCCCGCAAAGAATTATTACAGGCTATAGGATGGTAATTGATTTCCGTAAGTTAAATAAAGCTACTAAGAAAGATCATTACCCTTTACCTTTTATTGATCAAATGCTAGAAAGGATATCCAAACACACACATTTTTGCTTTCTAGATGGTTATTCTGGCTTCTCTCAAATACATATGTCCGCGAAGGATCAATCTAAAACTACTTTTACTTGCCCTTTTGGTACTTTTGCTTATATACGTATGCCTTTTGGTTTATGTAATGCACCTGCTACCTTTCAAAGATGCATGATGGCTATATTTTCTGATTTTTGTGAAAAGATTTGTGAGGTATTCATGGATGACTTCTCCGTCTATGGATCCTCTTTTGATGATTGTTTGAGCAACCTTGATCGAGTTTTGCAGAGATGCGAAGACACTAGTCTCGTCCTGAATTGGGAAAAGTGTCACTTTATGGTTAATGAAGGCATTGTCTTGGGGAACAAGATCTCCGAGAGAGGTATTGAAGTTGATAAAGCCAAAGTTGATGCGATTGAAAAGATGCCATGTCCCAAGGACATAAAAGGTATAAGAAGTTTCCTTGGTCATGCCGGCTTTTATAGGAGGTTCATTAAGGACTTCTCTAAAATCTCTAGGCCTCTGACTAATTTATTGCAAAAAGATATTCCTTTTGTCTTTGATGATGGTTGTGTAGAAGCATTTGAAACACTTAAGAAAGCCTTAATCACTGCACCTATTGTTCAGCCACCTGATTGGAATTTACCTTTTGAAATTATGTGCGATGCTAGTGATTATGATGTAGGTGTTGTTTTAGGGCAAAGAGTCGATAAGAAATTGAATGTTATCCAGTATGCTAGTAAGACTCTTGATACTGCCCAGAGAAATTATGCTACTACTGAAAAAGAGTTCTTAGCAGTTGTGTTTGCATGTGATAAGTTTAGACCTTATATTGTTGATTCCAAAGTTACTATTCACACTGATCATGCTGCTATTAAATATCTTATGGAAAAGAAAGATGCTAAGCCAAGACTCATTAGATGGTTTCTCTTGCTCCAAGAATTTGACTTGCATATTATTGATAGAAAGGGAGCTGAGAACCCCGTTGCAGACAACTTGTCTAGGTTAGAGAATGTTCTTGATGACCCACTACCTATTAATGATAGTTTTCCTGATGAACAATTAGCGGTTGTCAATGCTTCTCGCACTGCTCCTTGGTATGCTGATTATGCTAATTACATTGTTGTTAAATATATACCGCCTAGTTTCACATACCAGCAAAAGAAAAAGTTCTTTTATGAATTAAGACATTACTTCTAGGATGATCCATACCTTTATAAAGGAGTAGATGGTATTATTAGATGTTGTGTGCCTGAGCATGAACAGGAACAAATCCTACATAAGTGTCACTCTGAATCTTATGGAGGACACCACGCTGGAGATAGAACTGCACACAAGGTACTACAATCCGGTTTTTAATGGCCTACTCTCTTCAAAGATGCTCGTAAGTTTGTCTTATCTTGTGATGAATGTCAAAGAATAGGTAACATTAGTAGACGTCAAGAAATGCCTATGAATTATTCTCTTGTTATTGAACTATTTAATGTTTGCAGCTTTGATTATATGGGACCTTTTCCTGCCTCCAATGGTTATACACATATTTTAGTTGCTGTTGATTACGTTACTAAGTGGGTAGAAGCTATTCCAACTAGTAGTGCTGATCAGAACACTTCTATTACAATGCTTAAAGGAGTTATTTTTCCGAGGTTTGGAGTCCCTAGATATCTTATGACTGATGGTGGTTCACACTTTATTCATGGTGCTTTCCGTAAGATGCTTGCTAAGTATGATGTCAATCATAGAATCGCATCTCCTTATCACCCGCAGTCTAGTGGTCAAGTAGAGTTGAGCAATAGAGAGCTCAAATTAATTTTTCAAAAGACTGTGAATATATCTAGAAAGAATTGGTCCAAAAAACTTGATGATGCATTATGGGCCTATATAACTGCATAAAAAACCTATGGGTATGTCTCCATATAAGATGGTTTATGGAAAAGCATGTCATTTACCTCTTGAACTTGAACATAAAGCATATTGGGCTATTAAAGAGCTCAATTATGACTTCAAACTTGCTGATGAGAAGAGGTTGTTTGATATTAGCTCAGTTGATGAATGGAGAACCCAAGCATATGAGAATGCCAAGCTTTTCAAAGAAAAAGTCAAACGCTGGCATGATAAGAGGATACAAAAGCGTGAGTTTAACGTAGGAGATTATGTGTTATTATTCAACTCTCGTTTAAGATTTTTTGCAGGAAAACTTCTCTCAAGATGGGAAGGTCCCTACATTATCGAGGAGGTCTATCGTTCTGGTGCTATAAAAACCAACAACTTTGAAGGCACAAATCCGAGGGTGGTTAACGGTCAAAGAATTAAACATTATATTTCAGGTAATCCTATCAATGTTGAAACTAATATTATTGAAACAATAACCCTCGAGGAATAAATAAGAGACACTTTTCAGAACATTCCAGACCCCGAAAAGGCATAGGTACGTGGTACGGTAAGTAAACCGACTCCAAAACAACTCTAATGGTAATTTTTATCAGTTTTGGATTATTTAAGAATTTTAGGAAGAAAGAAGTAGTCCGAAAGGGACACGAGGCTCCCACGAGAGAGGAGCCCCCCCCCCCTGTAGGGTGCGCCCCGTATCTCGTGGGCACCTCGTGTGCCTCCCGGACTCTGTTTTCTTGTATGTTACGTATTTTGGTCGGTAAAAATTCATTATATATACTCCCGAAAGTTTTGACCACCGTATCACGCAAATATCTTCTGTTTTCGTTTTGAGCTGTTCCTGTCGCAGAATAAAGCAAGATGTCTTCTCAAGAATCAGTTGGGGAGAGCCGGGTGTCTCACCCAATGCCAGGTCCAGGAGCAAATGGCAATGCCTATCACTTTGGACCATCAACGGAGGATGAGATGGAGGCTGATTTGAAAAGGATAGATGCCATGGAGGAAGATCGAGAAGTTACCTCTCGTCTCCAAGCAGAATTCACTATGGGGGAACTACCTAGCATAGTTGTCCCTGCTTCGGTCATCCCTTCCAACTCTAGATTTCTTTCTTATGAAAATATGAAAAAGAGTTTCATGTGTTCTCCAGAAGCTATGCAGCATCCTTGGGTAAAAGGAGCTTTGGCCGTTACGGGCAAGCTCCGTAAAGAAATTATGGACCTCAAACAACAAGTCAATTAGCTCGAGGAGGAGAACCGTATCCTGAGGGTCATCATCGCCAAGAAGATCATAACACCAACCGTGAAGAAGGAGAAATAATCACTTGGGTATGGGCACTCCCCATGGCAACGGCCAAGCTTGGGGGAGGTGCCCCGGTATCGTATCACCATCACACCCCTATCTTTACCGCTTTATTTAGTTCGATCCTTTTAGTAGTATCTTGATCTAGTAGATTGAAGTTTTGATATCAAGTAGTTTGAGTTTTGCATTGTGATCTCTTAATGTAAGCGAGTACGTGTGCTATCTATAATAAAGATTAGTATTGAGTCAAGGGCTTTGCTATGTTGCTATGATCTTAAGAAATTAAAAAGAACAAAAGAGTTCATATTGATCTTACGGATAGTGATAACTTCACACATAGAAAGTATGAGGCATAAAAATTGTTGAGAGTTGATGAACGTAGCATTGGTCATCGTTGCAATTAATAGGAAGTGATAAGGAAAGAGGGGTTCACATAGAAATATATTATCTTGGACATCTTTTATGATTGTGAAGCACTCATTAAGTATGACATGCTAAAAGAGTTGATGTTGGACAAGCAAGACAACATAATGGTTTATGTTTTCCAACATCTCAGTTAAAGTATATCGCATTGACCTTCCAAACATGTTGAGCTTGCCTTTCCCCCTCTTGCTAGCCAAATTCCTTGCACCAAGTAGAGATACTACTTGTGCTTCCAAATATCCTCAAACCCAGTTTTGCCATGAGAGTCCACCATACCTACCTATGGATTGAGTAAGATCCTTCAAGTAAGTTGTCATCGGTGCAAGAAATAGAAATTGCTCTCTAAATATGTATGACTTATTAGTCCATAGAAAATAAGCTTTGTACGAACTTGTTGTGGAAGTAATAAAAGCGACGGATTGCATAATAAAGGTCCACATACAAGGGGCAATATAAAGTGACATTCTTTTGCATTAAGATTTCATGCATCAACCCTAAACGCGCATGACAACCTCTGCTTCCCTCTGCGAAGGGCCTATCTTTTACTTTATGTTTTTTACTTTATGCTTGAGTCAAGGTGATCCTTGTCTTTCCTTTTTTTTTGATTTTATCCTTTGGCAAGATCCTCGTGTTTGAAAGATCATGATACATATATCCAATTGGATGTAAGTTGGCATAGGCAATTATTATTGACATCACCTAAAGGTGAATACATCGGGAGGCAACACAATAAGCCCCTATCTTTCTCAGTGTCCGGCTGAAACCCTATAACCACAAGTATTGCGTGAGTGTTAGCAATTATGGGAGACTACGACATAGTTGAGTATATGAGCTTGTTGAAAAGCTTTATTATTGACTCTTTCTGATGTTACGATAAATTGCAATTGCTTCAATGACCAAGATTATAGTTTGTTAGTTCCCAATGAAGTTTATGAACCATACTTGACATTGTGAATTTCTTATTACTTGAGCATAGGAAATCATATGACAAAATCTATTTATGTTACTGTTATTAGAATGATCATGATGCCCTCATGTCCGTATTTTATTTTTATCGACACCTCTATCTCTAAACATGTGGACATATTTTTTGATTTCGGCTTCCGCTTGAGGACAAGCGAGGTCTAAGCTTGGGGGAGTTGATACGTCCATTTTGCATCATGCTTTTATATCAATATTTATTGCACTATGGTCTGTCATTACACATTATATCTCAATACTTATGGCTATTCTCTCTTATTTTACAAGGTTTACCATGAAGAGGGGGAATGCCGGCAGCTAGAATTCTGGCTAGAAAAGGAGCAAACGTTGGAAACCTATTCTGCACAACTCCAAAAGTCCTGAAACTCCATGAAACAACTTTTTGGATTTATTAAGAATTTATGAGCGAAAGAAATAGGCCAGGGGGCCCACACCCTGTCCAGGAGACAGGAGGGCGCCCCCCCTATAGGGCGTGGCCCCCTATCTCCTGGGCCACTTGGTGGGCCTCCGGCGTCCATCTTCTGCTATATCAACACCCTTACCCTAGAAAAAATCGTAGGCAAGCTTACGGGACGAAACTCCGCCGCTACGAGGTGGAACCTTGGCGGAATCAATCTAGGGCTCTGGCGGAGCTATTCTGCCGAGGACACTTCCCTTCGGGAGGGGGAATCATCACCAACGTCATCACCAACGATCCTCTCATCGGGAGGGGGTCAATCTCCATCAACATCTTCACCAGCACCATCTCCTCTCAAAACCCTAGTTCATCTCTTGTATCCAATCTTGTATCAAAACCACAAATTTGTACTTGTGGGTTGCTAGAAGTGTTGATTACTCCTTATAGTTGATGCTAATAGGTTTACTTGGTGGAAAATCATATGTTCAGATCCTTTATGCATATTATTACTCCTATGATTATGAACATGAATATGCTTTGTGAGTAGTTACGTTTGTTCCTGAGGAAATGGGTGAAGTCTTGCTATTAGTAGGCATGTGAATTTGGTATTCGTTCGATATTTTGATGAGATGTATGTTGTCTTTCCTCTAGTGGTGTTATGTGAACGTTGACTACATGACACTTCACCATTATTTGGGCCTAGAGGAGGGCATAGGGAAGTAATAAGTAGATGATGGGTTGCTAGAGTGATAGAAGCTTAAACCCTAGTTTATGCGTTGCTTCGTTAGGGGTTGATATTGACCCATATGTTTAATGATGTGGTTAGGTTTACCTTAATACTCATTTTTGTTGATTCAGATGCTTGCAATAGGGGTTAATCATAAGTGGGATGCTTTTCCAAGTTAGGGCAGTACCCAAGTGTCGGTCCACCCACATATCAAATTATCAAAGTACCGAACGCGAATCTTATGAACGTGATGAAAACTAGCTTGACGATAATTCCCAATGTGTCCTCGGGAGCTCCTTTTTATTATTAGAATTTGTCCAGGCTTAGCCTTTGCTACATAACGGATTGGGCCACCTTGCTGCACTTTATTTACTTTATTTACTTTTTGCTCGTTACTATTAATCTTGCAGAGAAAACCTTACTGAAAACCGCTTATCATTTCCTTCTGCTCCTCGTTGGGTTCGACACTCTTACTTATCGAAAGGACTACGATAGATCCCCTACACTTGTGGGTCATCACCGCAGTCTCCGACCACCCTGCTGCGTTACTGCTCCAAGGCAGGCTCGCTCTTCCGCCGCCGCACCTCTCCCCCGCCAAACTCCACGCGCCCATGGCATGCTCCGGAGCGTGGGACGGGTCCACTGTCCATGAGGACCACATCGACTTCGTTCGCCGAATGCGGCATTTGCCCGGCCTGGGTTATGTGAGGGATCACCTAGCGCCCGAAAGGGAAGTCTCGCGGGCGCTCGAGGAAGGTGAGCGTGTCATCTTCCAGTCGCACTACCTGCGCGGCCTCGGCCTGCCGGCAAGCGGCTTTTTGCGCTCCTTCCTCCAGTTCTACGGCCTGCAGCCGCACCGGAAGAAAGGGAAGCATTTCAAAGGCGAGGCAGATCACCGGAAGAAGCCCGCCATGCGTACCGGTGATCACGTACATGCTATGATCAATGATTTACACGTAATCTTTGGAAAGGGTCCCGGCGCACTAGCTGTTCCAAATGACGCTGAGGGACACGCACCCATGTGGAAGAAGAAATCTATATTTTGGGACGTACCCTACTGGAAAGACCTAGAGTTCCACTCTTCAATCGACGTGATGCACGTGACGAAGAACCTTTGCGTGAACCTGCTAGGCTTCTTGGGCGTGTATGGAAAGACAAAAGATACACCTGAGGCACGGGAGGACCTACAACGTTTGCACGAAAAAGACGGCATGCCTCCGAAGCAGTATGAAGGTCCTGCCAGCTATGCTGTTACGAAAGAAGAGAAAGAAATCTTCTTTGAATGACTGCTCAGTATGAAGGTCCCAACTGGCTTCTCGTCGAATATAAAGGGAATAATAAATATGCCAGAGAAAAAGTTCCAGAACCTAAAGTCTCATGACTGCCACGTGATTATGACGCAACTGCTTCCGGTTGCATTGAGGGGGCTTCTACCGGAAAATGTCCGATTAGCCATTGTGAAGCTATGTGCATTCCTCAATGCAATCTCTCAGAAGGTGATCGATCCGGAAATCGTACCAAGGCTAAGGAGTGATGTGGCGCAATGTCTTGTCAGTTTCGAGCTGGTGTTCCCACCATCCTTCTTCAATATCATGACACACGTCCTAGTTCATCTAGTCGATGAGATTGTCATTCTAGGGCCCGTATTTCTACACAATATGTTCCCCTTTGAGAGGTTCATGGGAGTCCTAAACAAATATGTCTGTAACCATGCTAGGCCAGAAGGAAGCATCTCCATGGTCCATCAAACAGAGGATGTCATCGGGTTTTGTGTTGACTTCATTCCTGGCCTTAAGAAGATAGGTCTCCCTAAATCGTGGTATGAGGGGAGACTGACTGGAAAAGGCACGCTTGGAAGGGACTCAATAATATGCAGGGACGGATATTCTTGGTCTCAAGCACACTACACAGTTCTACAGAACTCTACCTTGGTAACCTCGTATGTCGATGAACATAAGAACAGTCTGCGCTCCAAACACCCGGAGCAGTGCGACGACTAGATTACATGTGAACACATCAGGACTTTCAGCAGTTGGTTGGAAACACGTCTCAGAGGTGACAACACTGTTTGTGATGAGCTGTACTTGTTGTCCAGGGGACCATTTTTGACTGTTACGATTTGGAAAGGATACGAGATAAATGGGAATACATTTTACACGATTGACCAAGATCAAAAGAGCACCAACCAAAATAGCGGTGTCCACATTGATGCAACAAACGAGAGGGGAAAGGACACATATTATGGTTACATAGTGGACATATGGGAACTTGACTACGGACATGATTTTAAGGTCCCTTTGTTTAAGTGTAAATGGGTCAGTCTATCAGGAGGTGGGGTACAGTTAGACCCACAGTACGAAATGACAATAGTGGATCTGAAAAATCTTGGGTACACTAACGAACCGTTCGTCCTAGCCAATGATGTGGCATAGGTTATCTATGTGAAGGACATGTCTACCAGACCGAGAAAAAGAAAAGATAAGGAAGCGAATACATCATACGATGAGCCAAAGTGTCACATAGTTCTTTCAGGAAAAAGGGACATCGTGGGAGTGGAGGGCAAGACAGACATGTCTGAAGATTATGAAAAGTTTCATGAAATTCCTCCCTTCAAAGTCAAGGCTGACCCAAGCATCCTGATAGACGATGAAGATTATCCACGGTTACAGCGCAATAAGAAAATGACACAAGCAAAGAAAAAGTGAAGACTTTCTCCCGCAACTATTATGATGATACCATGCCAACTTTGTAACAGACGAGTATGATACCATTCTCTGTTTTGTACATGCACATGCTATGTGGGTGAAATTATGATACCATGCCAACTTTCAACTTTTTCAGAGTTCATTTGAAATGCTTTATTGTCTTATGGTTCGGCCCTCGTAATACCATTAATCCCGGTTCGCTCCTTGTCAACTATGTTCTCCCCAAGAACACTCTCAAGAGGGCAGCCACGTGGGCCATTGGCCTCGGTTCGTGTGGACCTTTTGGTCCCGGTTCCACGCACGAACCGGGACCAATGCGCCTCGCCCCTGGCCCATAACCATTAGTCCCGGTTTGTGCCACAAACTGGGACTAAAGGGTTGGTCCTTGTTGCGCTCAGAGTTTAGTCCCACCTCGCCAACCGAAGGACGCTCACACCGGTTTATAAGCCCGTCCCTCTCTGCCTTGTTGAGCTCCTCTCAAAGTGAAAATAGATGCCCCTATACAGGGAATTTGACCTAAATTCATAGTGAATTTCTCTGAAATTCATAGAAACTTATTATGAATTTAGGTTGAATTTTCTCTATAGGCGCATCTATGTTCATTTTTTTAGTAAAGTTACTCACAAACTTGTGATTCACACAAATTTGAAAACTAATGGCACTAACAGAAAGTTTATATTTTTTCTAAAACTAATGGCACTAACAGAAAGTTTATAATTTTGCTGACCTAAAAGCAAAAGGAACTAAAAAATAAAGCAAAAAACAAAAGAAAATAAATAATGCAGAAAACAAAATAAAAAAACTGGAAACAAAATAAAAATAGCAACAATAAGTATTTTGTTGTAAGTAGGAAAAAATAAAAAAATAAAGCAACAAAGAAAACAAAAAAACAAAAAAAGTGTTTTCAAATTTGAAAACTAATGGCACTAACAAAAAGTTTATGATTTTTCTAAAACTAAAAGCAAAAAAGAATTAAAAAATAAAGCAAAAAACAACAGAAAATAAATAATGCAGAAAACAAAGCAAAAAAACTAGAAAAAATTAAAAATAGCAACAATAAGTATTTTGTTGTAAGTAGAAACAAAATAAAATAAATAAAGCAAGAAAGAAAACAAAAAAAACAAAAAAAAAGTGTTTTCAAATTTGAAAACTAATGGCACTAACAGAAAGTTTATAATTTTTCTAAAACTAAAAGCAAAAAGAATTAAAAAAATAAAACAAAAAACAAAAGAAAATAAATAATGCATAAAACAAAACAAAAAAACCGGAATAAAAAATATAAATAGCAACAATAAGTATTCTGTTGTAAGTAGAAACAAAATAGAATAAATAAAGTAACAAAAAAACAAAAAAAGTGTTTTCACATTTGAAAACTAACGGCACTAACAGAAAGTTTATAATTTTTCTAAAACTAAAAGCAAAAAAGAATTAAAAAATAAAGCAAAAAAGAGAAAATAAATAATGCAGAAAACAAAACAAATAAACTGAAGAAAAAAATAAAAATAACAACAATAAGTATTTTGTTGTAAGTAGAAACAAAATAAAATAAATAAAGCAAGAAAGAGAGAAAACAAAAAAACAAAAAAGTGTTTTCAAATTTGAAAAGTAATGGCACTAACAGAAAGTTTATAATTTTTCTAAAACTAAAAGCAAAAAAGAATTAAAAAATAAAGCAAAACACAAAAGAAAGTAAATAATGCAGAAAACAAAACAAAAAAATTGGAAAAAAATAAAAATAGCAACAATAAGTAAAGAAAACAAAAAAAGTGCCTCCTACTGGGCCCCCACGGCTTGAATATGATTAGAAACCCAACAATGGGCTAGGATTCAGGCCCGTAGTAAGCCCAGTAGGCCCACAGGCACATAGAGACAGATTAGACTCGAAAGCCTGCTTTAGAGAGGAGCTCGAGAGGGTTAGCGCATCGCGCCTTATAAACAGGTGCGACTCTCTCTCAGCTAGCGAGGTGGGACTAAACTCCCACCACCACGCCGTTGTGCAAGGCCCATTGGTCCCGGTTGGTGGCACCAACCGGGACTAAAGGGGTGCATTAGTCTCGGTTGGTGCTACGAACCGGGACCAATGCCCCATTTAGTCCCGGTTGGTGCCACCAACCGGGACGAAAGGGGGGCATCGGTCCCGGTTGGTGCCACGAACCGGGACCAAAGGCCTGGGTATATAAGTAGCACTTAGGAAAACTTGACGAACTCATTGCTAGTTGCCCCCCGCCCCGCCCGACGACACCGAGCTCATCGACAACGCCAGGCTGCCCAGATCGACGCCGTCCGCTGCCTCGACTGCCGCCCGCCGCCCAGACGCCGTCCGCGCGCCGCCCCGACCGCCGCCCGCCGCCCAGACGCCGTCCGTGCGCCCCCGTCGTCGCCCCTGCCCCGTCGCCGCAAGGCTGCCCCAAAGTCGCCCGCCGCCCCCACCGATGTCGTCATCGTCGCCCGCGCCCGTCGTCGCCGTCGCTGCGGGGAAGCACCACGCCGGCTCCCGTGACCCACTCATCCCTGAGGCCATTCGTCCGCCGCCGCACCGATTCCGGCCGGCGACCTCGACCCCTCCCAGCGTTGTGAGCCCTTGCCTCCTCCCCTTTCCTTCTCATTGTCGTTCCCGCACGTCATCCGTAAGCGCGCGCCACCGCCAACCATCATCGCCGTCGCCGTATAATGCTCTGTATATGCTCACTGTATGTATGTATGTATGTATGTATGTATGTATGTATGTATGTATATATGTATGTATGTATGTATGTATGTATGTTCACTGTATAATGCTCTGTATATGCTTTATAATGCTCGTTTTTGCTTTTTTTTTGTTACCAAGAAAAAGGTCTATTTTTTGTTGATATGTATGTTCATATGCTCATTAATATTTTAAAAAATGTTCATATGCTCATTTAAGAAAATGTTCATATGTAACATTTAAGAAAAAAAGTAAATGTATGTATGTTCATATGCAAAGAATTATTTTTGGATGAAATGAGATGAGATGAGATGTGTTTTGTGTTGGAGAAGAAAAGAGGAAGAAGGAAGAAGGAAGAAGAAGGAAAAGAGGGTTGAGGGGGGGGCGATATACCCCCTCCATGGTTACATTTTTAGAAAAGGATTATTTATATATGTTCTCTGATTTAGTACATTTTAGGTTAGTTTCATTTTTAGAACAGTTTTATATATTTAGGAGAGGAAAAAGGAAAATAAGAAGAGGAAAAAGGAGAAGAAGAGGGGAGGAAGAAAAGGAAGGGGAAAAGAAGAGGAGAGCAAGAAAAGGAAGAGGAGAAGAAGAAAAAATAGAATTTTTTTCTACTTTTTCTTCTTATCCTCTATTCCTTTCTTCTTCCTCTCTTTTTTTTCTTCTTTTTTTTCTTCGATCTTCTCCTCTATTCCTTTCTTCTTCTCCTCTTTTTGTTTCTTCTTTGTTTTCTTATGTTTTATCGGATCTGTCGTCATCCATATACCCCTCCCGATAACTTCAACACGAGGGGGGGTCGATATACCCCCTCCCCGATAATATTATTTTCCCATGTACGTATGTCGTGTCGATACAATAAACTCCCGGTAACTTCAACACTTGGGGGGGTCGATATACCCCCTCCCGATAACTTCAACATGAGGGGGGTGATATACCCCCTCCCAATAACTTCAACATGTGGGGGGGTCGATATACCCCCTCCCCGTTACTATCATTTTCCCATGTACGTATGTCATCGTTGTCGATATAAACCCCTCCCGATAACTTCAACACGTGGGGGGGGGGGTCGATATACCCCCTCCCGATAACTTCAACACGTGGGGGGATCGATATACCCCCTTCTCGATAATATTATTTTCCCATGTATGTATGTCGTCGTTGTCGATATAAACCCCTCCCGATAACTTCAACACGTGGGGGGGTCGATATACCCCCTCCCGATAACTTTAACACGTGGGGGGTCAATATACCCCCTCCCCTATAACATTATTTTCCCGTGTATGTATCTTGTCGTTGTCGATACTACCCCCTTGAAGCGTTGTCGAGGCCACCCCAAACCCTAGAGAAGCAGCGTCGAGGCCACTAATTAATATGATTCCTTACTGTGATTAGCTAGCTAGTTCTACGTTTGCCACTAATATATCCATATCTCTCAAGTTTGAATAATAATTGCATGTTGTAAATATTTGCAGAAACTATGGACACCCCCCGAGACGAAGCAACAAAAGCGATGTTGGGGGAGATAATCGCACATGGAAGTGATGTCGTCTTATCGTTTCTGAACGACACCGATGGTCTGGAAGGACAGGGTGAAGAAGCGGGCTATTATGATGGCTCCTTTGACCCATTGTCCGTGCAAGAAGGAGACCATGAGGACGGTCCGGTGACCCAATGACGGTGCAAGAAGGAGACCGTGATGATGGCTCCGGTGACCGAACCGAGTCTGGCCAGGTATATATATTAGTTAAGCCGTGTGCTGACTAGCTAATTGATGCATTCATTGTTTTGCTATATGTACAGATATTAATTAACTCTCGTCTTTCTTCTTTTTTATAGCCCTCCGGATCGAGCACAACTTCGGGAAGGAGACGAGGCCCGAAGAAAAAGTTGAGCTCGGATGAAAGGTTTGAGATCACAGCAGTCGCGCGTGACGGTGAACCGATCGAACCCATCTGGACAAAGAACGCATTTGCTGCTCAGTGCGGGGTTCTTGTTAGGGACAAGATCCCGATCAGCATCCACCAAAGGTATAAGCCTAAATAGGAAGACCCTGAGGTGTGTTATGTCAATGATATGCAGAAAGATGATCTTTGGACTGAGCTGAAGGCAAATTTCACGCTACTACCAGAGGAGGATCCGGAGAAGCCAGTTATAGAGCAATTAATCAAGTCTTTTGCTCTTAAGAAGATGGCAGGCCTATTCAGGAGGTGGAGGAAAGAGCTGAAAAAGTTTGTCGACAAAGAAGAGACACCAGAATTCATCGGCAAATATGAGAAGATCAGAGATCACTGGCCCGCATTTGTGGCCCACAAGACATCGGAAAAGAGTAAGAAGATGTCGGCGACAAACAAGCAAAATGTTACGAAGAAGAAGTTTCACCATCACACGGGGTCAGGTGGCTACCTCAAAGCCCGGCCTAAGTGGTCCAAGGCTGAGAATGATCTGCTTGATAAAGGGATCGAACCAGAGACAATGAACTAGCCAGACCATTGTCGGACTTGGTTCTTCGGGGTTGGGGGAACCTTGGACCCTGTATCAGGGAAGTGCCGTTGGACAGACGAGCAACTAAAAATACCAGTCAACAGGCTTCAGCACTATATCGATGCAGCGCAGCAAGGGACGTTCGTTCTAGACAGGGAGAAGGACGAGCTCACAATGGCCATCAGGAATCCTGAGCACCCTGGACGGACACAAGGCACGCCAGGCTCCATTCCGTGGAAGGTTGGTTTTCCGGACGCAGGCGGTTACAAATGCCATGAGAGGAGGAAGAAAGTGGATCATAGCCAACTGCAGGCGCTGCACACAAGGGTACAAGGGCTAGAGGAACGAGAAGCAGATCGCAGCAAATGACCTGCTGAAGCTTCCCCCGAAGCTACCCCGTCATCTCAGCGGAGAAGCAGCGTGGCTTCCACCGAGCTGCTTCAGCCGGAGCATGTCTTGATGGCTCCTGCTAGCTACCTCGTAGATTTTATCACGGAGTCTCAAATTGCCACCTTATGACGCAATGGCAGAACTTAAAAGTCAAGGCGGCTGTCGGCCAAGTTCGACCTTTTGAGCCCGGTGCAACTTTTCACCGTTGTCCGATTCCAGAAGGATATGCTAGGGTGACGATGGACGAAATAATGGAGGGATTTTAGGACCTCCAGCTTGACCACCCTATTGGTGAAGGGGAGACTCGGCTGGGTTCTGCTCTGAAGACTCCATGCCTATGGCGAAAGGAATTCATCGAGCTTCCGAACTAGACGCCTCCTCCGGCGAGTCAGGGCACTCCGCCTCCTCCACCGCCTCCTCCTCCGACGAGTGACGATCAGGGCACTCAGCCTCCTTCTCCGGTGCATGGCGGCATTCCGCCTCCTTCTCCGCCTGCGCCGGCGCACCCGAGCAGCCAGCAGCCTCATCCTTCTCCGCCTCGCCAGCAAGGGCGGAAGAGACTCGCCACCGCCCCGACTGCTCCGGTGCGTCGTAGTCCTTCTCCTCTGCCTCGTAAGCAAGAACGAAAGAAGATAGACGCCGCAGCCGCTCCGTCTGCTCCGGCGTCTAGCAGTACAGCCAGCAGAGGCGGGAGGCAATACAGATACGGTCCTTCTCTCAAGCCTCTAGAGAAGTTACCGTACGAGAGGACCGAGGAGGAAAACGCGAAGATTGTGCTGACCGAAGTGAAGGACTTCTTTGAAGGGTTGAAAGCAAAGAGACATCCACCTCTGGAGGAGAAGGTAGATCCGGTGAAAGAAAAGCGCACTATCGATGCCCTGAGGAAACCACCAAAGTCTCCGCCGAGAAAAAACAATGAGCGCATTAATGCAAAGACATATCTCGAAGCTAACCGGTCGGGAAGTACTGTCAGTGATCAAAGGTTAAAAGAACGAGTAGCTGGGAAAAAAATGCCTAGCTCGGCGAACAAGCAAAGCAATCGTGCCCCCCGCTCAATGTGTCTAGCGACATCGTCGCTAATGCTCCGGGGACGGTGCCCGGTTATAACAATCTTGGAGATTACCTGCCTGATGATGTACATTTTGATTTCTTGGAGGTGGACAAACACAGATACGAGTACGGGAAGCCTCTTGTCAAAGATGAAAAATCTCTAACAACGATGATGCGAAGATTCCATAATTGGTGCATGAAAACCTACAGAGAGTCTGGGGGGATGAATACTTTGTATCTGAGAATTAAAGAGGAGCACGACCTCGTTGGAACTGATCTGTTGAATGTTCCATTTGAGGAGTTCTTCGAGTTCTTCAATCAAAAGGCCCTCGATAAATTAACGGTCTTTAGCTACTGTCTGTAAGTACTATTTCTGTCATTAAGTCTCTATATATAGCTTGGCTCTTTCATTGCATGTATTTATAATTAATTATCCTCACTATATTATGCAGATTGAAGATCGTCGAGTGCAAAAAACAAGAAATGTATGATATTGGGTTCATTAACACAAATGTCATAGATGAATTTCTGGTTAAAAAGCACGCCGAAGAGGCCGAGGCCAATTTGCTACAATCGTTGATCAAAAATCAAAACAAAGATTTAATACTCTTTCCTTACAACTTCAAGTGAGTGTTATTGTCGTGTGCATATTCGGTTTCCCTTATTACTCGAGCGAGGTCATAGTAATGTAATTGATGAGTTATGCATGCGTGCGTAGGTTCCACTATGTTCTTCTGGAGATTAAGCTTGAGCGGGGACTAGTAACCGTCTCAGACTCGAGACGAAAAGATCTCGAAACCTATGCGGACATGACTAAATTGCTCGACAAGTAAGTTCAATCGATCATTATCGCACCATATCGGCAACTTTTTGTTCATTTCCTGATATCTCAAGAAATAATAATTATTTTCTTTGTCTTGCAGGGTTTGGAAACAGTTCACCGCAGAAGCTCTGGGACTGCCGAAGGAGCTGCGATATACATACCCGAAAGTAAGTACTACTAGCTAGCTAGTTGCGCGCATCTCCCGTTGCTTCTATAGCTATACTTTCATCAATGCCATTTATAATGCTTCATTATCAGTTTGATTGACCTCTATTTCTCGTAAAGTGCTTGTGGCAGGAAGAAGGGAATAATTTCTGTGGATACTACGTGTGTGAGTTCATCTACAATGCGACTTTGAAAAATAAGCGGGGCTACTCTAAAAGACAATATGAAGTGTGTAAGCAATAATATTCACAATTTCATTTTATTACACCATCATTTCTGTTGAGTTTCATTCATATATGTATTAACCCCCTTCTTCAAATTAGACGTGGCAGATCCGGAATGAACTCCTAGAACAAGATTGCATGAAAGCAATTCAAGAGGAATTGGCGGCATTCTTTCTTGACCACGTCATCAATAAAGCCGGAAAATACCATGTGGAAGTTTATTTCAAATGCTAGGGGATTGTAAGAGATCTTACATATTGTATATGTATGTAGCCAGTAGAGTCGGATAGATAATACGAAAACTTGTTGTTCGACCAATCTCTCAGAGAAGGAGAGGTCGATCGATCACTTCTCTCTGTATGCATGACGAACTTCTGTACTTAATGGTTCCCTTCATTTTCTTACTAGCTAGCGTGTCGAGGGCCTCTCTATGTATAGTACGTAGCTTCGACCAAGCACGGACATAAGAGAGGACACTTCTCTCTATTAATTAGCTAGCTAACACAATATATGAAACACCTAAATTAACCCCCCAAAACCCCCAACCACCCCCCCTTTCAAAAAAAACAAAAAACCCAGCCACTAAAATGCTGATGCATGGATGCCTTTTGGTCCCGGTTGGTGCCACCAACCGGGACCAAAGGCCCTCCTGCCTGGGCTCGGTGCACCGGCCACGTGGAGGCCCATCTGTCCCGGTTCGTGTTAGAACCGGGACTAAAGGTCTAGGGCATTAGTAATGACCCTTTAGTCCCGGTTCAAGAACCGGGACAAAAGGCCCTCACCAACCGGGACTAATAGTGGTTTCTCTACTAGTGTGACTCGACTTGGCACATGTTCACGCATGTAGTTGAATCAAATCAACGTATCCTTCATGATATTTATATTCATGGTGGATTATATCCTACTCATGCTTGTATTCGGTGTGAATTAATTTTAATGCATGTTTATGACTGTTGTCGCTCTCTCAGTTGGTCGCTTCCCAGTCTTTTGCTAGCCTTCACCTGTACTAAGCGGGAATACTGCTTGTGCATCCAAACTCCTTAACCTTAAAGTTATTCCATATGAGTCCACTATACCTTCCTATATGCGGTATTTACCTACCATTCCAAGTAAATTTGTATCTGCCAAACTCCAAACTTTCAAATGAAATTCTGTTTTGTATGCTCGAGCAGCTCATGTTACAACTAGGGCTGCCTATATCTTCCATGCTAGGTGGGTTATTCTCAAGAGGAGTGGACTCCGCTCCTCATTCACGAGAAAGGGCCGGTAACTGGGATGCCCAGTCCCATGATCCAAAAAGATCAAAGCAAATCAAAATAATTAAGCTCCCCCCGGGTTGTTGTTAGTTGGAGGCACTCGTTGTTTCGAGCAAGCCATGGATTGATGCTTGGTGGTGGTCGGGGGAGTATAAACCTTTACCATTCTGTTTGGGAACTGCCTATAATGCATGTAGTATGGAAGATACAGCCATCTCATAGTTGTTGCGCTGACAGTGAAAGTATGCCGCTCAAAATGTTATTCAATCTCTATTTTAAAATCGAGCTCTGACACTTCTTCAAATTCCTGCTTCACTCTGCGAAGGGCCTATCCATTTACTTTTAAGTTGAGTCATCACCCTTCTTATTAAAAAGCACCCGCTGGAGAGCACACTGTCATTTGCGTTCATTTTTATTGGTTTATATTGGGTATGACTTGACTGGATCTCTTTTACCATGAGTTACAATGTTTAGTCAGTCCTTGATATTTAAAGGTGCTCTGCATTTATGTTTTGCGGTCTCAGAAAGGGCTAGCGAGATACCATTTTGTTATATCATGTTATGATTGTTTTGAGAAAGTGTTGTCATCCGAGTTTTATTATTATGGATCACTAGGCTATTATGCTATTGATATGAGTAATTGTGAGACCCAAGTGTTATTGTGAGTATGGTTAGTTCATAATATTTGCTGAAACTTGAATGCTGGCTTTTCATGTTTACAACAACAAGAGCAAACAGAGTTTGTAAAAGTTTTTCTTTATCACTTTCAGATTATCAACTGAATTGCTTGAGGACAAGCAAAGGTTTAAGCTTGGGGGAGTTGATACATCTCCAATGTATCTACTTTTCCAAACACTTTTGCCCTTGTTTTGGACTCTAACTTGCATCATTTGAATGAAACTAACCCGGACTGACGCTGTTTTCAGCAGAACTGCCATGATGTTGTTTTATGTGTAGAAAAGAAAAGTTCTCAGAATGTCCTGAAAATCCACGGAGGCACTTTTTGGAATTAATAAGAATTTCTGGGCGAAAGAAATACACCAGGGGGCCCACACCCTGTCCACGAGACAGGGGGGCGCCCCCCCCATAGGGTGCGCCCCCTATCTTATGGGCCCCCTGGACCTCCACCGACCTCAACTCCAACTCCATATATTCCGTCTCGGGGAGAAAAAAATCACAGAGAAAGTTTCATCGTGTTTTACGACACGGAGCCACCGCCAAGCCCTAATCTCTCTCGGGAGGGCTGATCTAGAGTCCGTTCGGGGCTCTGGAGAGGGGGATTCGTCGACGTCGTCCTCATCAACCATCCTCCATCACCAATTTCATGATGCTCACTGCCGTGCATGAGTAATTCCATCGTACGCTTGCTGGACAGTGATGGGTTGGATGAGATTTACCATGTAATCAAGTTAGTTTTGTAAGGGTTTGATCCCTAGTATCCACTATGTTCTGAGATTGATGTTGCTATGACTTTGCTATGCTGAATGCTTGTCACTAGGGCCCAAGTGCCATGATTTCAGATTGAACCTATTATGTTTTCATGAATATATGTGTGTTCTTGATCATATCTTGCAAGTCTATAGTCACCTATTATGTGTTATGATCCGACAACCCCGAAGTGACAATAATCGGGATACTTCTCGGTGATGGCCGTAGTTTGAGGAGTTCATGTATTCATTATGTGTTAATGCTTTGGTCCGGTTCTCTATTAAAAGGAGGCCTTAATATCCCATAGTTTCCACTAGGACCCCGCTGCCACAGGAGGGTAGGACAAAAGATGTCATGCAAGTTCTTTTCCATCAGCATGTATGACTATTTACGGAATACATGCCTACATTACATTGATGAACTGGAGCTAGTTCTGTGTCACCCTATGTTATAGCTATTACATGAGGAATCGCATCCGGCATAATTATCCATCACTGATCCATTGCCTACGAGCTTTTCACATACTGTTCTTCGCTTATTTACTTTTCCGTTGCTACTATTACAACTACTACAAAAACCCAAAAACTATTATCTTTACTTTTGCTACCGTTACCTTTATTATCATACTACTTTGCTACTAAATACTTTGATGCAGATATTAAGTTATCCAGGTGTGGTTGAATTGACAACTCAACTGCTAATACTCAAGAATATTCTTTGGCTACCCTTGTGTTGAATCAATAAATTTGGGTTGTACTTCACCCTCGAAAGCTGTTGTGATCCCCTACACTTGTGGGTTATCAGAGATCGACTCCAGCGACGAGGGCGAGGACGAGGACGGCGAAGACGCTATGCCAGACGATGGGGTAGACGAATAGCCTCAACTAGATCGTGCCTCCTACAACGAGCCGCGTGCGAGCACGCCGATTGCTGCCGGGGATGACCAAGCCGAGACTTGCCAGCCGGCCACTCCACCAACCGGCGCTGCCGACTCCGCCAACCTGCCCGATTCGCCTGCTGCACCTTGGCCTAGGCGGCCAAGTTTATCTTTAACTTTTCCTTTCTAGAAGTCTTTTGAACAACACTTGTTAGATTTGCACAGTTCCACCCATTGGGGGTGTATTCAAACTTTGTTTAATTCCGGCTTTGAAAGCCTTGGCTTATGTAAATATTATTTCGCATGTGCTATGCTTGTGTTGCATTCTGACTTTACTTGCATTTAACCCTTTCCGGCTTTTTCCTTTGCCGCCCTTCCTTGGCTGCCTCCTTGCCAGCCGGACAGCCACTTTGCGGAATTTTGGGAGGAAAAGTACTTCAGCTTTTTGGGACGTAGCAAGTTAAGTGAGAAGCTGCCCGGCCGGCTGCTCAGCATTTGGTCGGTGAGGCGGGAAGTCGGCTCATGTTATGTAAGTGCGTTGGTCCTAGCCATTTTTCATGTGGGCACTGTTTCCTGCCTTTGACTCTTGCCAGCCGGACAGCCGCTTTGCGAGCTGCGGCTTGCGGCAAGAGAAGGCTTAGATGCCGGCACACTACTTGTCTGACCGCAGGTAGCACTAACATAATACAAGTGGGCAAGTCCCCGGGCCGATTGGTCGAACCCGGTGCAAGGCGAAAAAATGTAGTAACACATTCGTAGGCATAAAACTTATCATAGATAAAAGAGGGTAGTCCCCGAATGCACCTCGAGGGACCCGTTGTCTTATACTTAATACAAAATATAGCATGGTACATACTGCATCAACTATAAAATCTTCGAAGGAGATTTCCGTTCCATGGGCGTTCCGACTCCTTGCCGAAGTCATCCCTCTTGCGTGCCTTGGGCTTCTGCACATCTATCAGGTAATAGGAGTCATTGCCCAAGGACTTGCTAATGACGAAGGGGCCTTCCCAAGGGGCCGAGAGCTTGTGTTGGCCGGCTATTCGCTGGATGAGTTGGAGCACAAGGTCGCCCTCTTGGAAGGATCTTGGCTTGACCTTCCGACTATGGTAGTGGCGCAGGCTCTGCTGGTAGATGCCGGACCGGCTGACTGCCAACAGCCGGCCCTCTTCCAGCAGATCGACAGCGTCTTCTCGTGCTTCCTTCGCCTCCGCTTCAGTGCACATGGTGACGCGAGGTGAGTCGAACTCGATGTCAGTTGGGATGATGGCGTCGGCACCATACACAAGGAAGAAAGGAGTAAAGCTGGTTGACTTGTTTGGAGTGGTGTGTAGGCTCCAGAGGGCGGCCAGCAGATCATCGAGCCAGCAGCCGGCCGAGTACTCAAGTGGCTCAACCAGTCGGGGCTTGAGGCCGGAGAGGATGAGGCCGTTTGCTCGCTCGACTTGGCCGTTTGACTGCGGATGGGCAATGGACGCTAAGTCCAGTCAAATGCCCTGCGTCGCGCAGAAACGGGCCAATGCTCCTTTGGCAAAATTTGTGCCATTGTCGGTGATGATGCTGTGTGGTATGCCATACCGGATAGTGTTATCTGCGATGAAGGTCAGAGCAGTCGGCCCATTCAGCTTCATAATTGGCTTTACTTCAATCGACTTGGTGAATTTTTCGACGGTGACAAGCAGATGAGCCATGCTGCCGTGTGCCGTCTTGAATGGGCCCACCATGTCCAGCCCCCAGACGGCAAAGGGCCAGGTGAGGGGGATGGTCTTGAGTTCAGAAGCCGGCAGGTGTTGCTTGGAACTGAATACTTGGCACCCCTTGTAGTGTATGACCAGGTCCTTGGCGTCTTCCAAAGCAGTCAGTCAGAAGAAACCGTGGCGGAAAGCTTTGGCAACAAGTGATCTTGAAGCCGCGTGATGGCGGCACTCGCCTTGGTGGGTATCCTTGACGATTGCCATGCCTTTCTCTGGCTCTACGCAACGCTGGAAGACTCCAGCCATGCTGCGCCTGACGAGCTCTCTGTTTACTATTGTGTAGGCTCCTGCCCATCTCTGAACTTGTCGGGCTGAGATCTCATTAGTTGGCAGCTCTCTGTTCACCAGAAAGTTGAGGATGGGCTGCGCCCATGATGGAGCTGTGACTTCTTCTATTGTCAGCATGGCCACTGTAACTAGGGCCATTGGGTTGGGAGGTGGCAGGTTGGAATCGGCCACCGCCTGCTGTGTCGTTGAAGTCTCCGGGCCGGCTGCTATAGTCCCCGGGGCGGGTTCTGAATTCCCCGGGCTAGGTGTGCCTGCAGTAGTCCCCGAGCCGCCTGCCGAAGTCCCCGAGCCGACTGCTAAGGTCCCCAAGCCGGATTCGACTGCTTCGAGGTTAGCCGTCACAAAGATGGAATCTGATTCCTGCGAACGCTTGATAGACGGCTTGAGGACACGCTAAAGGGAGACGCTGGTTTGTATGGCCTCCTGAGCGGAGCCGGTTCGTGCCAGGGCATCTGCTTGCTTGTTGTCGGCCCGTGGCACGTGAAGGAACTCGCACCCTTCGAAATATCCACTGAGTTGCTGGACGAGGAAGCGGTAGCTTGCCATGTTTGCATCTTTGGCGCCCCAGTCGCCGAACGACTGTTGGACACCAAGTCCGAGTCACCATAGCACAGGATCAGGCGGATGTCGAGCTCTTTGGCAAGCCGGAGCCCATGTACGAGCGCCTCGTATTCGGCCACATCATTGGAGGCGGCGAAGTGGATTTGCAATGTGTATATGAGCCTGTCACCTTTGGGAGAGGTGAGGACGATGCCGGCTCCCAAACTGGTGCGCATCTTGGATCCGTCAAAGTGCATCTGCCAATGGGTTGAATCGGGTGCTGGCGGCAGGTACTGGGTCTCGGCCCAGTCGACGAGGAAGTCGGCTAGTACATGGGACTTGATGGCGGTGCGAGGCTGGTAGAATATGGTGTACGGAGCAAGCTCAATGGCCCACTTGGCCATCCGGCCTGATGCATCCCGCCTGCCCATGATCTCGGCAAGCGGGACAGTGCAAACGACCATGACGAGGTGCTCTTGAAAGTAGGGCTTGAGCTTCTTGTTGGCAAAATACACACCATAGCACATCTTCTGGTAGTGGGGGAATTATGCTTTGAGGCCGAAAGTACTTCGCTCAAGTCATACACAGGCCTCTGGACCGGCTATGCCTTGCCGTCTTCTGGGCACTGAACCACGATGACTGTGCTGACCACCCGGCTAGTTGCGGCAATGTAAAGGAGCATGGGCTCTTTGTCAGTCGGAGCCGCCAGGACAGGCGGTTTGGTCAACATCTTCTTCAGCTGGTGGAAGGATTCGTCCACCTGGTCATTCCACTCGAAATGAGTGGTTTCTTCACGAGTTGTTATAGGGGAAGAGCCTTCTCTCCCAGTCGACTGATGAAATGGCTAAGGGAAGCCAAGCACCCGGTGAACTTCTGAACGTCTTGAATCCGGGTGGGAATCTCCATCCTCTCGATGGCCTTGATCTTCACAGGGTTGCACTCAATGCAGCGTTCGGAGACCAGGAAGCCAAGGAGCTGGTCGGCTCGTACCCCGAAGACGCATTTCTCGGGGTTGAGCTTGATCTGAAAGCGGCCCAGATTGTCAAATGTTTCCTTGAGATCTTCCAGTAGGGTGTCGCGCTTCTCCGTCTTCACCACAATATCATCTAGATTGACGAGGGCATTTCTGCCGAGTTGCTTAAGGAGGCACTTCTGCATGCAACGCTGAAAATTGGCATCGGCATTTCTCAAGCCGAATGTCATGGTCAGGTAGCAAAAGGCTCCGAATGGTGTGATGAAGGCGGTCTTCAGGCGGTCGGCTGGGTTCAACTTGATCTGGTGGTACCCTGAGTAGGCATCCAAGAAACTCAACAGCTCGCATCCGGCTGCGGAGTCTATCACCTGGTCAATCCGAGGTAAGGCAAACGGATCTTTGGGGCAGGCTTTGTTGAGGCTGGTATAATCAATACACATGCGCCACATGTGGTTGTTCTTCAGTACAAAGACTAGGTTGGCAAGCCACTCTGGAAAGAACACTTCCATAATGAAGCCGACTGCTAGGAGCCGGGCTATATCTTCTCCAACAATTCTTCTCTTCTCCTCCGACAGTCGGCAGAGGGGCTGCTTGACAGGTTTTGCATATGCTCTGACATATAGCTTGTGCTTGGCAAAATCCTTCGGAACACCCGGCATGTCCTTGGGGGACCATGCAAAGATATCCCGATTCCCATGGAGGAAATCAATGAGCTCGCTTTCCTATTTGCTGTCAAGGTTGGTTCCCATAAGAGCGAACCTCTTTGGGTGCTCTGGGTCCAAAGGTATCTTCTTGGTTTCCTTGGCCAGCCGGAAGGAGACCTGCGTTTCCAACTCCTTGGGGTCTGGGGACAAGTCCGGCTGCTTGCCGGCCATGGCCACAACCCGGTCAAGGATCTTCTTCTATGCAAGAATCACAAGGGACTCGGCCAGCGGGCTGCTGGCTGCAGCGCAGGCGGATGATTTCTTGTAGTCTCCCACTATGGTGATGCTGCCCTTGGTGCTTGGCATCTTCATCTCGAGGTAGGTGTAGTGGGGCACAGTCATGAACTTGGCTAGAGCAGGTCGGCCAAGTAACGCATGATAGGGGCTCTCCAACTGCTTCGCCGCGGAAGTGATCTTTGTCTCCAAAGAGGACATCTATCTTGATCTTGCGGATTGGTGAGCAGGAAAGACCTGACACAATGCCGTGGAAGACGGTCCAACTAGGCAGGAGCTACTTCGTCTTGATGTTCAACTTCTCCATGGTGTCGCAGTAAAGGATGTTGATGCTGCTGCCGCCATCAATCAGGACTCGGGAAAAACGATCAGCTTGCCTCTCTATGGCAAAGTTGGCATCCAACACCATGGCATAGGAACCCGGAGAAGGCATCACCTTTGGGTGGTCAGCTTGGCTCCAACTGATGGGCTTCTCAGACCAGTGCATGAACTCTGGAACTTTGGAGGCGACAGCATTGACCTCTTGGTGCTGCCAGCGCCGGCTGTGCCTGTCGTCGGCTTGGCTCATGAAGACGATGTAGGATGCGTGCTCTTCGGGGAACTCGTCTTGGATGGCACCGACTGCTGGGCGGGCCGCTGGCTGCTGAGGAGCCGGAGGCGGCAGGCCAGTAGGCGGAGGAGGCAACAGCCCTTCACCTTTGGAGATTCAGGTGAGCGAGTGGCACTTCTGGGTTGTGTGGTTGGACGGCTTCGCACCGCTGTGGAACTTGCAGGGGGCATCAAGGGTTTGTTAGTAGGAGAAAGCGGGCTACCAAGCCGGCTTGCCGCCTTTCTAACGCTTGGGTATGGAATGCCCTTCTGGCTGCTGATCTTCAACTGTTGCCACCTGCCGGCTAGTGGAAGCCGGCATCCGGGCCTTGCGCTTGTTGTCGTTCTGCTACGGGCGCCAACTGGTGTCGCCAGCCGGCATTCTTGGAGCCGGAGGGAGCACCTTCCCAGAGGCGTCCACCCAAAGCTCCGACTTCATCGAAGAGTCGGCAGTGGCGTACTTGTCTGCTATGATCAGCAACTCGTCGAGTGTAGCCGTCTCGTCGCAGAGGAGTCGGTGCTTGAGGAGGGTGCCTTCTCTGCACCCGGCGGTGAAGTACTCTATAGCTTGCACCTCGTGCACCCCCTCGCAGGAGTTGCGGAGCTCGGCCCAACGCGTCAGCTAGTCGCAACTGGACTCGGTGGGGCCTTGAACGCACAGAGAGAGTTTGTGAAGCTTGGGCGCCCGCTTGTAGGTGCTGATGAAGTTGTGGATGAAGACTTCAGTGAAATCCACCTAGCTATTGACGCTGTAGGGCTTGAGGCTGTTCAGCCATGTGTGTGTTGTGCCTTGAAGCATGAGGGGGACGTACTTCACGACAAAACGCCTGTTGCCGTTTGCTATGCTGACTGCGATGGAGTAGTCGATCAGCCAGTCTTCCGGCTTCACCGAGCTGTTGTATTTGGGCATGTCCCTTGGGAGCGAGAACCCTTTGGGGAAGGACTCGTCGCGAATGCGGGGGCCAAAACAAGGCGGGCCAACTACGTCCTCCTCTTCTAGTGCCAGGGATCGCGTGAGGCGATCGATCCGACGGCCGGCATTGTTTTCTCCGATTCCTTCACGGCGTCCCAGCCGACCACTGAGCATCGGGCGCTCAACAGGCGGCGGGGAGGGATATCTTCCCTGCGGGGCGGAGGAGGAGGCAGGTAGTCACCTCGCCGCTCCATGGCTCATGGGCGCCTTCTTCGTCGCGCTCAATGTTGATGTATGTCCGACTGCGGCTAGCAGCCAGCTCTTTGTCTCTTCGCTCGCGGGCGCCGCCAGGAGCCGGCGTCCGGGAGGTAGCTCCATGCTCTCAGCGGGGGGTGGGGGATTCTCGGCGCGGGCGCCGGCTTCATGCTGCTCAACAGTCACATCGATGAGCTGCTGGATGTGCTCTGTCATGTAGCGTCGTTCGTCTCCATCCAAGTTCTCTAGCTCGTCTACTGCCGCCTAAGCAGCATGTAGGTTCTCGATGGGCATGCCGTAGACTGGGCGGTCGGCCCCCAACATGCTGGAGATAGCGGCACCGCGCTGTTTGATAGCGCCCAGGCGGCTAGGCCCACCAGCAGCCGGCGTGCCACAGGCGACACGATCAAGCTCGCATTGACAGGCCTTAGTGAGGCGTCTCATGGAGGCGAGCTTCTTGCCGCTCTCGATGAGCGCAAGGCGGCGGGCTTCCAGTGTCTCGGCGTCGGTGTCGCCCGCAATGGGTGCAGACAGGTCGCATATCGTCGCCTGCAGCGCGTCGGGGGCGTCCGCGCTAGATGCGGCGCCGTGGCTGATGACGAGTACCTCGGTGACGGTGATGCCGCTACTTTTGGCACAAGGGAGGGGGTTGTCGATGACCACCACATTGGTGGGGAAGGCGTTAAGGGATGTTGTGTCGGAGCCGACAAGCATCGGGTCGGTGGAGCCGATCGACTCCAAGTCGGAGGTGGGATCGCTGGCAATATCAAGGTTGCCGAGGAGGTCGATGAGGTAGCTCTCGGAGCTGGCTGTGCCCGCGCCTAGCGTGGGCTCGTCGGAGAGGCGGATCTCGCCGATGAGATCAGCGAGGCAGTCTACTGCGCAGGAGGCTTCGACGCCATGCAGAGCGTTGGCACAAGCGCCATCCGGCATGCCGGGCTGGCTGCGCTCGCTAGGGAGGAACAAGGTTCCCGCCCAGAGCAGGTCTTCGGATGACGGTGCACCTAGCCCCACAGTGGGCGCCAAATGTCGGGTGATTGGTGCGACATATGCCAAAGGATGGCTAATCATTGTGGGAGCTAGTAAGACGTCGCCGGTGCCTGGAAACGGGATGAGGCGAAGACATGCACGCCAGCGAATCTTACCCAGGTTCGGGGCTCTCCTAGGAGATAATTCCCCTAGTCCTGCTCTGCAGGGTCTCCGCATGATCACTAAATCAACAAGTAGCTACAAGTTGCTCCTTGAGTTGTTCGGCTAGAGGAGGAAGAAGGGCAAGGCTAGCTCTACTCCTCTCTCTATGTGTGTGTGAAACTCTAAGAGATCAACCCTTTGCATGGGTGCCCTAGGGGGTTTATATAGGCCTACCCCCAGGGGTACAACGGTAATCCGGCCAGGTGTAGGCCCGGCCCGTTAGTGATTGTGGTGGCTGGCTTCTCCGCTGGCCGCTAGGGCCCGCCAACTGGTGGGTCCCGCTGGTTGCCGGGCTCTTGGCCGACAGGCTGGATCCACCACCTGTGGGCCCTGTCGGCTGCTCATTACTGTAGCCTTGCCCCTGATGAGAATGGCTTGGTCGGGGCGAGCGTGCCTACAGTGCCGCCGCCTGGTGAGCGTTCACTATAGCCACACCCCATCTTATCTGGTTAATGGCGCGCAAACTTCTACGAGAGGGGAGGGCCGACTGCTGGGAGTTGGCCTCCCTAAGCCGACTAGTCTGGTCGTGCCGCCTTTGGGTATCTCTCGGGCAGGTAGGGCTCGCCGCCTGCGGGTCGTACAGACAGCTCGTCGTGGGAGCATGGCTGCTCTGCCATGGATGATGTCATAGTCAATGTGGCAACAGTGTCGCGTTGGGCGAGGGATGGCCGCCCGGTATGTTGCATTGTGGCCACGCCCGTTCCGGATTTGTGGGTGGCAGGCTGCACTGTAGCCACGCCCTGTCTTGTCACTGTTATGTGGGTGCAAACTTTGAGGGTGCATGGGTGGGCTGCCTGCTAGGAGTCGGCCAATCTAATGGCCGCCTGCTAGGATTCGGCCCACATGGGGACCGCCCATTGACCCTCGCCGCCTTCCGGCAGCCGGCCGCTCGGACCAGTCGGTCACGGGAAGGCGGCCCTTCGTCATGGATGCCTGAGGGGCGCAATCGGCCTGATGTCTTGAAACGCCATGGGGAGCAGATAGGGTTACCCGTGGTTATTTACTCTGACTTCATCCATCATCAGTTATTGTTAAGCTCATTCTTCGTAAGAATAATCTTCCCCATTATCATGAGTCTGGTATTGATTCAGTTTGTGATCCATGTCAGCAAGCTAAAAGTCATCAATTGCCATGTCCTATTTCTTTTAGTGTCTCCATTGCACCTTTACAACTTGTATTTTCAGATGTGTGGGGGCCAACACCTACCTCTGCTGGTTGGCACTCATATTATGTAAGCTTCATTGACGACTATAGCAAATTTACTTGGATCTATCTTCTTAACAAACGGTCTGAGGTGTTTCAAGTTTTCAAGAACTTCCAAAATCTTGTTGAACGAAAACTAGACACAAAGATCATTGCCATGCAAACTGACTGGGGAGGTGACAACAAGAAGCTTAATCTCTTTTTTCAGCAACTTGGTATTTCACATCATGTTTCATGCCCCCATGTGTTGGAGATATGCCTTAGAGGCAACCATGTATGATGATATTTCCTATGTGTTTATGAATAAAGATAGTCCTTGGACATTATCAATGATATGTATCAGCAAGTACGTGACTTGTTTGTGGGACTATGCATTGTATGATGACTGTCCTAAAAGGTCCCTAGTCGAAAGGGTCGTGTGGACGCGCAACCGATTAGACTAGCATATGACACAGTCGATGGCTTGGTCTCACTAGCCATGGAGCATTGGATGCTAACTGGATAATATGGACTTGGAAAGGTCTGGTCGGATTCGACATAGTCGGATCCGAGTCGAGATAAGGTCTGAGTCGGACAGACCCAACTATGAGACGCAGCGATATGTCATCTGTGAGTCTCTAGTACAACATACGTTCTATGTCCTTAGACCTGAGCTGACGCATGTACTCGGGATGGTGACAGACTTGCTTTGGGCCCACCAAACTCTACTCCGTGACTGGGTAGTTACAAAGGTAGGTTTCGGGTTTGTCCAGTCCCATGCTGCGAGACATGGTCGAGCAAGATGGGATTTGACCTTCCGATTAGGAGAGATATACTCTGGTCCCCTCGTGTGATCCGACCAGGATAAGCATGGCCATGCGACTAGGATTATGGGATAATCCGGATAGTGGTCGGTATCACTCGAACGAGAAAGAGGTCGGGCTAGCACAAGGATGACAGTCTCGCCTTGAGCCCGACAACATATATCTTGCCGCGAAGGGAACAGAAGTGTGACACATTGTACAGGTTTGCCTAACCAGCTTCATAGCCTGCTTGGTGGTCAGCACGCCTTGCTAGAGGCCGCTACCAACCGTGCAGGTCGGAGGTGATCCGAACTCTGACCAAGCTATCTTGAACCTAAGGGGTCACGTGCTTAAGGGAAGGAACCTACGAGATCGGTTTGTAGGACACTGGTCGGATGTGATCCGAACTGGACTAGGAACGTGACCGAGTAGACTTTGGGCTTTAGGGTCCGTGTGAGGCCCAAGTGTTGAGCCTGCGATGGACGCCTACATAAAGTGGAGGTGCGGCACACTCATGTGGTTGATCGCTTCGGTGCTGTGACTAGGGTTTGCATGTGTTGCCAATAGCCATCTCCACTTGCCGCCGACTGTGTGTTCGGACCTAGCAGTCCGCCGCACGGTGTTCCTCCTGCACGCGCGGATACCGTTAGAGGCGGTGCACTTGCACCGCTCCGGCGAACTTGTACGTGGGATCGGACGACCGGCTGTTCGAGGGAGATCGGACGAGGAGGAGACGATCCTCGCGGACGCGCTGCCCCAACTCTTCTTCCGCTGCACGGCACTACGCGTCTAGTGGTAACAACCTGTGATCCATCTACCATAGCATGTTCCTGGATGTTCTGCGCATAGGAATTTTAAATTTGCAGTCAACGCACCCTACAGTAGATCCCAACACCATGCACATCAATAGAATGGTTCTGCCGAAAGAAAACATCGCCATGTTGTTGAAGTAGGGCTAGCTCTACTAGCAAATGCATCTATGCCATTAAAATTGTGGGATGAAGCATTCTTAACTGCTACATATCTCATAAATTTGCTTCCTAGCAAAGTCATCAAATTTGAGACACCCGTCACACGTCTATTTGGTATTACCCCGGATTATAAATCACTTCGTGTATTTGGTTGTGCTTGCTGGCCCAATCTTCTTCCCTATAATATACGTAAGCTTGCTTTTCACTCAAAGAGGTGTGTATTTCTTCGGTATAGTCCTGTTCATATAGGAATCAAATGTCTAGACGTTTCCACTGGCAGGGTCTACATCTTACGAGATGTTGCGTTCGATGAATCAGTGTTTCCTTTTGAGTATCTTCATCCCAATGCCGGGGCACTTCTTAGGAAAGAAATTCTTCTCCTTCCACTAAATCTCCAAAATATTGATCAAGGGTGTGACAATTGTACTAACCCAACTGATAATCCAACTAGTACTGGTGTTGTATTTCCTGTTGTGCAGGGTCATGCAGAAAATGCAGCAGAAATTGGTGAAGAAAATGAACCAAATTTTGATGAACAAGAGCCTATATTTCATGTGCAACAAGATGATGAAGCCGGCGCGAAGCACGAGGAAGATCCGGCAGCGCCTGGAACTCCTGTATGCCAGGGATTGGGTCTCACACGCCAACCCACGACACGCTCTGCCTTGCGCCCCACGTGCGGGCCCGTTACAACGATGGCTGGCGCAGAAAACGCATGCGGCTCGGCCTATACAGTATGCAATGGCAGATCTTCTACGGCTATCAATTCAGGTGCTGCTGCAAATTCTGGCACACCACATGCCACAGCATCTGAGCCAGGATCTGTTGCGGAAAGTGCAAATAGGAGCTCTCCAGGATCCTCTGTGGCCGACTCGTCTACACCACCTTCTGTGCAGAGGCTTACACGTCAACTTCAGCATGTCTCATGTGTTACAACACGGCTACAAAAAGGTATAAGACAACCAAAGGTCAGAACTGATGGCACTGTATCGTATGGCATGTTATGTGTTGCAGGAGAACCAACAAAACTAGATGATGCACTTGGAGATCCAAGGTGGAAAAATGAAATGGATGAAGAATATCTGGCACTTAAGAAGAACAAGACCTGGCATCTTGTGTCCGAGCAGAGAGGCAAAAACATCATTGATTGTAAGTGGATCCACAAAACTAAAAAGAAGGCAGATGGCTCTATTGACAGACATAAAGCACGTGTAGATGCAAAAGGTTTTTAACAGCATTATGGGTTAGATTATGAAGATACTTTTAGTCCTGTTGTTAAAGCTACAACTATTAGGCTTGTGGTAGCCATTGTTGTGTCTAGGGGATGGAATTTGAGACAGCTAGATATACAGAATGCATTTTTGCATGGTGTTCTGGAAGAGGAGGTCTATATGAGGCAACCACCAGGATATGCAGATAAGAAAACACCTCATTATGTATGCAAACTCGACAAGGCACTGTATGGCTTGAAGCAGGCACCAAGAGCATGGTACTAAAGATTGAGCTCTCAGCTAAAGCTCCTGGGCTTTGTTGCATATAAAGTTGACACATCACTTTTCATTTATAACTAGGCAAATACAGTCATATTTGTGCTAATATATGTTGATAACATTATAGTTGCAAGTTCTTCACAAAGTGCTATTCATGCTCTTTTGCGTGATTTGAGTTTAGAATTTGCTTTGAAAGATCTTGGTGATCTTCACTTCTTCCTAGGCATTGAAGTTAAGAAGATTCAAGATGGCATAGTACTGAGTCAAGAAAAATATGCCACTGAACCTCTAGCTCGTATGGGAATGAAGGATTGTAAGTCTTCACCCACACCATTGTCTTCTTTAGAGAAACTTTCAGCTTTTCAAGGTGAGCAACTCAATGAAGAAGAAAGCACAAGGTACAGAAGTGTTGTAGGAGCTTTGTAGTATTTAACATTGACAAGACGGGATATATCCTTTGCTGTTAACAAGGTTTGTCAATATTTGCATGCACCTACTACCGTACATTGGACAGTCGTTAAGAGAATTGTATGGTATATAAAACACACTGTGAGCTTGGGTCTTCAGTTCAGACATTATAATTCCACCCTTGTTAGTGCCTTTTCTGATGCTGACTGGGCAGGATGTAGTGATGATAGAAAGTCAACTGGAGGTTTTGCAGTTTTCTTTGGAGCAAATCTTATTTCTTGGAGTGCTAGAAAACAAGCTACAGTGTCAAGGTGAAGTACTAAGGCAGAATACAAGTCATTGGCAAATGCTACTGCTGAAATTATATGGTTGGAATCATTACTCAATGAGTTGAGAATTACACAACATCGTGTGGCATGTTTATGGTGTGATAACTTGGGAGCTACCTATCTTTCTACTAATCCCATATTTCATGGACGAACCAAGCATATTGAAATTGATTTTCATTTTGTGCGAGAAAGAGTTGCAGAGAAGAAGATGGACATAAGGTTTATTCCTTCCAGAAATCAGGTAGCAGATGGTTTCACCAAGGCCTTATCAATCAAGCCATTTGAAGAATTCAAGAAAATTCTTAACATAGGATAGTTGAGATTAAGGGAGGGTGTTAGAATTAGATAAGTTGTAATCTCAACAGACTCTCTCTCTCTCTCTCTCTCTCTCTCTCTCTCTCTCTCTCTCTCTCTCTCTCTCTCTCTCTCTCTCTCTCGTATCCCTTTCTTTCTGTAATGATCCTAGAGATCGATCTATCCTTGTACCTGACGGCAAGTTGTTATGCCATCGAGCAATAAAACCCCAGCGGCTCCCCACGAGAGAGTAGGAATGCTTCTGCTAAGTTATTCTTACAGCATGGTCTGTAACAAGGTTCCCAAAGCAATACGCGAGCATTGTCTAGTCAAAATATGGCATGTTTCATAAATTGCGAATGGTGCCTGACGATGGCAGCAACACATCCCGTTGCTTGTTCTCCTCTCGACCCCCATCCACGCCGCATCTCCTCTGTAACAAATACGGCAACGACGCAGAGAACTGAGGCACCCAACCGTGGCACATGCCGGGGACCTTGCAGCACCGGTGTCATCGGCGAGCACTGCATCGCGACTCCAAGAACGAGCCCCGGGCGACCGTCGCATCGCCACACCCGGAGTCACCGGGTGCTGCTCCATGGTGACAACGAGTGTGGCAAAAAGCTTCAACGCGGCACTGACGATAGCCCGGCGAAGCTCCATTGTAGCCCCGGCACACCAGGCGGCGCTGCATTGCAGCCCCGGCGGTCTCGGCGAGCGCTTCAGTGCCACACCGGCGGCCTCGGCAGCGCTTGAACGCTGCACCCGCGGAGCTCCATTGTAGCCTGGGCGGCGCCTGCAACCCCGACGACCCTCGTGCTGCTCCATTGCAGCTCTAGCAGCACTGCATTGCAACCACATCAAAAACTTCAACAGACCCAACGACGCTCAATTGTAGCCTCGGGTCGCTTCAAGGAGTCGGGATGTTCTACCATTGCAGGCTTTCATCGGAATGTTTTATAGGGCTCGGCTGACCACAGCAATAGCGATGCTGCAAAGACCGACAAGGTTCGAAACCGGAGCCCGGTTCATGTGACGGTGAGCAGTGTTGCTTTTATGGTGCTGTGAAGCAGAGATGAGGCGGGATGCAAGCGTCGGCGGCATGGTGGCAGCCTCCCTTAGCCCGCCAGCATGATGTAAGTACTTCCCCCTTATCTTCTTTCTCTCTAACTTCCTCAGTTTATTTCCCGCACTGCCAACTTAGAAACAACCTCAAATTTGTAGGCATATCAGGCCTTTATCGAGCATAGGAATCTTGAGGTGCGGGAGTACTTGAAACGAGTGAAGGCAAACGATGATTACAACCGTCAAGCGATGACGGTTAGTTTTCCCTCTTAAAACCAAGCTAAAATTTGCACTTTCATTCCTTCTGACCTTCTAGTTTGCTTGTTTAACTAACATCCAGGCTATGTTGGCGTCTTGGACTAACCGCACGGAGCCACCACAAATTGGACACCGACCACCACATGCGGGAGAACCCCCACACATTCCCACGTTCGATGAATGGGTGGCACTAGGCGGTGATACTCTGGTTAGTACATTTGCCTAACTACTGACAAACTAGTTCTCGATCATTCAACACTATCATATCATATTTACCGTTAGAATCATCTCTCAAGCATGTAGGGGACCGGTGGCTCAACTCCTGCTACGTCGACCCTAGTCACTCCGATCTGGCAGAGTGGTGGTGGTCTTGGCGGTGGCGATTTTGGCAGAGGTGGTCTTGGCGGTGGTGATTTTGGCGGAGGTGGACTTGGCGGTGGTGGTTTTGGCGGCAGTGGTCTTGCTTGATGTCGATGATGATACCTGTGCATGTGGCTGTCGTGCCATATATACCTTTCATGTTCCTACTTGTTAGTTTCTTTAGATGACGATGATGATGTTCCATTTCTTGCACTACTTATGTTCATGAACTCCGATTATGATCTTTAGATGATGAACTTGAGTATGTTTAAATGATGATGATGAACTTGAGTATGTTTAGATGATGAACCGTCATATTTCTGCATAATTCTATTTTTCCTGGTTTGAAATGCTGTCAAAATGAATTGAAACAGAGAAAACAGGAAAATAAAAAAAACAGCACAAAACTATGCCTACGGCAAAGTCGTCGGTGTAGATATGCATAGGGCTTCCCAGGGCCGCCGTCGGCATAGGTGAAAATCTATGCCGACGGCTTGCCGTAGGCATATCCCTGCTGCCAGGACTCACCAAAGGCGGCCACGTGGCAGAGGTATGCCGATGGCAAAGCCGTCGGCATAGATTTTCACCTATGCCGACGGCTTTGCCGTCGACATATATCTGACATGTGGCGGCCCGTGATTCGTCAGCACTTTTGACGGCGCCGTCCGTTGCCGTCAGGTGAAAATCACTGCCGACGGCTAAACTATGCCGACGACCAGAGGAAAGTTGTCGGCATAGGCACCTATGCCGACGGCTAGACTATATCGGCGGTCTGACAAGACTACGCTGACGTGATCTATGCCGACGGCAGCTGTAGGCATAGATGTATGCCGACGGGAATTGGCCGTCGGCATAGGTGGCGAGTCCGGTAGTGCTGCAATTTGAGAGGGGCTACCGCGAGGCTCTAGTGCCTCTTGCCGGATGTGGTGGAAAAAGCAATTCTGGCGAGATTCATCAGGGCCGCGCGTGGGAGGATAATAATAGAAAGGGTGCGGTCTCTGAGAGGTTTCCAGAAAAAGGAAAAGAGCTATAAATTATGGATGAATTAAAGTGTTTTTCTTAGTTAAAATATGGCCCTTTTCGGAAATAGGAAATCATGCCCGTTCCCAAAAAAGAACTTTTTATACAGCGTGTTTTTTGTGAATACTCACACACATGCATAGCACGTATGCGAAAATTTCAGAAAATATATGCTCACATGCAGCGTACAAAAAAAATGAAAAATACGTATTTCCAAAATGGACTGATTTTTTTTGTTGGGCTGGACCTTTTTTTTGTACAGCCGGCAAATCACAATATTTTCAAACGAATTTTCACACGTTCGTGCTGAACACATATAAGTTTCAATGGATTTTTTACAATTTTTTGTGAAACCTTTGAATACGTTTTTTGATTTATTTTTTTTAAATACCTAGCACCAAAAGTCTACTCTCCTTTTCTTTTTTCCTTTTTCCACATAAAAAAATGGGGTGCGCTCATATTGCCTATCAAACAAACTGCCCAGAGAAAGGGCCAGCCCATAAGGCGAAGAATGAGTACCGAATTAATTAAGCCTGCAGCCGTCCGCCGCTACGTATGCCCGCCCCGGCTGTTTAGAAGTTAAAACCCATCGGCCGCCTGCTGCCCTTCTCCTCCAGATCCAGGAACCCAACCATGGATGCGGCTGGCTTGACGCGGGGCGCGGTGGCCACCATAGCGGAGAGCAAGGCGTGGCACACGGCGCCGGTGGTGATGCAGGTAGTGGACACCGTGAGGATCCCGCCGCTGGCGGTCCGCCACGGCAGAGTTGAGCGCTACTCGCTGGTGCTCTACGACGGCCTGCACACAATGGAGATCAAGCTCATCACCCCCCTAGGGCATCTCGTCAGGGACGGCCGCGTCCGCCGGGGCTCCGTCGTGCGCCTCCTCCGGTACTGCACCATCTTCGAGTAAGACTACAAGATCCATTAATTAATCTCCCTCACTTTGCTCGCATGTATACCGGTCAATTAGTGATACGTTCATGGCCGACGATCAGGTATAGATGTATATTCCTCCTCGTCTTCAGGAGAAACTTGGGTACGTAGTTGCATGTGCCACTTTAGTGTTAGCAGATACTACGTATGTTCAACTGAGTTGCACGCAATTTTCTGTCTTCTTATTACTGTTGTAATTAAATTATCAAGCTTCAACCTTTTTAAATATCGTCTGGAATTAATTTTCCATTAGTTGTTCGGTGGTTCTATTTGTGTACTGTTGTATGTGACAACTTCTACAATTGGAGGAGCACATAATTTAGTCCTTGTTCCTATCTCCACTGCTTCTACAGCTAGCTGAACATCTTGGCGAATCCTTAGCAGAGTTTTTCTGCCAAATTATTTGTCATGTGTTCGAAATGCTCTTCATTTATTGGATCTGTAGTTTTCTAAAATCACTACTCTCGTATCTTTCTGGAACCCTTCTAGGCCCTTGATTTTCAAGCTGGAAGTTCTGCAAGCCGAGGCTGCGCTGAATGGAAACCCCATACCCTACAAGCACGGGCCTCGATGCAACGCCGGTGATAACGCAGGGCCAAGTGGTGGATCCAGCTAACGTAGTGGCAATGCATCATGATTTTTCCTTCTGGCCTTGCTTGGATCATGTGCAATTTCCCTCCAGAGTTAAATACATCATGAGTACCTAAGCTTGTCCGTTGCGCTCAGTTTAGTGCCTAAACTTGTAAAATACACAAAAGTGGTGCTACAACTTGTTGCACGGTGCATATACGGTGCCTCCATCCGTATGCCATCGTATTTGCTCTCCGTGTGGGGTGACAGCTAGCGGCTGGCCCATAGATCAGTGGGTGAGTGTTGCCTACGCTGGGTGAAATGCATACAAGTTTTTTTTTTTTGCAGAATATCCCGTGAGATTTAATCAAAGTCACAGAAAAGCCATTGCTATGTATGTTAATAACAGGAAAAGAATATACGTCATTGAATTGGTTTCGACCCTGGGACCTCCAGGTTAAATAGCACGCACGCTAGACACCAAGACTCTGCAATTTCCAATATATTTTTTTCAAGTTACTGTTTGGTTTTTACAATATATGTAAAATTTCCAATATACAAATATGCGACTATTATTTATTAAAATATTTATTCCATTTTTATAATTTGTAGTTCGAAGAGCTAAACATGAACTGTCTGTAAAGTTTATGTGGATTTAAAAAGTTCAACGTATATTATGAAATATTGCGTAATTTTTTTGTATCTTCATTCAGGACCACAAGTACGGAGAATTATTTTGTATCTTCATTGTATTTTCAGAATACATAATTATTAAAAAACAACAAAGTTGTATTTTGAAAATTGTTCAATACGTATTAAAAATGATTGTGTAAAAACAATAAATTATATAAATGGGTTAAAACATGCTAAATGTTTTTTATATAAATGATTGTTCAATTATGTAAATAGATGTTTGTGTAAAAACGTTCAATTATATAAATGATTGTGTAAAAACAATAAATTATAGAAATGTAAGAATAATTTTGCACAATAAGTATTTTAAAACATATCGAGCATTTTATAAAATAGATGTTGTAATTTTTTTGAATGCGCGACGGGCATTTTTCAAATACACGTTTACAATTTCTTAATACCAGTGAGAATTTTCCCAAAATATCTTGCTTTTTAAAAAAAATCTCTAACACTTTTTTAGGTTGATGGCAAGTAATATGTTGAGTTGTTCTCTTTTTTTCAAATGTGAGAATTTCATAATAATTTTTAAAATTTTCTGCAAGTCAACCTTTTTCTTTTTTATTCTCTTTATTATTTCGTCCGATATCCCTAACAAATAGTAGTGTATCTGGATAGTGCATAGATATCTGTTCTTTGCTTATTGGTGAGCACATGTGCACGTTGTGCGTGAGGTAATGAATTCGAATCCTACTGGTGCGCTTTTTTTTGTTATTTATCCCACATGCTGACATGCGGGGCCTAGATCTAACTGGTGAGATCAATGCAGTTTGGCATATTTAAATAAAATATCTGGAGCTTTTGTGAAAATTATTTAAAGTACAAGTAATTTTATGTAAAACAACCAGCTCGCTCATCTCACAGGAATTGACATGTGGGTCGACGCCATGTTGACACACCATGTGGGTTGTGCATATGCCTGGATATGGACGGAGGCACCGTATTTAAACTTTCGAACAAGTTACGGCACCAGTTTCATGTATTTTACAAGTTTAAGCACCAAAGTGATTGCATAGGACAAGTTGAGGCACCCGTGGTGTACTTAACTCTACTTCTATACTACTATTAAACAAGCAAACATATTTATCGCTAAACACACCCCACATAACGTACACACAACTACCTAGAGCAAGGAAAGTCACACGATCGAATCCACGTAATCTAATCTAACCGTCGACATACCAATAATCCTTATCAAAAGTGTATTTAGCGATTTCAGAGGGCGGACGAAAACTCTGCCATATCCCACCCCGCGATCGCAACCCCTGGAATCACGCACGAAAAAATGGAACACATCCCAATCGAATCCCCTTACCCTCAATCATGCGCCGCCCCTCCGGCTAGGCATCGCAAGACCTCCCAATGACGTGATCCTCCTCCCCCTCCTTACCTGATTTCGTCTTCGTCATAGAAAGGTCTTCGCTGACTTCGCTACTCCTCGGGGGTGGCTGTGCGGTCGGCCGGGGAGCAGTGGCGCATTGGCAGGCAGTAGTGCTTGTGCAGCACAAAGCGAGAGTGGCTGCAGGGCCACATCGGACGAGCAGCAGCGCGAAGCAGGTGCAGGTCGCGGTTTTGGTCGGAAGGAGGCAGCAGGGGAGCGTAGGAGTGGTGGTGCGGCTGGCGGGGGGAGAAGGGAGAAAGGGCGGCGCCGGAGGCGGAGCTCGGCCGCGAGCATGGTATGCATAGGCTGTGGGTGTTGTGGTGCAGCACGTACGGCGCGACTGCAAGGGGATCCGGTGGTGGCGCGCATGGCCATGGGGCCAGCATGGGGGCGCAGTGGGAGAAGAGGGAGAGATGGGAAGAGAGAATGGAGGAACGGGAGGAGGAGAGGGAGAGATGCGCGTCCAACAGGCGTGGCTCACCGGCCGCCGGCGACGTCTGTCGAGGGCACCGAAGGCGAGAGATCGGCAGCACACGAGAACCCTCCCCATGGCGGCGGCGCGCCTCCTAACGTCGTGATGCAAGGCTCAGCATTTGTCGAGGAGGGCATCCAGCAGCAGCTATGCATGCTCGCCTACAGTACATACGAATCAGGTCCTAATTCCCATTTCCGCATCTATAGCGTACGTACGCCATGTATGTTTGTTTCATGTACATGGCTAAGCGAGAGATGTTTGTTTCATGGAGCAAACAGACGTTTGGTGCCTCTATTTTTTGTGTTAAAAAAATCCCCGTTGTTATGTCGTTGGACTTTGTTAATACTTGCTTACTTCTGAATCCATGTATCTGATTTTGAGGTGATGGTTCTCCATATTACATTGCTTCCAAATAAATGTTAATCCATTACCTTAGCTGTCAATCTTACCTTCGTCATGTTCTCTTTTAACATTAGTTATTCTTTGGGAGATTTTTCTGGATTAATCCAGTTCCAACTGTTAATCTAGACATTGAGTTGAGAGATGCGATAGTCATCAACATGTTTATAGGCTTGTTGGTAGCAGATCTGCATAGAATTGTAGACTTAGCTATGGTGCTTGGCACATAAAAAAAATTATGTGTGCTTCAGAAGGAGTTGTGCAAGATGTCAATATTTTGGGATTCACCGGGTGGCTTCCATGAAACATCATCTTTTATTGAGGTATGCAATATTTCATATCGGTGCTGCAGTTTCTTAAGAGATATATACAGACCAGTTTCATCAGAAAAAATAGGCATGCTTGCTTTGTAAAGGACAGTGACATTTGCCCATTGTAGGCATGTTATCTGTAACCCTTAAAAGGAGGGAAACACCTGGTGTTGCTTTTGTTCATTGACCTTTCTGCTCCCTCGAATCCGCTGAAGCTAAATAAAATATCTTATTCAAAATTTACTTGCTCCAGTAGATCTGAAAGTAGTAGTTTAAAACCTTCATGTCTGTAGTAGAGTTGACGCCATTGATATATTATGGTAACTGCTTTGGGCAAAAAACAATCTAAGTGATATATCTTTTGTATCATCTTGTTACGAAGAAGAGCATGGAGCGGCGACGGTCCTAGCAGGAGCAGGGCAGCCACGACGTCTCCTTATAGCAACTTTCAGAAACGAAGGAAAGATAAACTATAAAGGGAGGGCAAAATATTTGTGGTCAGGGACGACCAAAAAGCACCGGGTTGTGCTGGTTCACAAGGTTGGATACGTGCCATCTACTTAGATTCCGGTATATGCCTCTCTTTCTTCTATCATTTATTGTTGCTTTGTTTCAACTTTCTTCTGTAGATTTTACAGTATGCAAGTTTCAGTGTCCAAAAGTTGGTTTCAAAACTTCAGAGCCACAAGATTGATAATATGTGATATATTTGTGGAATGTTTAACCCGGTTGTTTCTGTTTACTTAGGAGTGGAGTTCCAACTCTGCCAGTAAAACAAGATTAAGTGTGAAGGGTTGAAACTCTTTTGCATGTAAATGTTTAACTCAATTATTTAAGATGTTGTAAAATTCGTTAGCTTGCAACTATTTAATAAAATTATTTTAGGTGAGCTATCACAGTGACACAATACCTTGAGTACCACTTAGTACATATGAAAAGATAATGATAATTGACCTTTCATGATCAGATCTCATGGCAATCGTGATATTCTATTTTGCAGCTTCAAATTTAAGATATTGTATTTGCTTCACCAGCTATATAATTGTACTGATACAACTGGAACACCACAGTAAGATTTACCATAAAATAATATTCTCAGCACAGTTTTATTACATTTTAGAATTCTGACTGCTGTGGTATTTTGTGACTTGTGAGTGTCACGTTTGATGCATACAAAAAATGTGGTGTATTTGTTATGTGTCATCCTGCCCAAGAACTTCATCCCCATCATGCATTTTTTCCCTTTCATTTGAATTAGTAAAGTGGTTTCTGAATCTGTTCGAAGTCTGCAAGACCAATATAATCTGGTAATGTTATTGCAATGCCATTGAAATTTTTATGGCGCTCATAAAACTCTTTGACCTTGCAGACTAAAATATAAAATTCATTACTTAAGTGGTTTGAAAGATTGGTTCTCTAGCAAGCAGGGAATTTCCCTCACTGTATGGGGCTGAAATTGAATGTATTATTGATGTTTTTGTTACCCGCACCGTATCCATTCCAAGTATGTACCCTTATTTCCTTTTATTTGAGTTGTCCTTTTCAAAACCACTGCTCCAATGGCTCATACGGTAGTTTTTGTACCCTATTCTTCACATTTTGTCAGGGAGTTGATTTATTAGGTTGGTGCACTACCATGCTATGTGTCTTGATATTTTTATGCTTCTGGCAACATTTGTTTTTCATTGAAGTCGCAAGTGATCGGATCCATGACATTGGATATCAGGAAACTTAGTGTGTATATATTTCCATAGTGACAGTACTAATACGGTTTGCTGCTCTATTAACTCTTGAGAAAACTACTTCATAACTAGAATGAATGAGAAATCTCTTCCCACCAAGGCACGTGCATGGTTACTATTCAAACTCATCCGGTTGATTGCTTTTGATGTGTGACATACACATAAGTTTGTGATTTTTCTCTCTAAAAAAGTGTTTTTCTGCTAATTATGAAGGGAGAAATTTCTTAGTACGGTTATTCGTGCGTTGCACGTGCACGCTTACTAGTCATTTATATAGTACGTACTAACTATCATGTTAGAAAAGGTGTGTGTGTGTGTGTGGTAAGGTTTCTTCTACTAACATGTGAAGATTTGATCAAAACAAGATGAAAGTCAGTTCGAGTGTTCCACAACGTCAAGAACATATATTTTCTATGTGCAGCAACAAAGTGAAGTATTGGTGTAGTTATTTGCGTGATGATCTAGTTTAGAAGTACTCGTTAAAACAACCAAGCTGAAACAAGCATTTAACAAAAACATCCATAGAGAAGCGAGGCCTAGGTGACGTTGCTGCAGCACGTTAAGAAAGGTGTTTCTTCGGGAGAGAGGAACGCGCTCCAGGGGAGTAACTGGTTGGTGGACGTGTCCCAGGGATGCAAAGAGGACAGCACACAACTTGGATAGATTGGTCTATGATTCAAAAGTTGTTGTTCACTGGAGGGTGGCTAGCTAGGAGGGTTTATGATTCAACAGTTGTTCACTAGGAGGGTGTTCCGCCTAGTCTTATTATCTTGGACATTATTTTTGATGTTACCGGTTATTTGAAGTTGATAAAGTTACCCTAAAAAAACTAGAGTTGGACCAATGCTACAAGAAAATAAAGAGGGATCGTCCATTCCTGCAAATTAAAGGAACAAAAGAGTCTCAATCTTACCAATACAACTGAGACTCACATTGAAGGAACGTGTGTTGTGATCGGGGTAACTTATACCCGGAGGAGGCCCACTGGGCAGGTTTAGTTAGGGGTTTAGCCCACAAGTTATCTTATTTTTATTAGCATCATGGTTATATAAACAGCTGTAAGACTCCTTTGTCAATTAAGCAATAAGACTATTTCTATTGCCAGGCTCCCAAAGGAGACGGAACCCTAAACCCTAGCCGTCTCCTGCCCTCACGCCCGCCTACTCCCACGCGCACGACGGTGCCCAGCCGCCGGCGACTGCGAGCTCGTCCACGTCTAGCACCCTGCTTCCCCTACAACCTCCGTCCTAGACCCGGTAGAACTCTATCTCCTACCACCTTGGTATCAGTTAGCTCCTGTTCGATCATGTCTTCGCCGCCGCCCACCCCTTCCCTCCCGCTGCGACCTCCACCACTGCGCGGCTGCTCTCCCCATCCGCGCCGCTGCTCTCCCCATCCGCGCCGCTGCTCTCCACCTCCGGCGCCTCCACCACCCAGATGCCGGTTCCCTCAACCGCGCCGCTGCTCTACACCCCCGAGGAGGTCACTGGGGTCCTCCACGACCTCGTCACAGGGGTCCAGGGGAACCGGTTGTACTTGGCCAGCCCCTACGGGCCACCGCCACCCCGCCGCTGGTTGCCGCCACCGGTCCGCCGGCCCTACAATGGTACTCGCCGCCCTCGCCGGCCTCCGCAGCGTTCGCTGGGCCACTACGGCCCCAGCTTCAGCTGCAGCCGCCGCCCGCCACCACCCCGCAGTGGCCGCAACGGCCGTCACCGGCTCTCGCGGCACCCCCTGCGCCCATCGCCCCCATGCAGCAGCCATTGCCGCTGCAGGCCCCTCCGTCGCTCAGCACCAGGTCGGCTCTGACCACGCCGGGAGGCGCTCCGATCCAGCAGGTCCGCTTCCCACTGTCGCCGTCACCGCTCCCGGGCTGGCTGGTCGGGTCATCGCTGCAGCCAGTCTACACTATGGCCGGGGACCAGCCGGCGCCCACCTTACAGTACAGCGATTCGTCCGGCTCCGCGGGTCCCTATGCGGGCCACGCCGACCCGTCGTTCCACGGGGGACCCCCGATCCCCACCGACCGGGCGCCACCCTCCTCGCTGCTCCGCACTGCCAAGCCATCTGGCCACGGCAGTCAGACCCAGACGCCGCCACGATTCGACAAGATCGACTTCGCCACCTACGACGGTACTGAGCACCCCCTCAACTGGCTCAACAAGTGTGAGCATTTCTTCTGCGGGCAATGCACACTCGCGGCGGACCGCACTTGACTCGCCTCTTAATTATCACCTCCGGGGCGCTGCACAGACGTGGTATTACGCCCTCGAGCAAGACGAGGGAGGCATGCCCCCTTGGGAGCGCTTTCGTGAGCTATGCCTCCTTCGCTTCGGGCCGCCGATCCACGGGAGCCGACTGGCGAAGCTCGGCCATCTCCCCTTCACCTCCACGGTGCAGGACTTTGCTACCGTTTCCAGGCCCGGGCATGCCACGCGCCAGGTGTGACGGCGCAGCAGTGAGCCAAGCTCTTCGTTGGTGGTCTTCCGGATCACATCCGCGTGGACATGGAGCTTCGGGGACCCAAGGACCTCCAGACGGCCATGTACTACGTCCGTGCCTTCGAGCGTCATGCGCAGGCTTCACAGCAAGCGACACGTGCCGCCAGCCTGCCAGGCCACCCTCGACAGCACCTGTGCCAGGCCGGATACCCCCGGCCACTCCTGCATCGACCGCTCCTGCCGCAACGCGGCCCTTCTGTCGGCTCTCTCAGGCCGAGCAGCTCGAGCGATGTTGCCAGGGGCTTTGCTATAATTGCGATGAGCCCTATGTGTCAGGCCACGTCTGTCAGCGCCTCTTCTACTAGGATACGGCCGACTACGTCGAGGAGGACACACCCGCCGACGGGCTCGGCGAGTTTTCGCCACCAGTTGCTGCGGAGGCCGTCCCCGCCCCCGCTCCGACGACGACATTCGTGGTCTCGCTCCATGCGCTTGCCGGCATCCGCAACGAGCGGACTATGATTTTGCCGGTGATGATCCACGACGAACGCCTGGTGGCCCTCCTGGATACAGGCTCCACGCATAACTTCCTGCCTGAGGCTACCATGCGCCGCTTAGTGCCTCAGCCGACGGGCAGGGAGCAACTTCGGGTCACGGTGGCTAACGGCGACCGCCTCCGATGCCACGGGCTGGCACGGAACGTGCCCATCACCATCGGCGACGAGCACTTCACCATCATGTGCGCCGTCATCGACTTGGGCTGCTTCGACTTCATCCTCGGCATCGACTTCTTGCGGACTCTCGGTCCCATGCCTTGATGATGACCTTCTGGCGTCTAGGTCGCCACGTCTGGTAGGAGGGCGTTCGGGGCGCCTCCCCAGCGACACCGCAGCTTCAGCTGGTAGCGACCAATCGAGCCCGAGCACCCACTGTTGGATCACCTCCTGCAGCAGCACGGCGACCTCTTCGACGAGACTCAGGGACTTCCACCAGCCCGGATGTATGATCACCGCATTCATCTCTTGCCGGGCATGGCGCAGGTTGCAGTGTGCCCCTACCGCTATCCCCAACTGCAAAAGGGCGAGTTGGAGCGGCAGTGAACGCTCATGCTCGCCTTGGGCATCATCCCGATCTCCACGTCACCGTTTTCTGCGCCGGTCCTCCTTATCCGCAAGTCAGACGACACGTGGCGCTTCTGCATCGACTACCGTGCCCTTAATACCATGACGCTCAAGGACAAGTTTCCTATCCCGATGTTAGACGAGCTCCTGGATGAGCTACATGGGGCGCGTTTCTTCACCAAGCTTGACCTCCGGTCGGGATACCACCAGGTGCAGATGCACCCGGATGACATCGCCAAGACGGCGTTTCGGACTCATCACGGTCACTTTGAGTTCTTGGTGATGCATTTTGGCCTCTCCAACGCTCCAGCGACCTTCCAGGCTTTGACGAACGACATCCTCCGCCCCTACTTGCGTCGGTTTGTGCTCGTTTTCTTTGATGATATTCTTATCTACAGCACCTCATGGGCGGAGCACCTTCAGCACATCGCCATCGTCTTCAACGAGCTTCGAGCGCATCATCTTCATCTTTAGCGCTCGAAGTGCTCGTTCGGGACACCTTCAGTCGCCTACCTCGTCTACGTCATCTCGGCCGAGGCGATTGCTATGGACGCTGGCAACGTGGCAGCCGTCGTGGCCTGGCCGACCCGCACTCACCGCGGGCTCTTCGTGGCTTCCTGGGCCTCGCGGGGTACTACCGGAAATTTATTCGGGAGTTCGGCCTCATCGCGTCCCCGCTCACGCGCCTGCTGCGTCGCGACGCCTTTGCTTGGGATGTGGAGGCGACAACGACGTTCGAGGCTATTAAAGGGGCCCTCACAACGGGTCTCGTTCTTCAGATGCCTGACTTCTCGACCGCCCGTTCGTCGTGGACTGTGACGCCTCTGGTGTGGGGTTCGGCACCGCCCTTGATCAGGGCAATGGACCTCTCGTATTTTTCAGCAGGCCCTTCGATGTGCGCCATTTTAAGATCACGGCTTATAAGCGGGGGCTCATTGGCTTGGTACAAGCGGTGCGCCGTTGGCGGCCCTATCTTTGGGGCCGATCGTTCCGGATTCGCACGGATCACTACAGCCTCAAGTTCTTATTGGACCAGAGGCTATCTACCGTGCCTCAATATCAGTGGATCGACAAGCTCTTTTGCTTCGACTTCACCATCGAGTATTGTCCGGGCCGCCTTAACACCGTGGCCGACGCCCTGTCTTGCCGCGACGCCGACCACGACGCAGCCGTCGGCGACTCCGATGGAGCGGCACTTTGCATCCGCTCAGGGCCCCTGACGGTGTCCTGGACTAGGGGGTACTCACCATGTCATCTCCCGATCTGTTAAATTGGGTCGAGGACCCCCATGGACGTATACTCATGGGCCAGTCCGGACAGCTGAAGCATACAAGGAAGATTCTGCAAGACTTGGCGATCAAGACAAGGACTCCTCCCCCACCGGCGTATTTGGCTAGGACTCTTGTTATCCTAGGCCTCTGGTGCATTATATAAACCGAGGCCAGGCTAGTCGATAGAGATATACAACAATCATACCATAGGCTAGCTTCTAGGGTTTAGCCTCTACAATCTCGTGGTAGATCAACTCTTGTAATACTCATATCATCAAGATCAATCAAGCAGGAAGTAGGGTATTACCTACATAGAGAGGGCCCGAACCTGGGTAAATAGCATGTCCCCTGTCTCCTGTTACCATCCGCCTTAGATGCACAGTTCGGGACCCCCTACCCGAGATCCGCCGGTTTTGACACCGACATTGGTGCTTTCATTTGGAGTTCCGCTGTGTGTTTGGCAAAAGGTCGATGGCTCGCCTGCAAATCAACTGCGACTTCGGCATCTTCGTCACCAGCTCGACTGGTCACCTTGGTTCGACCAAGGACTGCGCCCTACCTCCGATCGTCATGTTCGGATGAGGGCCTTCATCAACATCAGCTCCGATCTCTATCAAGATCATGGAGGAATCATCCAGGGAGCCCGGGGGCTCAACGTCAACATTGCCCTCGGGCGACCGTGTTGTTTTTCTGGACAGTGAACTTGTATCCGCCGTCACCGCCTCCTCGAGCGTCAGTTTGACGATTGCTTCAATGGAATAGTGCGGAATTACGTCTACAACAGCCACGCTAAATTTCGTCGAGTTCCGATGGAGGAATCTTCGACAATCCACGATATACCGGAGCCCTGTCAAATCTGGACGAGAATCTGGACGAGTTTAGGGCGTGGTGTCTAGCTTCTAGCTCATACCTCCTCTGGAAGATCCAACCGTTGATCGACTGCTGAATTCCTATATCTACCACCCCTCAAAATTTCAGCTCGATCCGACCGTCCAAACTCCGGGAACCTTCCTATTAGTGCATCACTTTTCGGATCTGTTTTCTGCGTGGAAACAAATCCGACCCGAGTTCGTCCTTTTTACGAACGGGATTTCGGACATCCTTTTTTAAGGAAGTTTTGTATGGGGTATTATGTTTTGTTCCCGAACACATCCCACTAACTTTAAAATCTTTTGAACATGATCTTCAACATCATGATGGTGTCAAACCAGTCCGGCAATATTGCTCCACGGCTGCCGACCTGCGCTAGACACGTCGTCATTTTGTTGAGCCGAGCTCAACTTTTTCGGATCATCATCTTGGCAAGCCGAACAAGAGTCCGGCATCGCGGAGGATAAATCATCACCAACATCGCTGCCCCACGGATTACACGGAGCGGGCATACCGGCATCGCCACACGGTCACCTCATCAAGCCGGCATCGACCACGTCACGACCTGCATCGGCAGGGCCGCACTATTGCTTCTTCAAGCTGGTGTCCATCACGCCGACCTACTTCGACATCTCGGCTGGACCGGGGGCTTCGCCATCTCTTCATCAACCTACTCCGGACACTTCGGCGTCACTACCCGACCAGCTCCGTCACGTTAGCTGGACCGGGGGCTTTGCCTCGGCGAGCCAACCTTTGCCAGCATTGCCATGCCGTTGTTTTATTGCCCATCAGGCAATGGGTGCGCAGATCGAGTCCCAATTTTGGGAATCACCTTTCTTCGGATTGCTACAACATATAAACCAGGTGCTATTAATCCCAGTACTTTTTGCTTGTTTGGGTTCATTTTTCCCAAGGAATTATTACTCTGGTTTGTCCATCATATGTACACAGGTCTATCAAATGGTGGCCGCATTAACGACAGTCGCATGGTGGTTCGGTCTGTTTCCGTACATAGTCTGGCAAACGCCGCATCCGGAGCTCGGATCGACCTGTGAATTCAGGCATTGCCACGCCTTTACCGCATCACGCCGACGCCCTGCATCGACATTGACTTCGGCGCCAGGCCATATTTCTTTTATTACTCACTATGCATAAATTATTTATTATGCAACGATTTTTTTTAATTATCATTATTACTATTATCTCCGGTTTGCACCATTTTTTGTGCACAGAAAAATGATCCGGGGACTTCGGCGTCACTCTGCCGGTCTGCATTGACTGTGCTATGTCACCACTTCGGCGTGTCGAGCTCTCCGCTCCGCCACCTCAGGACCGGCTTGGGGGATGGAACCTTGTCCCGTATCAAGCTCGGACCGCGTCATCAATACCGAACACATTAACTAGCTAAGTTGCTTTCATGCTCAAAGCTTTAATTTCTAACTTGTGTTCGGTTCGACCAAGCATTATACTTTTTTGGAAAAATGTTTCTTGTAAAAAAAATTCTTGTCCAAACTTTGTATGTGACGCGTAAATTCAAATACCCAATTCATTTGGGGGCTTCCTTCATGAAGTTTTTCCTCTTGCATATGATTATACTTGTATGGCTTCGTTCCTTGTTCGTGTATTACGCCACAATATGCACCATATTGACTTAAGCGATTTGCAAGCTGGGTTTCCTCGCTCCTGTGTTTACCCCTACGTTCTCGATTGTTCGGCTAGGGAGTAAAGGGAGCACCTCTGCGATTGTCACGATCGGGTCATCCGAGCCTTACCTCAGACTGGGTGAAGCCGAAAGCTAGCGCTCTTATAGTTTTCAATGATGGTCGGCACACAACGGAACTCATGAGTACAAAAAATCTATGGCACAAGTCTCATAATAACAATGAGCACCGAAGAAAGGTATTGGTGGGGGTACTATTTTCTTCAAAGATGCTTCTTACACTTCGCAGTAATATATCATAAGTTCCCTGAGCGCACTTTGTCTGTTACAGCCTTATGGCATGATTGCCTGGTTATTGGAAACATCGTCGATATTCTCGACAGATGGAGTACATAACACTTTTCGGTCCTTAACCGAAGAGGGAGAAGCCGACGGTCGGTTAAGACGCGTTTAAAGTTCGGTTGAACATAGATATGATGTAAGTACTTCGGTACATGCAATCATTCTTTTATCCAAGTCACTTGGGGGCTCTTAAATTTATATGAGCCGTTTTATGCTAAGTGTTCTTCTTCTTAGTCGTTGCAAAGTTTTATTATTATTATTATTATCTATAACTCCTTTTTTCGACACGAGCATGTGGTCACTAGCCGGGGAGCCTAATTTCTCTCTCAAAGCCGCTAGAGTTTAGTTTGCTAAACTGGCCTAATGAGAAGTACTCCGCCCTCGGGATAGGAGGTTGAAGCCGTAGGCTGACCCGCTTGAAGTCTTCAGATAGGATGTATCATGTTAAAGCACGACAGAAGCACTTCTTTTGCTAAGGCCGATTTTCGGATTGGAGCCGAACACTTGATCTCGTTCGGACGTCAAGTTTTTACTGACTTTTTTGGTTTTCCAAGCTTATGGCAGTTTTTAAACTATTTGTGTGTTTTCAGCACAAGTCTTGCAGTGCAACGCCGGACACCTTTAGAGATTCAGCAAAAACATTCTCGGATATTGCTATATATGCATCGGTTTCGAATTGTGTCTTCAGTCAATAGTTGGGTTGCCCGGCTCCTGTGCTTGCCTCCTACGTTCCGCTTTGTTCGGCTAGGTGTGCAAAGGGAGAACCACTGCGATTGTGCTTCCAGCTCACATGGTTAAGCCGAAAACCGACTGTCACAATAAGCGTAAACTAGTCAGCGATCCGATGACGGTGTTAAACGACGGGCCATTCATAACAATGGCCGAAGTGTTTACGGCTTGAACTCGATTGTCGTCGAACACTACCAGGGGCTATTAACTAGCCTCGAATCCTACTGGTGCGCTTTTTTTTGTTATTTATCCCACATGCTGACATGCGGGGCCTAGATCTAACTGGTGAGATCAATGCAGTTTGGCATATTTAAATAAAATATCTTGAGCTTTTGTGAAAATTATTTAAAGTACAAGTAATTTTATGTAAAACAACCAGCCCAGTCCTCTCACAGGAATTGACATGTGGGTCGACGCCATGTTGACACACCATGTGGGTTGTGCATATGCCTGGATATGGACGGAGGCACCGTATTTAAACTTTCGAACAAGTTACCGCACCAGTTTCATGTATTTTACAAGTTTAAGCACCAAAGTGATTGCATAGGACAAGTTGAGGCACCCGTGGTGTATTTAACTCTACTTCTATACTACTATTAAACAAGCAAACATATTTATCGCTAAACACACCCCACATAACGTACACACAACTACCTAGAGCAAGGAAAGTCACACGATCGAATCCACGTAATCTAATCTAACCGTCAACATACCAATAATCCTTATCAAAAGTGTATTTAGCGATTTCAGAGGGCGGACGAAAACTCTGCCATATCCCACCCCGTGATCGCAACCCCTGGAATCACGCACGAAAAAATGGAACACATCCCAATCGAATCCCCTTACCCTCAATCATGCGCCGCCCCTCCGGCTAGGCATCGCAAGACCTCCCAATGACGTGATCCTCCTCCCCCTCCTTACCTGATTTCGTCTTCGTCATAGAAAGGTCTTCGCTGACTTCGCTACTCCTCGGGGGTGGCTGTGCGGTCGGCCGGGGAGCAGTGGCGCATTGGCAGGCAGTAGTGCTTGTGCAGCACAAAGCGAGAGTGGCTGCAGGGCCACATCGGACGAGCAGCAGCGCGAAGCAGGTGCAGGTCGCGGTTTTGGTCGGAAGGAGGCAGCAGGGGAGCGTAGGAGCGGTGGTGCGGCTGGCGGGGGGAGAAGGGAGAAAGGGCGGCGCCGGAGGCGGAGCTCGGCCGCGAGCATGGTATGCATAGGCTGTGGGTGTTGTGGTGCAGCACGTACGGCGCGACTGCAAGGGGATCCGGTGGTGGCGCGCATGGCCATGGGGCCAGCATGGGGGCGCAGTGGGAGAAGAGGGAGAGATGGGAAGAGAGAATGGAGGAACGGGAGGAGGAGAGGGAGAGATGCGCGTCCAACAGGCGTGGCTCACCGGCCGCCGGCGACGTCTGTCGAGGGCACCGAAGGCGAGAGATCGGCAGCACACGAGAACCCTCCCCATGGCGGCGGCGCGCCTCCTAACGTCGTGATGCAAGGCTCAGCATTTGTCGAGGAGGGCATCCAGCAGCAGCTATGCATGCTCGCCTACAGTACATACGAATCAGGTCCTAATTCCCATTTCCGCATCTATAGCGTACGTACGCCATGTATGTTTGTTTCATGTACATGGCTAAGCGAGAGATGTTTGTTTCATGGAGCAAACAGACGTTTGGTGCCTCTATTTTTTGTGTTAAAAAAATCCCCGTTGTTATGTCGTTGGACTTTGTTAATACTTGCTTACTTCTGAATCCATGTATCTGATTTTGAGGTGATGGTTCTCCATATTACATTGCTTCCAAATAAATGTTAATCCATTACCTTAGCTGTCAATCTTACCTTCGTCATGTTCTCTTTTAACATTAGTTATTCTTTGGGAGATTTTTCTGGATTAATCCAGTTCCAACTGTTAATCTAGACATTGAGTTGAGAGATGCGATAGTCATCAACATGTTTATAGGCTTGTTGGTAGCAGATCTGCATAGAATTGTAGACTTAGCTATGGTGCTTGGCACATAAAAAAAATTATGTGTGCTTCAGAAGGAGTTGTGCAAGATGTCAATATTTTGGGATTCACCGGGTGGCTTCCATGAAACATCATCTTTTATTGAGGTATGCAATATTTCATATCGGTGCTGCAGTTTCTTAAGAGATATATACAGACCAGTTTCATCAGAAAAAATAGGCATGCTTGCTTTGTAAAGGACAGTGACATTTGCCCATTGTAGGCATGTTATCCGTAACCCTTAAAAGGAGGGAAACACCTGGTGTTGCTTTTGTTCATTGACCTTTCTGCTCCCTCGAATCCGCTGAAGCTAAATAAAGTATCTTATTCAAAATTTACTTGCTCCAGTAGATCTGAAAGTAGTAGTTTAAAACCTTCATGTCTGTAGTAGAGTTGACGCCATTGATATATTATGGTAACTACTTTGGGCAAAAACAATCTAAGTGATATATCTTTTGTATCATCTTGTTACGAAGAAGAGCATGGAGCGGCGACGGTCCTAGCAGGAGCAGGGCAGCCACGACGTCTCCTTATAGCAACTTTCAGAAATGAAGGAAAGATAAACTATAAAGGGAGGGCAAAATATTTGTGGTCAGGGACGACCAAAAAGCACCGGGTTGTGCTGGTTCACAAGGTTGGATACGTGCCATCTACTTTGATTCCGGTATATGCCTCTCTTTCTTCTATCATTTATTGTTGCTTTGTTTCAACTTTCTTCTGTAGATTTTACAGTATGCAAGTTTCAGTGTCCAAAAGTTGGTTTCAAAACTTCAGATCCACAAGATTGATAATATGTGATATATTTGTGGAATGTTTAACCCGGTTGTTTCTGTTTACTTAGGAGTGGAGTTCCAACTCTGCCAGTAAAACAAGATTAAGTGTGAAGGGTTGAAACTCTTTTGCATGTAAATGTTTAACTCAATTATTTAAGATGTTGTAAAATTCGTTAGCTTGCAACTATTTAATAAAATTATTTTAGGTGAGCTATCACAGTGACACAATACCTTGAGTACCACTTAGTACATATGAAAAGATAATGATAATTGACCTTTCATGATCAGATCTCATGGCAATCGTGATATTCTATTTTGCAGCTTCAAATTTAAGATATTGTATTTGCTTCACCAGCTATATAATTGTACTGATACAACTGGAACACCACAGTAAGATTTACCATAAAATAATATTCTCAGCACAGTTTTATTAAATTTTAGAATTCTGACTGCTGTGGTATTTTGTGACTTGTGAGTGTCACGTTTGATGCATACAAAAAATGTGGTGTATTTGTTATGTGTCATCCTGCTCAAGAACTTCATCCCCATTATGCATTTTTTCCCTTTCATTTGAATTAGTAAAGTGGTTTCTGAATCTGTTCGAAGTCTGCAAGACCAATATAATCTGGTAATGTTATTGCAATGCCATTGAAATTTTTATGGCGCTCATAAAACTCTTTGACCTTGCAGACTAAAATATAAAATTCATTACTTAAGTGGTTTGAAAGATTGGTTCTCTAGCAAGCAGGGAATTTCCCTCACTGTATGGGGCTGAAATTGAATGTATTATTGATGTTTTTGTTACCCGCACCGTATCCATTCCAAGTATGTACCCTTATTTCCTTTTATTTGAGTTGTCCTTTTCAAAACCACTGCTCCAATGGCTCATACGGTAGTTTTTGTACCCTATTCTTCACATTTTGTCAGGGAGTTGATTTATTAGGTTGGTGCACTACCATGCTATGTGTCTTGATATTTTTATGCTTCTGGCAACATTTGTTTTTCATTGAAGTCGCAAGTGATCGGATCCATGACATTGGATATCAGGAAACTTAGTGTGTATATATTTCCATAGTGACAGTACTAATACGGTTTGCTGCTCTATTAACTCTTGAGAAAACTACTTCATAACTAGAATGAATGAGAAATCTCTTCCCACCAAGGCACGTGCATGGTTACTATTCAAACTCATCCGGTTGATTGCTTTTGATGTGTGACATACACATAAGTTTGTGATTTTTCTCTCTAAAAAAGTGTTTTTCTGCTAATTATGAAGGGAGAAATTTCTTAGTACGGTTATTCGTGCGTTGCACGTGCACGCTTACTAGTCATTTATATAGTACGTACTAACTATCATGTTAGAAAAGGTGTGTGTGTGTGTGGTAAGGTTTCTTCTACTAACATGTGAAGATTTGATCAAAACAAGATGAAAGTCAGTTCGAGTGTTCCACAACGTCAAGAACATATATTTTCTATGTGCAGCAACAAAGTGAAGTATTGGTGTAGTTATTTGCGTGATGATCTAGTTTAGAAGTACTCGTTAAAACAACCAAGCTGAAACAAGCATTTAACAAAAACATCCATAGAGAAGCGAGGCCTAGGTGACGTTGCTGCAGCACGTTAAGAAAGGTGTTTCTTCGGGAGAGAGGAACGCGCTCCAGGGGAGTAACTGGTTGGTGGACGTGTCCCAGGGATGCAAAGAGGACAGCACACAACTTGGATAGATTGGTCTATGATTCAAAAGTTGTTGTTCACTGGGAGGGTGGCTAGCTAGGAGGGTTTATGATTCAACAGTTGTTCACTAGGAGGGTGTTCCGCCTAGTCTTATTATCTTGGACATTATTTTTGATGTTACCGGTTATTTGAAGTTGATAAAGTTACCCTAAAAAAACTAGAGTTGGACCAATGCTACAAGAAAATAAAGAGGGATCGTCCATTCCTGCAAATTAAAGGAACAAAAGAGTCTCAATCTTACCAATACAACTGAGACTCACATTGAAGGAACGTGTGTTGTGACCGGGGTAACTTATACCCGGAGGAGGCCCACTGGGCAGGTTTAGTTAGGGGTTTAGCCCACAAGTTATCTTATTTTTATTAGCATCATGGTTATATAAACAGCTGTAAGACTCCTTTGTCAATTAGGCAATAAGACTATTTCTATTGCCAGGCTCCCAAAGGAGACGGAACCCTAAACCCTAGCCGTCTCCTGCCCTCACGCCCGCCTACTCCCACGCGCACGACGGTGCCCAGCCGCCGGCGACTGCGAGCTCGTCCACGTCTAGCACCCTGCTTCCCCTACAACCTCCGTCCTAGACCCGGTAGAACCCTATCTCCTACCACCTTGGTATCAGTTAGCTCCTGTTCGATCATGTCTTCGCCGCCGCCCACCCCTTCCCTCCCGCTGCCGACCTCCACCACTGCGCGGCTGCTCTCCCCATCCGCGCCGCTGCTCTCCACCTCCGGCGCCTCCACCACCCAGATGCCGGTTCCCTCAACCGCGCCGCCCGCCGCCGCCTACACCCCCGAGGAGGTCACTGGGGTCCTCCACGACCTCGTCACAGCGGTCCAGGGGAACCGGTTGTACTTGGCCAGCCCCTACGGGCCACCGCCACCCCGCCGCTGGATGCCGCCACCGGTCCGCCGGCCCTACAATGGTACTCGCCGCCCTCGCCGGCCTCCGCAGCGTTCGCTGGGCCACTACGGCCCCAGCTTCAGCTGCAGCCGCCGCCCGCCACCACCCCGCAGTGGCCGCAACGGCCGTCACCGGCTCTCGCGGCACCCCCTGCGCCCATCGCCCCCATGCAGCAGCCATTGCCGCTGCAGGCCCCTCCGTCGCTCAGCACCAGGTCGGCTCTGACCACGCCGGGAGGCGCTCCGATCCAGCAGGTCCGCTTCCCACTGTCGCCGTCACCGCTCCCGGGCTGGCTGGCCGGGTCATCGCTGCAGCCGGTCTACACTATGGTCGGGGACCAGCCGGCGCCCACCTTACAGTACAGCGATTCGTCCGGCTCCGCGGGTCCCTATGCGGGCCACGCCGACCCGTCGTTCCACGGGGGACCCCCGATCCCCACCGACCGGGCGCCATCCTCCTCGCTGCTCCGCACTGCCGAGCCATCTGGCCACGGCAGTCAGACCCAGACGCCGCCACGATTCGACAAGATCGAATTCGCCACCTACGATGGTACTGAGCACCCCCTCAACTGGCTCAACAAGTGCGAGCATTTCTTCTGCGGGCAATGCACACTCGCGGCGGACCGCACTTGACTCGCCTCTTAATTATCACCTCCGGGGCGCCGCACAGACGTGGTATTACGCCCTCGAGCAAGACGAGGGAGGCATGCCCCCTTGGGAGCGCTTTCGTGAGCTATGCCTCCTTCGCTTCGGGCCGCCGATCCACGGGAGCCGACTGGCGAAGCTCGGCCATCTCCCCTTCACCTCCACGGCGCAGGACTTTGCTACCGTTTCCAGGCCCGGGCATGCCACGCGCCAGGTGTGACGGCGCAGCAGTGAGCCAAGCTCTTCGTTGGTGGTCTTCCGGATCACATCTGCGTGGACATGGAGCTTCGAGGACCCAAGGACCTCCAGACGGCCATGTACTACGTCCGCGCCTTCGAGCGTCATGCGCAGGCTTCGCAGCAAGCGACACGTGCCGCCAGTCTGCCAGGCCACCCTCGACAGCACCTGTGCCAGGCCGGATACCCCCGGCCACTCCTGCATCGACCGCTCCGGCCGCAATGCGGCCCTTCCGTCGGCTCTCTCAGGCCGAGCAGCTCGAGCGATGTTGCCAGGGGCTTTGCTATAATTGTGATGAGCCATATGTGTCAGGCCACGTCTGTCAGCGCCTCTTCTACTAGGATACGGCCGACTACGTCGAGGAGGACACACCCGCCGACGGGCTCGGCGAGTTTCCGCCACCAGTTGCTGCGGAGGCCGTCCCCGCCCCCGCTCCGACAACGACATTCGTGGTCTCGCTCCATGCACTTGCCGGCATCCGCAACGAGCGGACTATGATTTTGCCGGTGATGATCCACGGCGAACGCCTGGTGGCCCTCCTGGATACGGGCTCCACGCATAACTTCCTGCCCGAGGCTACCATGCACCGCTTAGTGCCTCAGCCGACGGGCAGGGAGCAACTTCAGGTCACGGTGGCTAACGGCGACCGCCTCCGATGCAATGGGCTGGCACGGAACGTGCCCATCACCATCGGCGAAGAGCACTTCACCATCATGTGCGCCGTCATCGACTTGGGCTGCTTCGACTTCATCCTCGGCGTCGACTTCTTGCGGACTCTCGGTCCCATGCCTTGATGATGACCTTCTGGCGTCTAGGTCGCCACGTCCGGTAGGAGGGCCTTGGGGGCGCCTCCCCAGGGACACCGCAGCTTCAGCTGGTAGCGACCAATCGAGCCCGAGCACCCACTGTTGGATCACCTCCTGCAGCAGCACGGCGACCTCTTCGACGAGACTCAGGGCCTTCCACCAGCCCGGATGTATGATCACCGCATTCATCTCTTGCCGGGCATGGTGCAGGTTGCAGTGTGCCCCTACCGCTATCCCCAACTGCAAAAGGGCGAGTTGGAGCGGCAGTGAACGCTCATGCTCGCCTTGGGCATCATCCCGATCTCCATGTCACCGTTTTCTGCGCCGGTCCTCCTTATCCGCAAGTCGGACGACACGTGGCGCTTCTGCATCGACTACCGTGCCCTTAATACCATGACGCTCAAGGACAAGTTTCCGATCCCGATGTTAGACGAGCTCCTGGATGAGCTACATGGGGCGCGTTTCTTCACCAAGCTTGACCTCCGGTCGGGATACCACCAGGTGCAGATGCACCCGGATGACACCGCCAAGACGGCGTTTCGGACTCATCACGGTCACTTCGAGTTCTTGGTGATGCCTTTTGGCCTCTCCAACGCTCCAGCGACCTTCCAGGCTTTGACGAACGACATCCTCCGCCCCTACTTGCGTCGGTTTGTGCTCGTTTTCTTTGATGATATTCTTATCTACAGCACCTCATGGGCGGAGCACCTTCAGCACATCGCCATCGTCTTCAGCGAGCTTCGAGCGCATCATCTTCATCTTTAGCACTCGAAGTGCTCGTTCGGGACACCTTCAATCGCCTACCTCGTCTACGTCATCTCGGCCGAGGCGGTTGCTATGGACGCTGGCAACGTGGCGGCCGTCGTGGCCTGGCCGACCCGCACTCACCGCGGGCTCTTCGCGGCTTCCTGGGCCTCGCGGGGTACTACCGGAAATTTATCCGGGAGTTCGGCCTCATCGCGTCCCCGCTCACGCGCCTGCTGCATCGCGACGCCTTTGCTTGGGATGCGGAGGCGACAACGACGTTCGAGGCTATTAAAGGGGCCCTCACAACGGGTCTCGTTCTTCAGATGCCTGACTTCTCGACCGCCCGTTCGTCGTGGACTGTGACGCCTCTGGTGTGGGGTTCGGCCCTGCCCTTGATCAGGGCAATGGACCTCTCCTGTTTTTCAGCAGGCCCTTCGATGTGCGCCATTTTAAGATCACGGCTGATAAGCGGGGGCTCATTGGCTTGGTACAAGCGGTGCGCCATTGGCGGCCCTATCTTTGGGGCCGATCGTTCCGGATTCGCACGGATCACTACAGCCTCAAGTTCTTATTGGACCAGAGGCTATCTACCGTGCCTCAATATCAGTGGATCGGCAAGCTCTTTTGCTTCGACTTCACCATCGAGTATTGTCCGGGCCGCCTTAACACCGTGGCCGACGCCCTGTCTTGCCGCGACGCCGACCACGACGCAGCCGTCGGCGACTCCGATGGAGCGGCACTTTGCATCCGCTCAGGGCCCCTGACGGTGTCCTAGACTAGGGGGTACTCACCACGTCATCTCCTGATCTGTTAAATTGGGTCGAGGACCCCCATGGCCGTATACTCATGGGCCAGTCCGGACAGCTGAAGCATACAAGGAAGATTCCGCAAGACTTGGCGATCAAGACAAGGACTCCTCCCCCACCGGCGTATTCGGCTAGGACTCTTGTTATCCTAGGCCTCTGGTGCATTATATAAACCGAGGCCAGGCTAGTCGATAGAGATATACAACAATCATACCATAGGCTAGCTTCTAGGGTTTAGCCTCTACAATCTAGTGGTAGATCAACTCTTGTAATACTCATATCATCAAGATCAATCAAGCAGGAAGTAGGGTATTACCTACATAGAGAGGGCCTGAACCTGGGTAAACAGCATGTCCCCTGTCTCCTGTTATCATCCGCCTTAGACGCACAGTTCGGGACCCCCTACCCGAGATCCACCGGTTTTGACACCGACATTGGTGCTTTCATTTGGAGTTCCGCTATGTGTTTGGCAAAAGGTCGATGGCTCGCCTGCAAATCAACTGCGACTTCGGCATCTTCGTCACCAGCTCGACTGGTCACCTTGGTTCGACCAAGGACTGCGCCCTACCTCCGATCGTCATGTTCGGATGAGGGCCTTCATCAACATCAGCTCCGATCTCTATCAAGATCATGGAGGAATCATCCAGGGAGCCCGGGGGCTCAACGTCAACATTGCCCTCGGGCGACCATGTTGTTTTTCTGGACAGTGAACTTGTATCCGCCGTCACCGCCTCCTCGAGCGTCAGTTTGACGATTGCTTCAGTGGAATAGTGCGGAATTACGTCTACAACAGCCACGCTAAATTTCGTCGAGTTCCGATGGAGGAATCTCCGACAATCCACGATATACCGGAGCCCTGTCAAATCTGGACGAGAATCTGGACGAGTTTATGGCGTGGTGTCTAGGTTCTAGCTCAGACCTCTTTTGGAAGATCCAACCGTTGATCGACTGCGGAATTCCTATATCTACCACCCCTCAAAATTTCAGCTCGATCCGACCGTCCAAACTCCGGGAACCTTCCTATTAGTGCATCACTTTTCGGATCTGTTTTCTGGGCGGAAACAAATCCGGCCCGAGTTCGTCCTTTTTACGAACGGGATTTCGGACATCCTTTTTTAAGGAAGTTTTGTATGGGGTATTGTGTTTTGTTCCCGAACACATCCCACTAACTTTAAAATCTTTTGAACATGATCTTCAACATCATGCTGGTGTCAAACCAGTCCGGCAATATTGCTCCACGGCTGCCGACCTGCGGTAGACACGTCGTCATTTTGTTGAGCCGAGCTCAAGTTCTTTGGATCATCATCTCGGCAAGCCGAACAAGAGTCCGGCATCGCGAAGGATAAATCATCACCAACATCGCTGCCCCACGGATTACACGGAGCGGGCATACCGGCATCGCCACACGGTCACCTCATCAAGCCGGCATCGACCACGTCACGACCTGCATCGGTAGGGCCGCACTATTGCTTCTTCAAGCTGGTGTCCATCACGCCGACCTACTTTGACATCTCGGCTGGACCGGGGGCTTCGCCATCTCTTCATCAACCTACTCCGGACACTTCGGCGTCACTACCCGACCAGCTCCGTCACGTTAGCTGGACCGAGGGCTTTGCCTCGGCGAGCCAACCTTTGCCAGCATTGCCATGCCGTTGTCTTATCACCCATCAGGCAATGGGTGTGCAGATCGAGTCCCAATTTTGGGAATCACCTTCCTTCGGATTGCTACAACATATAAACCAGGTGTTATTAATCCCAGTATTTTTTGCTTGTTTGGGTTCATTTTTCCCAAGAAATCATTACTCTGGTTTGTCCATCATATGTACACAGGTCTATCAAATGGTGGCCGCATTAACGACAGTCGCATGGTGGTTCGGTCAGTTTCCGTACATAGTCCAGCAAACGCCGCATCCGGAGCTCGGACCGACCTGTGAATTCAGGCATTGCCATGCCTTTACCGCATCACGCCGACGCCCTGCATCGACATTGACTTCGGCGCCAGGCCATATTTCTTTTATTACTCACTTTGCATAAATTATTTATTATGCAACGATTTTTTTAATTATCATTATTACTATTATCTCCGGTTTGCACCATTTTTTGTGCATAGAAAAATGATCCGGGGACTTCGGCGTCACTCTGCCGGTCTGCATTGACCGTGCTATGACACCACTTCGGCGTGTCGAGCTCTCCGCTCCGCCACCTCAGGACCGGCTTGGGGGATGGAACCTTGTCCCGTATCAAGCTCGAACCGCGTCATCAATACCGAACACATTAACCAGCTAAGTTGCTTTCATGCTCAAAGCTTTAATTTCTAACTTGTGTTCGGTTCGACCAAGCATTATACTTTTTTGGAAAAATATTTCTTGTAAAAAAAATTCTTGTCCAAACTTTGTATGTGACGCATAAATTCAAATACCCAATTCATTTGGGGGCTTCCTTCATGAAGCTTTTCCTCTTGCATATGATTATACTTGTATGGCTTCGTTCCTTGTTCGTGTATTACGCCACAATATGCACCATATTGACTTAAGCGATTTGCAAGCTGGGTTTCCTCGCTCCTGTGTTTACCCCTACGTTCTCGATTGTTCGGCTAGGGAGTAAAGGGAGCACCTCTGCGATTGTCACGATCGGGTCATCCGAGCCGGACCTCAGACTGGGTGAAGCTGAAAGCTAGCGCTCTTATAGTTTTCAATGATGGTCGGCACACAACGGAACTCATGAGTACAAAAAATCTATGGCACAAGTCTCATAATAACAATGAGCACCGAAGAAAGGTATTGGTGGGGATACTATTTTCTTCAAAGATGCTTCTTACACTTCGCAGTAATATAGCATAAGTTCCCTGAGCGCACTTTGTCTGTTACAGCCTTATGGCATGATTGCCTGGTTATTGGAAACATCGTCGATATTCTCGACAGATGGAGTACATAACACTTTTCGGTCCTTGACCGAAGAGGGAGAAGCCGACGGTCGGTTAAGACACGTTTAAAGTTCGGTTGAACATAGATATGATATAAGTACTTCGGTACATGCAATCATTCTTTTACCCAAATCACTTGGGGGCTCTTAAATTTATATGAGCCGTTTTATGATAAGTGTTCTTCTTCTTAGTCGTTGCAAAGTTTTATTATTATTATTATTATTATCTATAAATCCTTTTTTCGACACGAGCGTGTGGTCACTAGCCGGGGAGCCTAATTTCTCTCTCAAAGCCGCTAGAGTTTAGTTTGCTAAACTGGCCTAATGAGAAGTACTCCGCCCTCGGGATAGGAGGTTGAAGCCGTAGGCTGACCCGCTTGAAGTCTTCAGATAGGATGTATCATGTTAAAGCACGACAGAAGCACTTCTTTTGCTAAGGCCAATTTTCGGATTGGCACCGAACACTTGATCTCGTTCGAACGTCAAGTTTTTACTGACTTTTTTCGTTTTCCAAGCTTATGGCACTTTTTAAACTATTTGTGTGTTTTCAGCACAAGTCTTGCAGTGCAACGCCGGACACCTTTAAAGATTCAGCAAAAACATTCTCGGATATTGCTATATATGCATCGGTTTCGAATTGTGTCTTCAGTCAATAGTTGGGTTGCCCGGCTCCTACGCTTGCCTCCTACGTTCCGCTTTGTTCGGCTAGGTGTGCAAAGGGAGAACCACTGCGATTGTGCTTCCAGCTCACATGGTTAAGCACCTCAGTGGAGAAAGCCGAAAACCGACTGTCACAATAAGCGTAAACTGGTCAGCAATCCGATGACGGTGTTAAACGACGGGCCATTCATAACAATGGCCGAAGTGTTTACGGCTTGACCTCGACTGTCGCCGAACACTACCAGGGGCTATTAACTAGCCTCCCAAACTAAATCCTCGATATTTTTCTCTTACATTGGATCTGAGGTTTCATCATCATGCTTAGCATCAGAACCCAAAGAAAGGAACCAATAGCGGGACTATTTTCTTTGGAATACATTTCTTCTGTTAAATAGTAATATAACATATCTCTCTGCGTACCTTTGTTTATAAAACCGTATGGCCAGATTGCCTTGTTTGTTGTAAATCTTTGCCCTCATAAAGGCTTTATAAAGTAGGACAAACACTCCTCGGCTATTGGCCGAGGAGGTGGAAGCCGATGGTTGGTCAACAAAGTTTTGTACAATGTGGATCCGAGCATTAATGACGTAAAATACTTGGATACATAGAGTCATTACACATAATTTGTGATTTTACTGTGGATATCAATCCTTAATTCATCCACCCGTGCCCGCATTAAGGCTCGGGGGCTACTGGGCTTCAAGCTTATTATTTACAAATATTAAAGGGGCACATCGATCCCCTGATCTGGTGTTGCCACCCGACCAGTGTCTCGGTGGCTACTGCATTGTCTGTCCAATGCAGAAAATTTTAAGTGTAATAAAGTCTCTGAGGAGATTTTGATCCTCAGGTTGGTCGGCCGCACCCAACCTGAGTCTTGAGGACTGAGCACGTCGCTTTTTGTGTCCCGAAGTATTCTGCCGAGCTAGGACTTGATCCTCAGACCGATTTTGCAAATCAACCTGAGTGTCAGTGGCTACGGGGATCAGCGGTCTTATGTCATCCTTCATGTGCATCTCGGGTTTTAGACCGATACCCACCTTGAGGGCTAATGGCTATGTATCTCGGCAGAGAATAAATTGCACCAATCAAAAATATTGACAAAAATCGGCCCACATTCGGGGTGGTGCACCACCTCGGAAGCAGTACGGCATAAAGCTCGGGCGCTAGTGGCTGGCTCCATAGAGGGCATTTCCGGCATTAAGCTCGGCTAAACTCCTTCAAACTTCTTTGAACCAAGGTGATTTACGACACCTTGGATACAGTCCAGCGTTGGAGCTCGGATACATAGTCCGGCGTTGGGGCTCGGATACAGTCCGGCCTTGGAGCTCGGATACATAGTCCGGTATTAGAGCTGGGAAGCAGTCCGGCATTGGTGCTCGACTGCAAAAGATACCTCGAATGCAGTCCGACGTTGGAGCTTGGACGCAAGAGGACGCTGCCGCCCGGGAACAACTTCAAACCCGAGGTGTGGCATAAAAATAACAAGGCATTGATAAAGGACGGAAACTTAAAGGGGCTCCTCGGATACCTGACGTGTAAACTCGTCGACTGCATTTCGGCGATCCTCAAGATCGAAGATAAGAAGATTTGTTGAACCCGTTTTCAAGACCGACGACCGAAGATGAAGAACGGTTCGGAAGAATCGAGGAGCATCCCTAACTTGAAGACCGGTTCAGGGGGCTACTGACGGTGTCCTGGAGTAGGGGGTACTCACCACGTCATCTCCCGATCTGTTAAATTAGGCCGAGGACCCCCATGGCCATATACTCATGGGCCAGTCCGGACAGCTGCCGCATACAAGGAAGATTCCGCAAGACTTGGCGATCAAGACAAGGACTCCTCCCCCATCGGCGTATTCGGCTAGGACTCTTGTTATCCTAGGCCTCTGGTGCATTATATAAACCGAGACCAGGCTAGTTGATAGAGATATAAACAATCATACCATAGGCTAGCTTCTAGGGTTTAGCCTCTACGATCTCGTGGTAGATCAACTCTTGTAATACTCATATCATCAAGATCAATCAAGCAGGAAGTAGGGTATTACCTCCATAGAGAGGGCCCGAACCTGGGTAAACAGCGTGTCCCCTGTCTCTTGTTAACATCCGCCTTAGACGCACAGTTCGGGACCCCCTACCCGAGATCCACCGGTTTTGACACCTACAGCCCCTCTTTCACTCTACATCCATCGGGCCACCGCAGCCGCGCCGGACGCTCAGCTCCTTCGGCAACGACTTGGTGCTAGAGACCTGGAGGAGCCGTGGCGCCTAGCAGATGGCTTGCTCCTGCATGGGCGACGTATCTTCGTGCCGGACCACGACGACCTCCGTCACCAGGTTCTGCTGCTACCACACTCGGCCGGCCACGAGGGTGTGCAGAAAACACCCCATCGTCTCTGTGCCGACTTCTACATCCCTGGTGATCGAGCCCTGGTCTGGGCCTGGGGGCGGTCTTGTGTGACGTGCCAACGCAACAAGACGGAGACATTGCGGCTGGCTGGTCTGCTACAGCCCTTGGAGGTGCCCTCTCAGGTTTGGGCTGATATCTCCATGGTCTTCATCGAGGGCCTTCCCAAGGTGGGCGGCAAGTCCATCATCCTCACGGTGGTCGACCGCTTCTCCAAGTATGCTCACTTCATCGTGCTCGGCCATCCCTACACTGCCGCATCCGTGGCCCGTTCCTTTTTCGAAGACATCGTCCGCCTCCACGGGTTTCCCTCTTCGATTGTCAGCGATCGGGACCAGGTGTTCACGGGGCATGTTTGGCGCAATCTCTTCTGAATGGCGGGCGTGAAGCTCCGCCTGAGCACGGCCTTCCACCCTCAGACGGACGACCAATCCGAGGTGGTCAACAAGGTGATTGCCATGTATTTGCGTTGTGTCACAGGTGATCGTCCTCGCGTTTGGGTGGATTGGCTCGCGTGGGCGGAGTACTGCTACAACATCTCCTATCACTCCGCCCCGTGCGCACGGGATAAGTCATCCCCATGCGCACGGGGTACTCAGAGACTTTCACACCACCCCTTGCGCACGGGGTTCAAAAAGACCCCATGCACACGGGGTACTCAGAGAGTTTATGCAGTACCCCGTGCGCACGGGGGTCAACAAACCCCGTGCGCACGGGGTACCCAGAGAGTTACATAGTACCCCGTGCGCACGGAGTACCCAGTAACTTTCTGTTATAAGCTTTCTGAGTACCACATGCACGCACACTGATTTTAGCTGGTAGGAATGGGTAGGCTAGTGTATAAGGTTAGGCAAAGACATTCCCACACAACTTTCATCCACACCAACCCCTCTTAATAGTGCGGTCTTTCCTACGACTCGAAGCAAACCAAAAACTAAAACCTTCGACTCGCCGGTAGACCATGCCTTTGACCTTTTTGAATTGTGGGGTCGCACATCTCCATCACGTAACACTTGGAACCAATATCCTGAGATAAATTTTAGCAACAGATATTAGTTTGACTAACCACATTGTCATCACACCAAAACATAGTATAAGTGCCACTTGCACTTTCAGAGAGAGAGAGAGAGAGAGAGAGAGAGAGAGATTCTCTAAATGACATGCAACGCTATGCCACCTTACAGTGATAATGTGGCCAAAACAATGTCACATAATGGCAACGCCGGGTTTGAGATTGAGGAATACCACTATCCGGGACTAACTATATCCAGTATTAATTAAGAGTTGACGGACGAAGGTTGTACAAAAAGGTTCAAGGACGAAAGCCACACATGACACTTCATGATAAGTTGAGGGACAAAAAATGTATTTTACTCTTTAAAAAATGACCTTAGCTCAAATGAATACACATAATATTGGGTGTAATCTACTAATAAATCATAAAGTGCTGCTAGCGTGGTTATTGGTCCTTTAGTGTGCCTGGGCTCAAGTTCACAAGGTTTCATCCCAAGTTGACTCACCATTTTACGAACATTTTCTTGTTTTCTTTTTACTAAAACACCGATGCGTCTTAAAAAACCGACACAGGTATGAATGCCAAAAGTAATTACGTTAGAGATGATAGTTTGTCCACCAAAAAATAGTGAATTGTCAATTCTCACTCGTAAATCTAACCCAATGCCAAAACTCTCGCTGCATTTTTTCGTGTGCGTCCACCTTGACCACATTAGTTGTCTTTGAGAAAGATATTGTTTAATTAGTTCCTTTGAGTTGAAGCAATTAATTAAGCAACAAACACATCACCATGCATACTGCCAAAAGGAGAAATGAAAGGATGACTTTGACAGGTGATGTAGAAGTGATGTTTGACATGAACGATCATTAATTTCATTTGGCATTGTAGCTGGACGTTTCTTTCTTTCATTTTGAGCCACATGAGAAAACTATTAATGTCACTAAACGATCATTGTAGGTGATCGGTCAGGTCGCACATGCAAACGTTATATAAAATAATCGATCTATGGCCATGTCAGAAGCAACAACAATTCCAATCGAACAATATATGAAGTAATGGAGCTCCAAACAACAACAGTTTTAGATACAGAGACTACAAGTTGATCTTGTAACGTAGCAATGAGCGTGCCTTTAAGTTCCCAAGCAACCAAACCATGATGTTTGTTGTTTTGTCAGTTAACCATGCTATGCATCTATATTAATAGCTCCACAACAACTGTAACAACTAAATTAACTGCTGGAACATCAAAGAGTTGTTGCCCAGTTAAATATGAAATACCTCCAGCATTTAATCTTTTAACATCAATACAATGTTGTAGAGGAAGGAACAGAAGGCACCACCACGAATTCACCATGGCAATGGAGATGTTTATGCCTAGCATGATACAAGTAGAAAAGCGGGTGTCAAGTCAGTTACTATACCAACTGAACCAACATAATCAGATGTAATAGCAGAAAACACATGCACAATGAAGTGTTGGGATACATTATATGATGTTAAATATGCAAAAAGAGAAACAAGAAAAAAAAGTGGTTTAGATGTGAAATTGGCATAATCATTTTGTTTGCTTTGGTGGACAAACTATCATTTCCAATGAACAATACTACAACTATCCTTACAACTTCTGGAAGCCACATGTCAACATCAGTGTGTGTTTGACTCCTCAACAATACAATAGCTTGCAATTACCTAAGCTATGTGTCCATCCCGAAAAACATAGCTTCGCTAATTAAGTCAGCCGCAACCGACAAAAATCTTGCATGGTAACAAATAATTGAGATTGTAATATGGGCAATGTTGGCATTCATAAATAGCAACCAAAACTAAATTTGAAATGGTGCTAGTTGTGGCTGCAATTCTTAGCAAGGTATATAAGAAGATAGAGAGTGCTAGGAACATAGACGCTACCTATGCTCAGGCAGAAGGATGTCTGATGAGATTGTGTTGTAGTTTCATATCAATGTCATTACTTTCCTACCAGCCATGCGATAACTTAAACTATGCATCCATAGATGGGTGCAACTAACACTTCATATGTTCAATTAAGTGCACATGCAAAACCGATACCTGAAAATCTTAATTTCCTTACTGGTTATAGCCGAAAAAACACTACAGATAAATAGTGTGACATGATAATGCACTTGTGCATTATATCAATGCTTGTAAATAATACATAGAAATATTGTTTCATTACTTCATGAGAAAACAAGCAATCACTACAAGTAGAAAACACTAACCAAAAACGCATACACTAGAACATGATCATTGCATCAAAGGTAAGACCTACCCCCATTCACCACTTTCCCTTGACCCGCCACTTGTTGTTCTCCTTCCACTAGTAGAAAACAGGGCTTTGGTTAGAAAAGAGCATTATTCTCGGTTGCATTACGAACCGGGACTAATGTGAGCATTAGTCCCGGTTCGAGCGGCTAGGGCACCGTACAGGCATTAGTCCCGGTTGGTGCCGTGAACCGGGACTAAAGGGTGCGATGCCCATTAGTACCGGTTCGTGGCACCAACCGGTGCTAAAGGTTAGACCTTTAGTCCTGGTTCGAGCCACCAACCGGTACTAAGGGGGTTTGAGGCATTAGTACCGGTTCGCGAACCGGTACTAAAGGTCCCATTTTCAAACTCTACCTCACCCCCCCCCCCCCCCGATCGCCTTTTCAGTTTTGTAAAAAGCAAAAGAAAATGATAAAAACTTCAAAAATTAAAATCCTTCCAGATGTAGTTATGTTACTACATGTACTAGTTAGGAAAATTTAAAAACTTAAATTTGGACATGTTTTGCAAAAAGTGTAGGGAAAATGTAAAACGGCTATAACTTTTGCATACGATGTCAGAAAAAAACGTATAATATATCAAAATGTTCAGCACGAAAATCCGGTGGGTGGAGCGTATACGTCATACTCTAGGGCCTTTCATGAATTTATTAGAGAACACCCAATTCTCACAGACTGTGACGTTAACAGTCAAATTCATATAGGTGTGTTCCTCGGGAGATGCTCTACAGGACAACATCTCTGCTTACTCAAATAAGCAATGGAACATATTAAGATAAATATCAACCTGCCATGCAGATCAGGAGAGTATTGCATCTTCACGGAGTGGGATAATTAAAATAGGGATACTCTCCTCTTAGCTGACCAACAGCTTGTCTCCCACTTCTACTTCACGGGATCTCCGATCACATAGAATGGGTTACCACTATGGACAACTCATGCAGTGGGTCTCAAACCCATCTCCATTGATGCATTATCTATCACATTACGTGATAAACCCTTTGTGAATGGATCTGCCAAGTTTTTTGTTGTTTGGATATAATCCAACATAATAACTCCAGAGTTCCTCAATTTTCTGACAGATTTTAGTCTCCTCTTCACATGCCTTGATGACTTCATATTGTCCTTAGAACTGTTTGTCTTGACGATCATAGTTTGATTATCACAGTTCATCAGGATAGGGGGTATTGGTTTTTCAACCATAGGTAAGTCCATCAAGAGCTCACGAAGCCACTCTGCTTCAACAGCGGAAGTGTCTAATGTTGTGAGTTCTGCTTCCATAGTTGACCTCGTTAAGATGGTCTGCTTGCAAGACTTCTAGGAAACAGCGCCACCACTAAGTGTAAAAACATAACTACTTGTGGCATTAATCTCATCAGCATCAGATATCCAGTTTGAGTCACTATAACCCTCCAGTACCCTTGGATACCCGGTGTAGTGAATCCCATAGCGCGTAGTGCCTTTCAAGTAGTGCATAACTCTCTCAAGTGCACGCCAATGATCATCTCCCAGTTTTGACACAAACTGACTCAGCTTGCTCACAGCAAAAGAGATGTCAGGCCTCGTGGCACTCGCCAAATACATAAGTGAGCCAATAATCTGAGAGTACCTCAGTTGATCTCTAGCAATCTGTTGATTCTTTCGGAGCAACACACTAGCATCATATGGAGTTGGAGAATGCTTGCAGGCGCTATACCCAAAATGACTCAAGATCTTTTGCACATAATGAGACTGAAGCAGTGTGATCCTACCATTCTCACATCTCAACAGCTTGATGTTCAAGATAACATCAGCAACTCCTAGATCCTTCATCTCAAAACAGCGAGATAGGAAATCCTTAACCTCCTTGATTAGATCAAGTTTGGTTCCAAAGATCAGTATGTCATCGATATACAGACAAAGAATAACCCCTTCGCCCCTACCATGGCGATAGTACACACACTTGTCACCATCGTTTACTACAAATCCGGTAGCAGTTAATGTTCTTTCGAACTTCTCATGCCACTCCTTAGGAGCTTGCTTAAGGCCATATAAAGACTTTAATAACTTGCACACCTTTCCTTCCTGACCAGGTACTACAAAACCATCTGGCTGATCCATGTAAATTTCCTCCTTCAACTCTTCATTGAGGAAAGCCGTCTTAACGTCCATTTGATGAACGAGAAGACCATGTGAGGCAGCCAGTGATAGTAGCACCCAAATTGTGGTCAGTCTAGGCGTGGGTGAGTAAATATCAAAGAAGTCTTCGCCTTCTTTTTGGGTATAACCCTTAGCCATAAGCCGTGCCTTGTACTTTTCAATCGTACCATCAGGTCTAAGCTTCTTCTTGAACACCCACTTACATCCTACAGGTTTACACCCATAAGGACGGTCAGTGATCTCCCAGGTTCCGTTAGCTAAGATGGAATCCATCTCGCTATGAACAGCTTCCTTCCAGTAGCCTGCATCAGGAGATGCATATGCTTCTGAAATAGTCCTGGGTGTGTCATCCACAAGGTACACAGTGAAATCATTACCAAAGGACTTTGCAGTCCTCTGTCTCTTACTCCTTACAGGAGTTTCATTGTCACCCTCAACAGGATTCTCAACATGTTCCATCGCAATGGTGGGTTCGGGAATTATAGCGAATTCCTCACTAGATAGGGTAGGTATCTCCTGATTGGATGAACTCGACATATCCTTCATAGGAAATATGTCCTCAAAGAAAGTTGCATCATTAGACTCCATAATCGTACCAACATGCATGTCGGATACCTCAGATTTTATTATCAAAAATCTATAGCCAATGCTATGAAAAGCATAGCCCAGAAGAACACAATCCACAGTTTTTGGTCCAAGCTTGCGCTTCTTGGGAATTGGTATATTGACTTTCGCCAAACAACCCCAAGAACGTAGGTAAGAGAGTTTCAACCTTTTCCTTTCCCATTCCTCAAATGGAGTCATGGTCTTATTCTTTGTGGGAACTCGGTTTAGGACATGACATGCAGTCATCATCGCCTCCCCCCACCATTCCTTGGAAAGACCCGATGTGTATAACATGGCATTAACCAAATCAGTTAGAGTTCTGTTCTTTCTTTCGGCTACCCCATTTGACTGAGGTGAGTAGGGAGGCGCCCTCTCATGGATTATACCATGTTCCGCACAAAACAAATCAAATTCATTGGAAAAGTACTCTCCACCACGATCAGACCTAAGCCGTTTAATTTTTTGATCAAGTTGGTTCTCTGCTTCAACTTTATAGTTTTTGAAGAAAGTTAAAGCCTCATCTTTTGATTACAGAAGATACACGTAACAATATCTAGTGGAGTCATCAATCAACGTCATGAAGTATCTCTTTCCACCTTTTGTCAACACGCCATTCATCTCACAAAGATCAGAATGTATAAGCTCTAGTGGCGCCAAGTCTCTTGCCTCTGTAGTCTTATGGAACTTGTGAGGTTGCTTAGCTTGCACACATACTTGGCACTTGGAGCCTTTGACAGTAGAGATTTTTGGAATTAAATTCATATTGGCTAGCCGCGTCATGCAACCAAAGTTATTGTGACAAAGTCGTGAATGCCAAATATCAGACTCATTATTGTGGCAAACATTATTAATAACTTTAGTGCAAATATCTGACAAAGACATGCAGAACAAGCCTCTGCTCTCATAGCCTTTTCCAACAAATTGTCCATACTTAGAAATTACAACTTCATTGGATTCGAAAACCAACTTAAAACCATCTCGACATAAGCGGGAACCGCTAACGAGATTTTATTGATGGACGACACATGATGAACGTTCTTCAGATGCACGGTCTTCCCCGAAGTAAACTTCAGATCGATCGTACCAACACCTCGAACGATGGCATGTGACCCGTTCCCCATCAGCACGGGAGAAGTCCCTGTGACCTGGTAAGAAGAAAACATGGATGCATCAGCATAAACATGTACATTGACATCGGTGTCAATTAACCAATCAGGAGATTGAAATACTGAAAGGATGGTAGGAAGAATATCGTACCCAGATTCCTTCATATCAGTATCACCGATGACAACATTAGCGGACTTGCCGCTCTTCTCATGTTCGCGCTCCTCAAAGCGGTTAGGACACTTCGGAGCCCAGTGATTAGGATCACCGCAGACATGGAAAAGTCCCTTCCCTTTCTTATGAGAATTCTTCTTGAAGTTGGTAGGATGTGATGACTTGTTCTTTGTATCAAACTTGTCCCTTCCCTGTTGGATCGCCTTTTCAGTTTTGTAAAAAGCAAAAGAAAATGATAGAAACTTCAAAAATGAAAATCCTTCCAGATGTTAGTTATGTTACTACATGTACTAGTTAGGAAATTTTAAAAACTTAAATTTGGACATGTTTTGCAAAAAGTGTAGGGAAAATGTAAAACGGCTATAACTTTTGCATACGATGTCAGAAAAAAATGTATAATATATCAAAATATTCAGCACAAAAATTCGCATCCGATTTTGACAGTGTATGGCCTGTTTGCAAATTTTTAGAATCCTCAAATTCTAAAAGGAAAAAAAGTTATGCTCAAATTTTAGTTTTTTTAAGTTTTCATTAAATCTGGTCAAACTATGGTCAAACTACTTATTCAAGAAGTATTAGTGCTACTAAATAATTATTCAAGAATATTAGTCTTGCTAATAATTATTTCAATGTTTTTGAATTTTGGTCAAACGGTGGTCAAACTACTTATTCAAGAAGTATTAGAGTTACTAAATAATTATTCAAGAATATTAGTGTTACTAAATAATTATTTAAGTTTTTTTGAATTTTGGTCAAATCTGGTCAAACTATGGTCAAACTATTTAGTCAAGAAGTATTAGTGTTACTAAATAATTATTCAAGAATATTACTGTTACTAAATAATTATTTCAGCTTTTTTGAATTTTGATCAAATATGGTCAAACTATGGTCAAACTGTGGTCAAACTACTTATTCAAGAAATATTAGTGCTACTAAATAATTATTGTTTTTTAGAACAATAGTTTCAAACTCAAACAGTGAAATGTGTGACTTCATGCTCAAGCTAAATTCCTGAGGGTTAATAGGATTGATATTTTACTATTGTCAGGAAAACAACAAGTGCAGACTTGGAAACGAGGGAGAATAGAACCCGGAAGTTAAGCATGCTCAGGCTGGAGTAGTGAGAGGATGGGTGACCGTCCGGGAAGTTCGATGATTTGAAATGATGAGGGGTGATTAGAGATTAGAGGTTAAATTGAGCAGTGATGTGGGGTGATTAGAGATTAGAAGTTGAAATAATTTAGAAATTTAAAAATCAAGAAAAAATACCCAAAAAATCATAAAATTTCCTTTAGTACCGGTTGGTGTTACCAACCGGGACTAGCAACGGCCACGTGGAGGGCCTTTAGTCCCGGTTCGTATAAGAACCGGGACTAGGAAGGGGGGGGGGCTTTAGTAACGACCCTTTAGTCCCGGTTCCAGAACCGGGACTAAAGGCCCTCACCAACCGGGACAATAGGCCCTTTTTCTACTAGTGTTCCCGAGGGGGGAAATAATGAGCTTACCTAGCAGCACAAACTGCTCCAGGGGTAGGAAGAACTATTCTCAGGGAGGACAATGGTGGATTGGGAAGAAGAAGAAAAAGGCCCGTCACTGGCCATTTTTGGCGATAGCAACATGTGTAGATATGGTCAGTGATGCTACAAGGACTTGTCATGGCATATAGTCCGGTAGGTGTATATGTTGATGGCAACAATTTCCCGCTGCCGAGGTGGTATTGAGCAAGATCATCTTGAAACCATTTGCGAAAGAGGATGGTGTCATCCACAATGGTAGGAAACGCCTTGGAGCTGACACATATCGTCCTCCCTTGGATGAAGAGCGCGTTGCCACCGATGCATGTTATCCGTGTGGTCCTTCCCAGCATAAGATCAGCTAGTCTGTACACTGATGTCTTCTCGCAACAGTCGTGGAGAGAGACCGCCAGGATCTCTAGGCCGCATGCTACCAGATGGTAGATACAACTGTTGCTGGGTGTGATTGCCGTAAATCTAATAATCGGTGTGGGCCTATCTGTAGCACCTCTTGTTGGGTGAAACTTTTCCTAAAACCCACCACGTATATCTTGCCCTGGAACGAGGTTGGACTATAAAATTGGGGCCTATAAATTTGAAGGAGAGACCAGCTTGACACCCTCCATTGTTGCTCTTGGGAGGTTGCAAAGGCTATGTTGCCCCAAGGAGGCGCCCCCAGAATCATGTGTGAGACGACTCCATCTGCCCCCATGCTCATGGAGGCAGCATCGATATTTCTGATACAACACCACTTATCATCCAACGACGTCGCGCCCATCCACGCTCATAGATGCGGAAAGTCGACGATGTCGCCCGTCAAAGGGTTGAGGAGGCGGGCGGCGGTGTCGTGGTCCCGCTGCAGCAGAAGGATGCCGTCGATGGAGTCGAGAGCGCAGTGGTCCCTGAATAGCGGGAGGTGGACGCGGACGAAGGCGCCGGTGGAGAGGCTGAAGAAACGGACGAAATCGCGCAGCTTGCGGTGGCCCGGGTGGAGGCCGTGGCCCTCGGGCAGCATCGTCCAGTGCCGTGGGTGGAAGCGACCTTCGACGATGCCGCGGCCGCTCGGGCAGGTGGTGCTGGCGCGCCAGTGCGCGCACACGGCGCGGAGCCGGACGTAGTCCCGCAGGTCCACCGCCAGCACCCGCCACGCGATCAGATCCAGCTCCAGCAGCTCTCCGTGCAGCGACGCCCACGGGGATGCATCCCTAGTGACCTGCCGCCGCCTGCGCGTGCTGCGGCTTGACGATGACATCATGCGGCTTGACGATCGACCCTAAAAATCGTGCTGCGGCAACGCCAAGGTGGTCATTGGCGGCGGCGCCTGATTCGGGGTCGGAAGTTTTATCGTGCCCCTGCTTGCAGATTCCTCCTGGCGATTGAGGGTCAGGACGCATGCACATGCAAATGTGTTATAGAATTTCTTTGGTCGTACGTGTGTGATCATCTCTACACAACTTTCTTTTTTCTTTTTTTAGCATCAGTACAGACATAAGCGCTCATATACACGCGCATACACTCATCCCTATGAACGCACACACGCACACCCTACCCCTATGAGCACCTCCGAGAGACTGAGCCGGCATATCATCTTGAGATTTACAAAGTCACCGTAGGCGCCTCGTCGTCGGCGGGAACGTCTCCTCCCACTGAAAGCACATCACCCGAAATCCTGAAATAAATCCAGGAATAATGCGAGCACCAGGATTTGAACCCTGGTGGGTTGGAGATACCACTGTCCACCTAACCAACTCAACCACATGTTGATTCGCCTACACAACTTTCTTTTTAGTCGCAATCTCTACACAACTTGGTCGAGTTTTTTTTAGGGGACAACTTGGTCGACTTTTTTGTCGAGAAAAAAGGATACTCATCGCCAAATATGTGGTATATACTTGTTCACAAAATTAATACTCCATACAATCCACAAACTTGACAATTTCACAGGTACATACACAACTTCTATTGAAGCTGCAGACATGTGTATACTACATGCATGGTGGAGAACGTGTATAGATAAGTCTATGTGCTATTCGATCCCTTAATTTTAGGATCAGGCATATACATGCTCAGGCTGGTTCGTTTGCATGCAACTGTTGTTGGAAATATTAGCACCTTTTCGATTAGACTAATCTCCGGGTAAACAGTAAACCTGGCAGGTACGATATGCACCTTATATCGATACCTAAGCATGTAAGCACGTATAGTACATAGAACCGAAATATCTATGAAAAACATATATATGGCCAGCACTTGAACGAGTAAACGAGCCACGAACAGATCATACCCTCCGGTTGGCCAAGCCAACGCGGCGGCTGTAGCAGCAGCCTCGGCGTCATCCGTGGCCTTCTTCTTGGCGGCGGCGTCTTCGACCATGGTGTCAACGCAGGGGAAGTAGTGCAAGCAGAGGCGAATGGAGACAGGGACGGATAGGGATGGGATCGCCGGAAGCAGCACAGAGAGAGGAACAATAGATGATGGTTAGGATTGTGCAAGAGGGAGTGAGTGAACTAAGTTAGGGTTCACTCTACTTGCCAGCAACTCCTTCTATAGGCCGTCAGGTAGATGGGCCTGAACTCAGGTCCACGAGCGAGTCCGCGAACAGCCTACGGTCCAACGCCTTGGACAGTGGCACTACTGTAGCAATTGGTCAATTAATCTAAGAGTAGTTAACCATTACTCACCAACAAAAATAAGCTTCGGCTCGGATTCCCGCAACCAGCAGCAGGCGTCGAGGTGAGGCGGGCGACGGAGGAGCGCGCGTGTACATCTTCTCTTCCCAAGCTCCAAATGACATGTGGTAGAGTAGCCTTTATAAAGGGGTCTCACTCTCACTCTATTAACAGTATGGTAGTAAACTTCCCACCATTTATCATGCACCTAAATGAGTCTTAGAGATTAACCAGGGATTATTGTCTTATATAGTCCTAAGCCATCTATAATCCAACAACTGTTTAGTTTTCTTCTACGGGTTTGTGTGCTAGCTATTGGATTGTCTAAAAAAAGGCTAGTGGATATATCCGACTAAAAAGACCCGCTAAGAGATGGGAGTATATACCCCAGGTAGTACAAAAGAGGAGTTATATATAAGATTCACATGGTAAAAATTCATATAGCTCAGCTTCTAATATTCCATGATAAATTACGATGACCAGATTCTAATCCAGTAATGCTTATGTTGATAATCAAATATAAAGGACAGAGAATGTCCATTTTCCTTCGAATGCATAGTCACCACCTGCACACAAAGAGCAAATGTAGTCACTTCATATGGTACGTTCTACTTGATTTGTATTTTTCTCCCATTTATGCAAAAACTTTGAAGTTTCTTCTCTTTGTATACTCGGTTAAGATAACCTTTTGCAGGATGTAGAAATTAGGAATGCAAGTCCGAGCCCGCATAAATCTGCATCCTAGCATCAAAAATGTTGCTCGGCACCATGGTGCAGTCGCACCTACACTCAGTACCGTACATCTCTGACAATAATTGTTGGGATATGTGCCACTTACCTTTCACAAATTATGGTGGGAGTTATCAACAATTGCTAAACATGCCTAGCTCTACTAAATCTAGGAAATAAAATAATAGCAGCCCATTGATGCACGCAATTGCTGTCCCCATGTGCCCAGCCCATGCCTATCTTTTTATGTGCCTCGTTAAGCGCCCCTAGAGTGGCCCTACACTTGGTTTGTCTGACAACAAATATATTTTCTTCAAATATAATGGAAAATATGTCAAAAAAACATACACAGTTTATTAATTGGTATGTCTTGCCAGTTCAGACAAGAAAACTTGATGAATATCTTCGAGCTGAGCACTGTATTTCTTCAAACTAGGCAAGCTATTCCCCAAAGATGCATCTTCTACACCAAGAATTTTTTTTTGCAGCAACATATTTTGTTTTAGAGCGGTTTTACGGTGATTGGGTTAGTACTCGGAGTACTTAGCAGTACTTACATGTCTGATCACATCTGATTTTTATTAGCCGTCAGATCTTGCGGGAAATTTTAATTGATTAAATTTAATATGTTAATTGCGATAAGGGCATAATGGTCCGGAGGAAATATCTTTTCTTGAACCGATCACCTGAGGACCAGATCCATGTCTACTCGATCCAGTTCAGAATCCTCCTCCGATCTATTCGTCGCCGCTCGCCGCTCCTGACCTTCTCCGTCCTCGACCTGCCCGGCGAGAGGAATAAATTCATCGTCCTCGTCCTCCACCCAACCAACCCCAGCCCCCCACGCCGTCACCGAAGAAGGAGAAGGCCGGATCTACGCCGGCTGAATCGGCGGCGACCGCGGCGGGCGATCCCATCTCTTCGCGCGTACCATCCTTAAGGTATGAATTCGGCTTGGCGTTCTGCTCGTTCTCTTGGCCGTTGCGCCCCTCCACCGTGCATGCAGTACAACCTCAACCCCACAAGATCCGGGTACTGACTAGAACAACGAATGGAAAGCTTCATCGTGGCATAGTTTCTCTTGAGCTAATCGCATCATGTTTGTTTAAGTAAGATGTTGACGTTTCAGATGAGATATACTAAAGGAAGATGAGATACTGGTTCCATAGTTCACTTAATTTAGTTTATTAAAGTCATCATCACTTTAGGTTTGCATAGCGCATGAAATATAGTTTAAAGGAAGATGAGATACTACTTGTTGGACGTTGATGATTGGTTTCCCTCACATGTCAAACCAGCAAAGTCTTTTCCATGCACTTGTCTTTGCCTATGAGCTATTTTACACCTGCAACATTGATAAATAGAAAGATGTTGATGATTGGTTTCCCTCACATGTCATATGCAGGAAGACATGGCGTATGCAAGTGATGAGAGTATGTTCGAGTATGTAAATGTTGTCAGCAAGATGTTTGATAGTGAGGCTGAAGGCTATGAATTCTACAACAAATATGCTCTTGAAAAAGGTTTTAGTGTGAGGAAAAGCTACGTTGAGTGGGATGGATCCAACAAATACATAATTTTAAGGAAAATTGTGTGTAGTCGTCAAGGGTTTCGCGAAGATAAGCACATGAAAAGAAAGATGGAAGATAGAAAGAGGAGGCCACGAAGTTTAACTCGTGTTGGGTGTAATGCTAAATTGGTCATTACGAGACAGGAGGAAACCGGTCGGTGGTTTGTCAAGGATTTCATCGATGAGCACAGCCATCCTCTAGCCCCACGGGATCTTTCTTGTCTGCTGCGTTCGCACAGACGAATTAGCGATGAGCAGAAAGCGGACATTGCGGACATGGAAAAATGTGGGATCCGTAAATACCGTATTATGGATATTTTGTGCTTTCAATACGGTGGATTTGATAAGGTTGGATGCATAAAGAGGGACGTTTACAATTTCTGCCATGCTAATAAGCAGGAGACAATCAGTGCCGGTGATGCTAAAACGGTGATCATGCACATGATGGCGAGGCGAGAGCGAGATGTGGATTTTTTCTTCAAGTACTTGGTAGACGAGCATGGCCATCTGAAGGGACTGTTCTGGGCTGATAGTCAATCGCGACTTGACTACGAGGCTTTCGGAGACGTCATTGTTTTTGATAGCACATACAGAACCAACAAATACAATCTGCCATTCGTGCCTTTTGTCGGGTTGAATCACCACCGCAGCACTGTTATATTTGGCTGTGGTATAATTTCTCATGAAACAAGCCAGGCATACGAGTGGATGTTGCGGACCTTTTCTGATTGCATGGCACAGAAGCATCCGATATCTGTGATCACAGATGGGGACCTTGCAATGCAGAGAGCAATAAGGGTGGTCTGGCCAGACTCAAACCATAGACTATGTATATGGCACATTCAGCAGAACATTGTACGCCATCTGCATGATGACGACGTAAAGGAGGAATTCAGATCTTTCATTTATGATACTTCTTCCATTGAAGAGCATGAGATAAAATGGATACAATTCTTACAACGGAATAAAGTAACCAGTGAGGAGTCTTGGCTGCATCAGATGTATCAGATGAGAAAGTTGTGGTGTGCTCCATATCTTGAGGGGCGTTGTTTCCTAGGATTGAGCAGCAATCAAAGGAGTGAGAGCTTGAACTCTGTGCTACATACGCATCTTGAGGGTAAGATGTCGTTGTTTGAAATGCTAGAGCACTATGAGCGTTGCCTTGCGTCGCGACGGATTAACGAAGCTCTCCATGACGTCGAAGCCTTGCAGTCCGTTCCATTTACAGAGGAAAATGCTTCGCCGCTTGAGAAACACGCCGCAACAGTTTTCACACCTAGGGTCTTTAAGATGGTCTTATGGAGCATAGATGCTGTCAGCAAATGTCAGATTAGAGAGATACTAGATGGATCAGAAGATTCCACTTATGTTGTGTCCAAGCAGGAAAGAATGGATAAAAAGTTTGGAGTGCGCATTGAAGAGCAAGGAGGTCTTTTGCACAGGGTGAGTTGTTCTTGCCGTAAGCTAGAATGCGCAGGCACACCATGTTCCCACATTTTTTACATATTGGGGATTTTAAAACAAACAATTCTGCCCGGTTGTTGCGTTCCCACTAGGTGGACTATGAATGCAAAATGTGCATACGCACCTACCAGAAAAAACCAGATGTATGACTATTCGCTAAGCCTGCAGAGGTACCGCGAGTTGCGGAATTGTAGTCACGCCGCAAGTTTCCAGGCATGCCACTCTGATGAGGACTATCACCGTCTAAAGATGCTTTTGCAAGCACAACATCATGGCAAGCAATCAAGTTTTGAACTAGCTGACAGCAAGGAGTCAACTAATGCTCAGCATAACAGCATTAGGTTTGGCCCGTTGATGCCGCACTCCCAGAAAGTTGATAAGGTTCTGGATCCCGTGCATGTGCCAGGACGAGGTGCACCGAAGAAAAGGCTGCAGGCAAAGACAAAGAAGTCAAGATCACAGAATATCTGTGGCTATTGCAAGAAACCAGGTCACAATCGACGTAAATGCGCTAAATTGCTAGAGGTACGAAATATGTTCATATTTTTTTGCATGTGTTTTACTCATAATTGATGTCCATGTGATTTATTCTATTCTTCTGTGTAGGATCTCGAGGCTGAACTGTGATATCTACATACAGCATGAACCGACGATGAGCCAGAGAAAGTCGTGTGCCATTCAGCTTTGTGTGACGTGGTCTTTACATTCTATTTCATCGTGACAGTAATTTAGTGAAGTGCAGTTGTACTGCCATGTTACTATATTAGTTCGACATCTTTCGTTTCCACTTTCTGTGTGTATCATGTGATGACCAACTTTAAGAATGATGATGTATTTCGACAAATTGGGCACTATGATTCTTCACCCTTACTATGGTTGTCATGCATATTCATAATCATCATGCATATTCTTCATTTACAGAGCAATAATGACTGACGTATTTTTTAAATAAGAAGGGCCCACTCGGGTGTGCTTGGAAATCTTTGAAAAACCTCCATGCACGTTCATCTTCGCTGCATGCAAATCGGGCGGCAGCCGCTGTGCCAGTAGTTGTCAAGGCCTTGATGAATCACTATTCACATGCAGGTCCCCGACTCTTGCATGCAGGTCCCCCTTGCATGCAGGCCCTGAGCATAGACCGATGTTTTCAGCAGTCAGTCTAGAGGGCATTATAAATTCAAAAAATACAAAAACTTGGAAACCTAGTTTTGTTTGTGGAAGAGATCATGTGTGCCAAAACTGAGGTGATTTGGAGGTGGTCAAAAAATGCCTGCATTCCCGGAGGGACCATTTGGTCTAACTTAAGCCATTTTTTGAAAAAACGTGAATTTTTCCACCACCTCCAAATCACCCAAATTTTCTTGTACATGGTCACCCACATGTGCAAAACATGTGTATGCAAGAAAATTTTGAAAAAAAATTATTTTACAATGCCCCCTTGAGGCATAGACCGATGTTTTCAGCAGTCGGTCTAGAGGGCATTATAAATTCAAAAAAAATTAAAAAATACAAAAACTTGGAAACCTAGTTTTGTTTGTGGAAGAGATCATGTGTGCCAAAACTGAGGTGATTTGGAGGTGGTCGAAAAAATGCCCGCATTCCCGGAGGGACCATTTGGTCTAACTTAAGCCATTTTTTGAAAAAACGTGAATTTTTCCACCACCTCCAAATCACCCAAATTCAAAAGACCGAACAAAGATAGAACATTACAAGTCTCGAGACCGCGAGTAGCGAGTTTGTCTTCATATTACAAGTCGATATCGATCATCTAAACTACCATCACATAGAAGAGAGTTGCGGTCATCACGATGAGCATCATCGCGATGAAACTGGTCTTCATCCGGTTCATCCAACGCTCCCTCCTCTTTCTTGGATTCCGCCTCCACCCTAGTGGTGTACCCTTTGTAACTGTTACCGCTGAAACGGTGAACCTGTCTCCGACACTCCTCCCAGTCGTCGTAGACTCCGGGAACCTTACCCTTGTACACGACATACGACGGCATGTCTATGCACAAGCCAAACAACAGACAATACATAAGCAATAAATAAGTATGCAATAAAAGGATCGGAAGAGAAAAGCAAGACATTAATAGCACAATTCATGGTCCTAGTAATAAATAGCATCGATTACATCTAAGTTTAATGACTGTCCAAACCAAAGAGACATACAATTCATTAAAGTTTAATTACAACATGAGCCAATCAATGTTTCAGAACTACACATAGCATCACTACTTTCGACTCGACTCATGGGACCGGAGCGTGGATGAAGTCGCCGTCTGTCCTGATGGTCATGAAATCGCGGGCGTTGTCAGCCTGCATTTTTAGCATTGTGTCTATCTCACTGCACAGAACACGGAATGTTAGAAGAAATAAAGAACGATCGATGGATGCATTTTTTGCTGTTTTGGCTGATGTTGTTTTGGTGCTGTTTTCGTGCCATTTAGGATGGCTGCAGTGACTTTTTGGTGCCATTTTTGATCTCTTAATATGGTTGCAGTGAGAGCAAAATATGGCTGTTATTTTTTTTTGTTTCAGAAACAGGACAAACCAAAGGGCCCACGTCTCCCCTCCAGATTTTTCGAGGGCCAAAGGGCAGGACGTTTGAGTTTTCGAGGCAACTCCCCACACCTCCCTTCCATTGGAAACTCCCCGGGACTCCCTTCCACTGGCAACTCCGCACGACGCAGGGAACTCCCTTCCTATTCCATTGCCGCTCAATCTGCCTCCCTCTGCCTCCCTCCTCATTCCATTGCCGCTCCATCTTCCTCCCTCTGCCTCCACCATCAAGCAACTCCCCTCTGCCTCCACCATCGCTTGCCAGGAGGGAAATGGCGGAGGAATCATGGAGCAACTCCCCTCCGTCTGCCAAGAGAATGGCGGAGGCATCGTGGAGCAACTCCCCTCCGTCTGCCAAGCATCACCAAGGTGAGGCGTCTGGCAAGGAGCCGCTGGTGGTCGATGACGATGTTCCGGTCCCCGGGCAGAAGCAGGACTACACCGTGCCGCTCATGGTTGATATCCACCTGAAGAAGGAGAAGCTGGATGTCGTATGCACCAGCAATCCAGACGAAGCCGACAAGAGGATCCGCGAGATCAGGAGGAGGCTCGGCGGCATGTTTTCTCGGTCGATCGCCATTGATGTCGAGTATATGAGGGAAGATGAACCTCTGCAAAAGGCTGTAGTTCTACAGTTATGTGTGGAGGATCTCGTCCTGGTATACCACATCACCGCGGCAACCAAATGGTAAAAACATCCAGTTCTAAAGTTTCTGAAGTTCTGACGTTTCTGTCTAATTAGTAGTTTATGAAGTTTCTGAAGTAGACGCAATACTTCTGTAGTTCTGAAGTAGATGCAATACTAGTTCTGAAGTTCTGAAGTTTCTGTCTAATTAGTAGTTTATGTAGTTTCTGAAGTTTCTGAAGTAGATGCAATAGTTCTGAAGTTCTGAAGTAGATGCAATACTAGTTCTGAAGTTCTGAAGTTTTTGTCTAATTAGTAGTTTCTGAAGTTTCTCAAGTAGATGCAATAGTTCTAAAGTTTCTGAAGTTTCTCAAGTAGATGCAATAGTTCTGAAGTTCTGAAGTAGATGCAATACTAGTTCTGAAGTTCTGGAGTAGATGCAATACTAGTTCTGAATTTTATGTCTAATTAGTAGTTTCTGAAGTTTTTGAAGTAGATGAATTTGATGCACCAGATTAATTTGATGCAGGCCCAAGGAACTCCGCCCGCTCCTGCAGGAGAAGAAGTTGTACACCTTTGTTGGCTTCTCCATTGGAGGTGACAAGGAGAAGCTGAAATTGTCTGGTTTGGAGATCAACCCCGACAAGTACGTCGACATGCAGGCAAATGGAGAGTTCCAAAAAATGGAAAGAAGTGGCAGGCTTTGGCTGAGTTTGCAGCCAGCCTCATCCACCCATCGGACAAGGAAATGAAGAAGAAGATCAACCAGGAATTGGACCACAAACTATGGGGGGACAGCCCACTGCCAAACAACCTCATCGAGTACGCAGCGAAAGATGCGTACGTCACCTACGAGGCATGGAAGAAAATCGAAATCGTCAAAGAAGGTTTGGAGTACTGGCAAGAGGCGGAGGATCATTGGGATGACCCCTACTACTGGGGATATTGAGTTGTTTGTGGTATTATGTGTCTCAGTTTGCAGTTATGTGGTTGAACAAGTTTGCTTTTGTAATGCTGAACAAGTTAGCTTTTGTTATGTTGAACAAGTTTGCTTTTGTAATGATGAACAAGTTTGCTTTTGTTATGTAGTTATGTGATTGTTATGATGCTGGTGCAGAACACTTATGCTTGTGATGTGATGCAAAATCCTTCAACTTTTGGTGATCATTTAGTTCAAGATTTGGTCAGATCATACAGAATGTTGTCTAGAAGTTTTTGTGATCATTTAGTAGTTTTTTTATACAGAAGCCTTTCACTATAACTGAAAAAGCTGAAGTTCTCAGCATGAAGAATCACACAACACAGCACCTACATTATGATGATACACTATCAACTGCAGACCTGAATGCATCCAATTCGTCCTTTCCCAAGCAGTGATGGTAACTGAAAGTATAACAACTAAAAACGCAGCTCTACTGTATGTGTCCAATAGTGCCATCATAACAGAACTTTGAAAAGTCCTATATTATACAGTAGCAAGCATCACAAGTTTCTGATGGTTTTCTAGCAAGAATTTTCCAGAAAAGTGGATTGGTGGCACAAAATTGCTACACTCAGTCGATCTACCTAGCATTATCAGCATGGATACCATTGAGACGTCAACAGAAACCGGGGTACCTGCGCTGTCCTGCGGTGGTTGAGGAGATGGATCCGGCCGATCCCGTTGGGGGGGAGCAGGGGCGGCGGGGGTGGAGTCGCCGACGGCGTGCAGGGGCGGCGGACAGAGGGGGACGAGTGGGGGATCTGGTGATGGAGGGATGGAGGCCACAGCGCGAGGGGAATAGGTGGAGTGGGGGGAGGGTTCTAATGGCCTACTTTGGATGGGCCTAATTCGGATGGGCCTAATTCGGATGGGTCGTCTTGTTGTCTGCGCCTGAGGCATCCATGCATGGGAATGGCGGCGACGTGGGTTTGCATGCGCGGGTGGCGGACGTGAACTTTATCTATCCGAAATATGTTATGATTTCTACCCGAAAACAAGCTCGCGTGCGACGCTCTCCCGTGCGACGCACGCCTCTCGCGTGATACGCGATTCCGATGCGACTGCGTGCCAAGTTTTATAGATGGAAACTTCTTTAGACACAATGCCATCTCAAAAACAACTCAGATACAACTGTATGATTGATCATAAAACACATGCATTGTTGTTCAAAGAACTGTATCATGAATAAATTGTACCATAATTGCGAACATAGTGTGAAACAGAAAACAAAAGGTTTGTTTGCAACTAAATAATCCTGGTTTGAAGCTTAAACTGGTTGAAAAACAATTGAGCCTACTCCATATTGTCTTCTGCACTGCCAAAATCCAGTGACCTCTTGCGTTGCGTCGTTGGAGATTGCGTCGGGCTTGGCGACGACCCATGTGCTTCAATCTTTTTCTCTTTAACATCAATGTAACCATACAACTTAAGTTGTTCTTGGTCTTTCTCGGCCAACTCTCTAGCAAGACCCTCCATTTCTTGGATTCTCACTTCCTGTAGAAAACCATAGGAATTGTATTAGGAAGAACTCAAAAAAGACGTAGCCATAAACTAGATGCATGCAACATGTAAACTTTGAACCTCGGAATCAATGTCATCCTCGGGAAAACAACCCGTAGTTCTATTGTACACAATGTACAGGTGACATGTCTTGCTGCCATTCAGATCAGAAAGCATTTTTTGTACATCATCTGGTCCTACAATCAAGAATATTCCTTCTGGTAGCTCGCACGCAGACCCGGGTAAGAAGTAGTACAGTTCTGCTCCCAGTTTGCAACCAAAACTATCTCTCATTTCACTCATAATGAGATCGTGGGTCACTTTGGCGGGTTCAAAAATTCTGACTTCTGCCGGGCGTTCATCAAAGTATGCTCTCGGGACATGTGACATCTCATCATCCCTACTAACAAAAAATTCCATGACCAGCACCTAGTATCTCACATCAGAGTTAATACATTCAATGAGTAAAGGGCCAAACATAACTTTTATGTGCATAGCAACATTGCGGCGTTGTTACCTGTTTTTGTGGAATGTATCCTTCATGTGGAGTGACTGGGGATTGTGCCATCTCAAACCTTCTCACCTTATTATGTTGAATGTATCCTTCATGTGGTGTGACTGGGGACTCTACCATCACAGGTTTCTTATCCTACGTATGAAACGTCGATAGTGGGTTTACACACAAGTTTTGAAAGGTCATACCATATCTTGGGTATGCATTGTTGCGAGGTACTTACAAGGGGAGAATTGACGATATGTTGTTGGGGTGGACTGATGTGGCATTGAACAGGTGACTCTATCGCAATGTCTCGAGTGAATGGCGACTATGCCGTCTCATGATGCTTAGCCTACATACAATCACCGACATAAGGTTGCCACAAATTGAAGATGTTTGTATCATAGAATACGTAGGTCCTTAATATATAGAATCGGTGCGAGATACTTACAGGGGGAGAATAATTGAAGACATGTTGTTGGGGTGGCCGTGAGATCGCACGGTCTTCTAACATATGTCCTTCCAAGCGGACCTTCTCCAGCATGGCCTTATAATCCATGTCTGACCGCTCCTGTAGCGGCTTACTGTCCATATCTGCACGTTCCTGCAACACATAGGCATCCATCTTGACTCGCTCTGTCTGTATAATACTGTCCACAAGCTTCCGGTCCTTCTGCAACGTTTGATGCATTTCCTTGTAGCCTAAGAAAAACTTTTTTTCCATGTACTCACAGTCCCTCTTATACTTTTCTTCAATCTCAAGACGCATCTTCGCCATCTTAAGGGAAAACTCCTGACGCTCCTCCTTTATCATCCTGTCCACGTATGAACGTTCTTTTTTCAGTTTCTTATCTACCTCAGCGCTATCCTTTTGCACCTTCAAGTCGATCTCCCGACGCGCTTCATGCAAAGACTTGTCGTACTCCGCACGGTTGTTATACGCCTCTGAGACCATGGTCCCTACAGCAACACATATACCCATAGTATGAAAACTGTATCCACACCCTCATCCACCTAATTCGAAACAATACAACCGTGAAAAAATATTCATAATCAGTTCGTACGATCAACTAGTACAAACTATCAATCAAAAAGCTCTTGCATGACATCCTGTACTCGAATCACACCAGAACTACTCAACTATGGCAAAAGCTGGATTTTCTAATCTCTTCGGAAATTACTTGTTGGTCGAATCAATGGAAAAAATAATCAGCACTGCAATCGAAGATGAGAGAAGCCGTGGAAGAGAACTTTTTAATCCGGCGTCGGCGTGGTCGCTTGAGAAGCGATGGCGCGATCCCGGCGATGGCTATGTGAGGAGAAACAAGGTAGATGGGGGTGGTTAGGATAGGGTAGATATGCGGTAGAATGGGAAGGTATATATCCGTGATTGTAGGGTTAATTAGTTATTTTGAAGTAATGCGCTTCGATGCAAGTTTTTTTTTAACGAGCGCGATCTTTTCGGGGCTTCCAAAACATGTGCACTAACCGCGGGTCGAACCACATATCACACAAGCCCGAGCCATCGCCGTGCCCGTGCCAACCCGCCGCCCACCATTCTAACTTATTGTTCTCTAAAAAAGGAAGAGCAATAAATTCAGTCCAAGAATTTCCAGATATAATTGTCAACCCATTTTTGTTGGTAATTACGAGATATGTTTGGCGCAATTAGTGGCTAACTAGGTTTTTTTTTTGAGGAATAGTAGCAACTTGGTTTGATACGTGCCAAACGTTACGTTCAGATTAGTTGCATTATTTCTTTAATTTTTTACCAAAAAAATCTATACAAAGTGTTAATTGGACAATGTGAACAATGTGGCACGAAGGTTGTCGGCCCAGCCAGTGGATGGAACGGATGGTACATGTACACGCAAGTACGATCTCTGACACGTGCATTTCATCTGGTTCAGTGGATGCTTGCATGCTCTATGTGGCACGAAGTTTGTCGGCCGAGCCAGTCGACGGACCAGATCGATGCTACAGGAGGGACTCCATTGTAGACCAACGCTCCATCAATGTCCGGTGTGTGTGCTACGTCCACCGTAAGACAAACATAGTTCCATCAAACCTAAAACTCTTAAACCCTAAACCCTGATAACCCGAAACCCCCCCCCCCCTCCCACTAAACCGTAAAAACATTCAAATTTTTGCCCCACATGGAAACCATTATGCATGCATTCTCTATGTGGTCATGGGATGCCATGAAAGATTTTTGGGACTATACACGCAAGTACGATCTCTGACACGCGCATTTCCGACATAGCATGTCAACACCCCAAAAGAAATAGCTGGGTTCCTCGCCTGTATGAAACCAACCAAACATCGATTCGGTCCAGTGGATGGATGCATGCTCTATGTGGCACAAAGTTTGTCAGCCGAGCCAGTCAACGGACCAGATCGATGGTACCGGAGGGAATCCATTGTAGACCAACGCTCCATCAATGTCCGGTGTGTGTGCTACGTCCACCGTAAGACAAACATAGTTCCGTCAACCCTAAAACCCTTAAACCCTAAACCCTGATAACCCTAAACCCCCCCACTAAACCGTATAAACATTCAAATTTTTGCCCCACATGGAAACCATTATGCATGCATTCTCTATGTGGTCTCATGGGATGCCATGAAAGATTTTTGGGATTATACACGCAAGTACGATCTCTGACACGCGCATTTCCGGCATAGCATGTCAACACCCCGAAAGCAATAGCTGGGTTCCTCACCTGTATGAAACCAACCAAACATCGATCCGGTCCAGTGGATGGATGCATGCTCTATGTGGCACGAAGTTTGTCGGCCGAGCCAGTCAACGGACCGGATCGATGGTACCGGAGGGAATCCATTGTAGACCAACGCTCCATCAATGTCCGGTGTGTGTGCTACGTCCACCGTAAGACAAACATAATTCCGTCAACCCTAAAACCCTTAAACCCTAAACCCTGATAACCCTAAACCCCCCCCCACTAAACCGTAAAAACATTCAAATTTTTGCCCCACATGGAAACCATTATGCATGCATTCTCTATGTGGTCTCATGGGATGCCATGAAAGATTTTCGGGATTATACACGCAAGTACGATCTCTGACACGCGCATTTCCGGCCTAGCATGTCAACACCCCGAAAGCACTAGCTGGGTTCCTCACCTGTATGAAACCAACCAAACATCGATCCGGTCCAGTGGATGGATGCATGCTCTATGTGGCACGAAGTTTGTCGGCCGAGCCAGTCAACGGACCGGATCGATGGTACCGGAGGGAATCCATTGTAGACCAACGCTCCATCAATGTCCGGTGTGTGTGCTACGTCCACCGTAAGACAAACATAGTTCCGTCAACCCTAAAACCCTTAAACCCTAAACCCTGATAACCCTAAACCCCCCCCCCACTAAACCGTATAAACATTCAAAATTTTGCCCAACATGGAAACCATTATGCATTCATTCTCTATGTGGTCATGGGATGCCATTAAGAAAGTTTGGGATCATTACTACATATACATGCAAGTACGTTCTCTGACACACGCATTTCCGGGCTTGCATGTAAACACTCAACCCTAAACCCTGATAACCCTAACCCCTGATAACCCTAAACCCCTAAACCCCTAAACCCTAATAACCCTAAACCCCTAAACCCTAAACCCCGTAAACCCCACACCGAGTTCACAAGATTTTCTTATTTCTTTATATCATTTATCCAAATCTCACATAACTCACGCGGCCCACCCCTCCCTAAATCCCGCGATTACAGCTCCGCATTCTAACCACCCGGGCCGTCCGCACCTCCCACGACCGCTGCAAGATCAGATCGGAGACGCCGGTCGCCCACGGAATACAGGAGTCGGCGGCCACCACTCGCCGCCCACCGCCAACGTGATCTGAGGGCTCGGACGTCAGTGTTCTTCTCGCCGCCTCCTCCTCGCGTGAACGCGCCGTTTTTCCTTTGCGCCGTCGACCGCGCTATACCGGCACTTATAGTTTCCGACGCACTAACCGCCGCCATCTACTCGGTGGCACCATCTCCGAGATAAGGTATTAGCTGATCGTAACTCTTTATAATCGTTGTCCGCCGATGCTTTAGTTGTTGAACCCTCATAGGTTTTGCACCCAAATAGGTTCTGTGCTTAAACCATAAGTGGATCATATGTTAAATGACCCAGTTAATTTTGTTAAAATTAATTCTCTGCTAATTTTGTTATACATTTTCCAATTTTGTTCAGATTAATTGAGCCTGATTTTATCATTGCATACGAGGCAGCAATGTCAGTTTCAGATACGAACCTTAATAATGGAGAAAAGCCCATCTCCGAAACTACCGATGCGGTAAGTAATTGACTGTTTGTGTACAATCGTTTCATACACATAATTCATGTGTACTCAGTTTTATTTAATGGAATGTAACAGGAACTCGCCGAAAAGCATGGTCATATGAAGTTAGTATGCTCACAGACAAGGTTCGGAAAAACCATGAAACTGTTGTCAGAAGACCACAAAAAGTACATCATATCAGAAACCAGTCTTGGCGGACTAACCCAGATGCATGAAGTGACTCTACGTCGCATAATGTTGGTTAGACTAGCCAAGAGCATAGATATGGACACGAAATCCATTACCATCGGTAAAACGCCAATTCCTATAACAAAAGAGGACGTGCAAGGTATATTTGGCATTCCGATAGAAGGGGAGGATATAGAGCCACATCTGGAAAATCAAACCGACACAGAATTGTTTACCGCCTATGCAAACAATGGGCAAATTTTGATTTCTGACCTTGAAACGGCGATCCGAGCTTCCAAAGCCCCAGACGGTGATTTCCTGAGACGGTTCATTCTGTACGCAATTGGTACTGTTCTAGCACCAACAGCACAACATTATGTGGACTCGAAATATCTCAACCTTGTTACAGATCTTGAAAACCTTCGAAAATTTAACTGGGGATGTTTCACACTTAATCACTTCTTCAAGTCCGTTCACAAGTTTAGAAATCGAGATCACGTAAATCTACAAGGAAATCTAATTCTGCTCCAGGTTAGTGCTAGATCACTACTTAATGTCCTTTAATTATTGTTCTGTTGCATATCTGTATGGTGATGAACTAATTTATTGTGTAGTATTGGTACTGGGAGCACGTGCGTAGTGGCCGATTAATGTATGCTTCTAGACCCCCTCCATTGATCGCACGATGGGACGAAATGATGGCTACTATAAGAAGCGATGCTTACGAGAAAGGAGGTCTTCATAACGGGCTGGTACCTATCTACAATTGAACTTTCTATATCCGATTTTTTATTTGGTACTAATGGTTCATTATATTTTAAAAAAATAGGCTGTCATGGAAATTTGTGCTCCTCAACGACCGTCCGAGAATTCTAATAATTTTCCAAGAAAAAAAGATGAACATGTGCATCAACATGATTCGTATCGAGCACCATCACAAGGACAGCAATTTAGTAGCCAGCAAGTGTGTACTCCAAAGACTATTTGTTTTTGCAATATCACAAATAGGTGTCATGGAACCTCATTCATTTAGCTATTGTTATCAACGGGGTTTTATTTTGTTTACACAGATTGAAATGGTAGTTGAAGTCATGAATGCACGCATTGCTGATCATGAAAAGAAGGTAGGCAGGAAGTTAATGGAAATTGAGCACAGATTTGATGTCAAATACCAGACTCTAGGTGAAGACTTGATCGACATGAAGACTAAAACTGGCACTAATCCTAGGTTGTCGAAGGCCGAGGACGAAATTAAAGACTTAAGGAGGGAACTCCATGTATGTCATACTGTGCATTTTGTATTTTTTATGAATATGTTCCTTCATGTTCATTATTGTTTGCATTGTTACAGGACTTAAAATACGAATTTACAAGGAACCGACAATCAGTGTCACAGAAAGGAGGCGTGCAGGTGATCAATATGGCCCAACATGTTAATATCTAAAAGTAACAAACTAATGATGAACTACCTTTGTTCATTGTAGGATCAAGTCAATGTGTGCAATTCATCCCTGACAGGAACTCCTAGGGCTAGCCAAGTCACGACAGGGACTTCGAGTACACCAAGTGCAAGACATGTGACGGAAAACAATGAGGAACCACAATTAACTCCGATGAAGCCTGTCTTTGGTAATGATTACAAGTTCACGCATGAGGACATAGAGACAGCCGTTTACATCCGCGGAACATACGACCCTGTTGAAATAGCTAGAATCGGAGACATTACCCTCACAGCAGAAAATCTGAAGCGAAATTTGGACGACAAATACATTTATGGTGATGTAAGCCCATTATACTCTATTCTACATCATTACTGCAACAACTGTCTTATTATTGTATGATTGAAAATTTGGCAGGTTATTATGGCATATGCTAGCATTAGCCAAATTGAGAATGATACTACCTCAATCATATCCCCTCAAGAAACCGAAAAGCTGTTACAAATGAAGGGGGTGGTTCCTGTTGGACGTGCAGCCTCATGGTTAGCTCGTGTAGCAGGAAAATTTGTAGGGCGCCGAAAGGTACACGTTTTCCACACTTTCATAGTTTACGTACACGACAACTTTCGGTTCTCAACCCAACCCGAATTTTACTGCAGGTGCATGTCCCACTGAATGTACACCAAAACCATTGGATGCTAATGATGTTTAATTTTGACAAAAAAGAAATTCAGACTCTGAACTCCATGAATTATCATTGCGACAAGACCAAGGAAGATTCTCTTGTAAGTGTTCTCTTGCTGCCTCTTTTGATCCGCATGGAACATGAGCTCCCAAAGTACCGTAACCCTATGTATAACTCGTCGTACCCTAGGTGGACTCGATTCAGTTCTGCATTGACGAAGCTGTCAAGAAAGGGTTGATATCACCAGCTAAGAACATCAATTTTGCCGAATGGACCAAAAAACGCTATGAGAACATACCACAACAGACCGATGGGTACGCATGGCCTCATAAATTATTATTTGCGTACACGAATAAGATTACTGATCTTTAACTAAACATCGCAGGACTTCCTGTGCGGTTTGGACACTGCAGTACATGTTGTCATGGAACGGGGATGAAATGACCGATATTTTGAACCAGGTAATTGAATGCCTAATTTATATTTGTACTTTGTTTAGCTTGAAAGCTATGCTGACGTCATTGTCGGTTATCCAATATAGGCAAGGATAGATATTTTCAGGTGGAAAATATGTACAGCCTTACTGCATTCAGATTGCAATGCGCTTCGTCTCGAATCATATAAGTTCCCCATAACGGTTAGCGCTACATCAAGAATATATCATTTATTTCACAAGTCTCATGATTAGAACTAACGCAGCACTCTCTCTTAAACAGAAGGAAGTGTACGATGCCCAGCAAGCAGTTCTACCTGATGCTTCAGAAGAGGACGTACAATTAGTCAACAATCCTGATGGTTCGAATGAACCTGACACATCCAACTCCCAGAAGGATACCGGTGCACCCAACTCCCCCGAAAATGGTGCACCCAACTCCCCCAAAAGGAAGAGAGCACGTGGACGCCCGAGAAAGCTAGTCGATCCCGAGCAAACAGCAAAAACAAAGAGTCTTAAAGAACTAAAACATAAATTTGACAGCAAGACCATAGCCAACCAAGTGTCTTCGTTACCATCACGGTCACGCAGAGAGCATAAACCAGCACCAGCTTTATTGAGCCCATTCAAACACAAATAGGTAGCATCAATTGATCATTAATTGATACATGCTCATGCTCATGCTCTACTTTTAGCATCATTTGATACACGTTTTGTTTTTCTTATCAGAAAGTGGAAATAGGTGCTTTTGGCAATCATGAGCATCCTCTACTTATTGCAATATCTAATGCATTGATACATTCTCATGCCCATGCTCTACTTTTAGCATCATTTGATACACGTTGAGTTCTTATCAGAAAGTGGAAATAGGTACTTTTGGCAATCATGAGCATCCTCTACTTATTGCAATATCTAATGCATCATCAGTACAAAGCTTGATTTGGCAATAGGTGGAATCGGCAATCATTTGCATGCTTTAATTTTGTCAAAAATTAATGCATAGTTCAGTTGTAACTGCTCATAGATATGGCAGGAACATGCTGAGTTATACACTAAACATAGTCATGCCAAGCTATAACTACCATAGTCATATTATTAGAGTTCCTAGCATGCATCACCATACGGCAGAATAACACAGCAACCATAACATAGACCACCGTACGATACTTGAGTTGGTAAGGCCTTGTACAATGCAAGGTGCTTAGGGGAGTTGCTTATAGAAATAAACCAGGCTTTTCTTAAGCACAGGTGCTTATTTGTACAGGGTAGACGCATAACTAGGCGTCTCTCCTGTACAAATATGCACCGGTGCATCAGAAAAACCCTGTTTATTTTTCTAAGCACCACCCTAAGCATCTAGCATTGCACAAGGCTTAAACATGCATCACCAAAATATTATTAACAACTAGGAACACTAAACCAGAGTAGCAGCAAATTCTTAACATAAACGGCAGATCAACCACCGCTCAGCATAGGTTCAGACACACCATAGGACATCAGTTTTAGACTCCAACAACAAAGAAACATAGATAACATAAGAGGACACGGCGGTCCTGGGGCAGCATCAGCACTCTAGCAGCACATCACTTCTCTCCCTTCTTCAATGCATGTTGTACGGCTCATTGACTTTGACAATCTCAAGGAAGCGTGCGTAGGCAGCATGTTTAGCCAGAGTACTGGCACTACGATTCTTGCCATGTCCATTGCCAGTGCTGAAGGCATGCTGGATCATGCCATCTATGCCGCCACCGATCACCTTGCAACAGAAAGGGCACCCAATCTTGCCAAAGAAACGGTACTTGATCTTCCCAGCAATCAGATGCCTCAGGGTGTACCGGCTCTTGCTGTGCCTGCTGTCCATGCTGTAGTCCACGTCGTCGTCATCCTCCTGTCAATTAGTGAATTAGTACACATAGAACAACTCAGGTGATATATTATGGTACATTGACTTTAATTACAATGTTTTGAAAGTACACATGTGAAACATGGCAACTATCTATTTGCTAGAAATAAGGCGTATGTGCACATACATAATTGAGCCAAATAAATTGACATGCACAATTATGGACGGTGGAATAGTTGCATTTATAGATTAGTGCACAAGTAGTACATAACTAACACATGAAAGACTACATGAAGTGGCTTGGTTTAATGATATTTGATACTTGTTACAGGTGTAATTCTTATTGGAATCAGAAAAATGGCTTCATTGTACTCCTCCATGTTTCACACAAGGGGGGTTTGTTCTATCTACTGGAATGAAGAAACAATTATTCTTTCTGACAGCGGCAATACTGCTTCTCCAACATTGTTAGACCCTGATAACTTTCAGAAGGAAATTGGTAAAGGAGCTATGGGGTGTCTCACTGCTCATATTGATGAGAGATGTGGCTGTGATCATCTAAATAAAATACTGTGGAAAATTGGGTAGATGAGATGTTTTGATTTTTCGGTATCCAGTGGATATGTAATGTCAGCCCATAATTATTAAGGGAGCGATCACTTCCTTTGCAAAATGGAAATCTGTATAGAATTTGCAAATGGATCATCTATGAACATGTGTGCAAACTAATCATCTATGAACATGTGTGCAAATTAATTCATGTACATAAACTATAATGAATCAGGAACTGCAGCATTTAGTCACTGTCCTGGGGAAGCCAATGGAGAATCCTGCCATATATCCATTGTTTAACCCACTTTTTTCATTAATGTATCCCTGCCATGAACATTTTCTTGTATTTGGGTTCATTACCCCACTTCTTTCATTAATGTATCCCTTGTGAAACTTATGCTCATCTAGTTAACAAGACTAACCCCAATGCCATGAAAAAAACCAGAGTATCTGCTGGAATCAGAATGTGAATCAGATTTAAAAATCCACATCCAACATGAAGATCTATGCTAGATCCCTACAATCCTACATACGTACAACTAGAACGCCCAAGTGAAATTGATGCTCATCTAGTTAACAAGAAAAACCCCAATGTCATGAAAAAAACTGAGCAAAAAACAGAGTACTACCTCAGATAGCTCGTCGATGGCATCCTCGTCGAAGTCGCTGCCCTTCCTGCTATCTAGGTCGAACTCCTTTATGGCGTTCTCCTCCATGAGCTCTTCGATTTTGTCATACACCTTGCGCTTACGCCTTCTCATCTCCTCCTCCTCCAGATCTTCCCCGACCTTGTGCTCGCCGACGGGTGCCTCGACGGCTGCGATGGCAGCGGGAGTAGGCACAACGGTCGCTGCACCGCCAGCTACCGCCGCTACGGCGGACTCAGCCGCTCCACCCACGGCTGCAGCCACGGCAGCAGACTGCTCTGCTCCGATGGTTGCCTCCGGCTCGTCCGCCGCATCTTCACGCCCGCGCTTCATCGTCGGTCGAAGACAGGAGGAGGGAGGCGTAGGAAGGGAGGAGGGTGGTGACGAAGGAGGAGAGGGTGGTGAGGTGGTGAGGAAGGAAGAGAGGGTGGTATGGTTCGGGAGAGGACGAGGGTTTTCTACCCGATTTGGGGAAGAAAGGCACTGCTCCTGCCTCTTGGAGTTACCGAGAAGCCGCGGGTGCCGATTTGACTTGACACACCCACCCGGCCGTCCCGATTCCACGTGGGGACGTGGCGGTCGTGCACGCGGTCGTGCACCTCCTACGGTTTGCCATCAATTGCTATCGGTCTCACAAGTGGGTCCCCTTGTCATCCACACAACCGAGCCACCACATGTACCACATTTTTCTTTCTCCCTGTCTCGACCACTCCACATCTTTCTTTCTCCCCTTCTCGACCAGCGCCGCCGCCTCCGCCGCCATCTGCCGACGACCCCTCTCTTCGCTGCCGGTGCGCGGCCGCCGCCAACTACGGCAAGTACGTCAGATCTCCACTCTTCTTCCCTTCCCCAAACGCGTCTCCCTACGGAGGCGGATCTGAGCCGATTGGTTTGGACTGAAACTTAGTTTTTGGATTGGATCTTGATTTGGTTTATATGGTTTGAGACCAAATCAATCAATTAGTTTGAGCCGCCACTACCACCTACTACTGCTTCAAATCCAAGAGCCGCAGTTGCCGGCCGGAGCTCGTCGGCTCTCTCGAGCTTTGACGCCATGTCTGATCTAGATTCATGACGTGCCCTCGCATATGGCTTTGTCCACGGTTTGAACCTTTGGAAGTTGAAAACGGTTTGGACTGGGTTGGATGACGCGCATGTATAGTTCGGTTTGGTCTAGATTCTAAATGAAAATATCTGGATTGGTTTGGTTTTGATGTGTGCCGTGGATTGGACTGGTTTAAGTTTCGATGCCCAACTATTCCCAGGTTTAGATGAACCGGGCATTGCCATTGTCATTGCCATTGCTTTATTACATAGATGATAGGAAATAGATTGATTGGCCATTGCCAGTATAGGTTATCACTATGATTTATTATATGTATGATCTTTGTATTGTACTATGTACAATTCAACTTAGAGTTCAACATGTTCTGTGTAGAATGGAGGAAGCACAATGTGGACGCTGCAACTCACGGTGCCGGACCAGCCTTTCTACTGCCACGTTGTTCGGCATCTACTTCCAGCCTTCTTTTGTTGTTGCAGCGGTAATAATTTATATGAACCTTCTGACAGTACATTCTTTTTGTTTTTTTTGCTATTTGCACTAATGTATTGTGTCTGCTATTTGTTTTTATCTTACACAGATCGTACCATGCAATGTGAGATTGGCATTCAATGAGCTCGTCGCAGACACCGTGACCTTCGACGCTCTTGGGGGCCCATACACTATGCAGGTCGAGAAGGGGCGAAAGATAACCCAGATAGGAGGAGATGATTGGGATCGTTTCATCGCCCGCATGCGTCTTACTGGGGGTGAATTGATCAGCTTCTCCTTCAGAAGAGATAGGCCCAGGATTTCTGTTATCTATCTAAATTCCATTCCGGATAGTGAGGATGAAGTTCACGAGGACGAAGATGGTGCTGATTCAGATGATGATGAGAACCCACTTGTTGAATACCTGTATGCCCAAGGACTCAGCCTGGGCGACGAGGAAATCGGCAACCTCTGGGACATGCTTCCGCTACGTGAAGACTACCTAGGGAAGCCATTCGTGACCCGCCTCACAAGGACGAATGTTAAACGGCATATCATGGTATGTTACTTAGTGTGGTAATTACATGATATGCATGCTTAGTTAGTGTAGTACTTCATATGATATGCATGTTGTAGTACTGTGATGAGAGGCCAAGTTTAGAATTCATTTAGTGAAGAATTTTATGACATGCATGTAGTGTAGTAATATGCGATGATATGCTTAGTGTACGGAGTAATCTAATGATATGCCTAATTACTGTAGTAATTTGATGCTTGGCGTATAGTGTAGTGATGTGATGATATATATGCTCAGTGTTGAATCCAATGATATATGTGTCTTGAAGTGTATGCTTTGTTGATAATTGCACGTGACATGATCATATATCATGTCAACTGTTTTCAGAAATTACCTAAGAGGTTACTTGATAGCTGTGGCATCGACCCGGGCGAAGAAGGCATGGCTGCTGGACTACGCCTTACCAGAACGGGCTCCATCACCAGCTGTGCCTATGCAGTGGACACGGACGGTCGCACTGTCTTGAGCAGGGCAGGGTGGAAGAAGTTCCTTCGTGCCAAGAATCTTCGGGTAGGACAGGCCATCCTACTCACTGTTGCGAACACCCGTCGCCATGACTTGAGGATGATGATCACCATCCACCTCATTTAGAACTGGGGTGGGCCATGTATCAATGTGAAATGAACTTGTTATGTCAGCTCTTGTTTGCGAGTACTTGTCGTGTATTACCGTACCTATATCTACTCATATCTAGGTACTATTGCTTGTGATGGATTGCAACTATTATTAACTGGTACCTAATGCTCTACTAGCTATGATTATTCCACTGTGTGATGTTTTATATGCTGTAGTGTGACATGGTAACTGTTATATATGGTAGAGGCTGGTCTCTAAGACCTTGTACAATGCAAGGTGCTTAGGGATGTGCTTCCACTGTGTGATGTTTTGTACGTGCCAGGTTGTAGTATGAAATGCTAACTGTTCTATATGGTAGTGGCTGGTCTCTAATTGGACCGACATGTTGAACTATAGTATCAATGGTAGAGGCGTTTCGTTGTGCGCCACATCTAACAGTTCACATAATTAATTATCCAAAGATTAAGGTATGAAACCCTTGGTCCTACATAGCAACATTTCGTTCCAAAAATTAAGGTACTTCCACATTCAAACTAACTAATACTACAAATTCGAAGGAACTACTTAATACATTAACAGCACATAGGGAAGTAGCCCTGGTCCAACGGCTTGATAAATGACGAACAAAAACTGAAAGAAGAAGGATCAGCCAGTAGCAGCACCATCAGCCTCCCAGCCTCACAACTTCAGCCAGCCTGGTGAACTCCAGGTTTTTTCCTGCAAAACACACATGTGATGTTGGAGGCAAGAAAATAAATATGCCAGGGGTCTTGTCATGGCATCTAATCGCACGGAATGCTAGTACAAATGATGGAGAATAAAACATCCAACATGAGCAAATTCATAGGAGTTCTAGATCCATGGATACCATCAAGAAAAAATGCTCAGTTTTAATTCAGACACAAGACTTGGTGAAAACGTGCATATCAGCAACATTGATATGTCATCTTTGCAAGCTTGGGTCAGTGACTTGTCTTGTGTTTCATGGCATGACAATAATTTTAACAATAAATAGACATGAAATTGACCCAAACTCATGTACAAAGTTATGCCATATGATGCATGGATTGATTCACACATAAATGACAAAATGCCAACTTTGTATAGAATTTGCAGTACTGAAATATTTCAGTGTGTACTGAAACTGCAGTACTGAAATAATTCAGTGTGCATCGGTGTGTACTGAAATTGTAGTAACGAAATATTTCAGTGCCTACCGGTGTGTACCGAAATATTTCAGTGTCTACCACTACAACATTACAAATTTTGCCTAGGGCAGTACCGAAATATTTCAGTGCCTACCGGTGTGTACCGAAATATTTCAGTGTCCACCACTACAACATTACAAATTTTGCCTAGGGCAGTTCCGAAATATTTCAGTGCCTACCGGTGTGTACCGAAATATTTCAGTGTCTACCACTAGAACATTACTAATTTTTCCTAGGGTTCATATGATGCCTAGGGTTCACATACATCATAATCCATCCTCCAAATCCATGTACTCAAATATTCATGCAATTCATTGAGATTAAAATGCCATCTAGCATTCCCTCTCTGAGCTATTACGATCAGTATCACCACGATGTAAGCACGAGCAGTAGGAAGATGAGGAGTGGGGAAGCTTACTCTAAACATAGCTACCGCCGCCGTTCAGACGAGGAGAGCGGCGAGGGAAGCGTGGAGAACGGCGGGGAAGCGAGGTCGCGACCACTGTCCTCCTCATCTTGCGCTTCGGAGTCTCCGGTGACTCGGTTGGAGGCTGCACAATCTGCAACGGCACCTCGTGCACGGTGGGTTCCTGATCCAGTGGATGCTCTACCCTGGATCTGAACGCCCACCACCTCCGCCTGGTCCACTCGCTGGACGAATTGGCCTGCTCCATCGCCCAGAGGAGGATCTCGATCTTGTCAATCGGTTGTGCGGGCGGGGGGCAAAGCTTTGCCCTCTCCTTCTTCGTCATATTCTTGAGAGTGGCCATTGCCGTCCAGTTCATCTGCCTTGTGTTGTCAAACCAAGAACGGATCTCCCTCAACCTGGCCAACTTGACCTGGTCGCCGCCGGCGATCTGCACGAAGTCGGTGTTCTCGTCGCCGGCCATCAGCTCGATCTGCCGTGTAACAGGGGGTGGTGGTGGGTGGGGGTTGCCTGAGTGGGGCGAAGTTGCAGCGGCAAGAAGGAGGAGATGACTGAGGTGGACTTGGAGGAGAGGGAGGAGGTGGCCGCCGATGAGTAATTGTGGGATGTGAATCACCATGGCGGCGGTTATGCATTCGACGAGAGGGGCGGCGCGTGCAAATTTTCCTAGGACTAAACTGCCCCTAGATTAAAACGTGTCCCCACCTTGTCACGAGTACTGGCCCCACTCGTTTTAGTACTTTCGCGTACTTTCATCGGAGTACTACCCAGTACTTCGTATTTGTCTGCCGTTAGATCGACATAAACGAACGGTTCTAAAAAAGCCCAACCACTCTAAAACTTGTATTTGTTTTATTAACAAGTTGTGAGATATACAACACTAATATTCAGCATGCTAGCACAGTAAATATCAACTTAGTGTAATTTTTATTTGAGATTAACATACAAATGTCTTTTTGTTAATGTAATTTTTATTTGAGATAAACAAACAACTAAATTCTGGTATACTTATATGTGGGCTTCGCTGGATGCCTGATTGCATCATTAGTAATCATCCTAATTATGAACAAATTCACTGTCTTTTTTCGTGATGCCAATATGATAATGTTATCTCTTCCCACAGTTTGTCTTTATTCTTGAAATAAATTTAGCTTGTGAACAAAGTTGTTTTCCATGTAGCAAGTGCAATTTTCGCTTTCATGTTACTGAAGAGTAAACAAATAACACAATGGTAACAAGGTTTAGTGAACCATTCATATACTTGGAAATGAAGTACTTACATTTGATAAGAAAGGGACGCATTTTTGCTTTTGAGTATAGCCACACCATGTCCCCGTCTTCTGTACACTTTCTCAATGGCCAGTTTAGCTTTAGCCCAAGGGGGCATCGTAGCTGGCATCCTTATATTGGTAGAATTAATGGCAAGTGGTAGCTGCCTGTGGATATACCAAATAATATGCTCAAAACTCCTACCAATACGACCATACCACCTACACTAGTCTTATCTTACAGTTGTCAAAATCATATAACATAGAAGAACATTTTGTAATGAATCCAGAATTAGTTAATACAAATTCCATGTACTGGACCTACATTATCTAGAAAAATGTATCAAATCTTCATGTTTTTTACATACATGGTCAAACATAGAAAGAACAACTACTATTGACAAGAATGCCTATACATGAACCATTCGCTCAGTGGAGAAGGCCGTGTGGCTTATTTACAAATAAGGTTAGTAAAGTTTGCACAGTTATTTAGTTTCTTTATTATTTTCTAAGTTCTCTAAGGTCAAGGTAGTACAACTTGGTAATTGCTTTTGCATAACTAGCACAATTTATTTTTATGTGCACTTTAATTTAATTTACTGAATTTTGCATTTGATTTATGCTAATTTGACACCATTTTATATTACTTTAGCTGCATTCATGTTTTTTTTGAAAAGGAGGTTAAAACCCCCGGCCTCTGCATCAATGCAATGCATACAACCATTTTTCTTAATTATTCAGCAGAGTACAAAACGAAGGCAAACATGGCCGAACCATTACAAGAGATGAAATTAACACCTACGACTAGGTCGACTTTTTCCGCAGCAGCGCCTTCAAGAAGGTATACGACGCACAATGGATTTGTTAAGGAAAGACAATCTGGGATTACCCAATGGCTACTATGTCAGTCTTCATCTCTTGAGCATCATGTACAATGCACAGCCCCACAAAAACATATTGTGGAGCATAGGCTCGTGGACACCCCTTATCTAGCCACCCAATTCTGCATCGCGATTCGTGCAAGAACTTTTCTTTTTTTTGTTTCTCCCATATAGTTCAACATATGAACTTCAAATTTTTCAGCACAACACAACATTCTAACTAGAAACAAAAAAGAGAAAGTTTTATGTACTAATTTAGATGTGTAGTACGGATGTCAAAACAACATTGAAGGGTAAGGATAAAAGGTGTGAGCTCAAAAAATCCACGTCCCACAGCCCCATACAGGCCGAGCCCCGTCATCTACAAGCACTAGTGCAGAACCGGGCTTTAGCGCCGGTTTGTAAGGGCCTTTAGTGCCGGTTCCAAAACCGGCACTAAAGAGTGGAGACTAAAGGCCTCCCCCCCCCCCCCTTACTATCGGTTCGGCACGAACCGGCGCTAAAGTGTCACCACGTGGCACAAGCCAGGCCCAGGTGCTGGTAGACCATTAGTACCGGTTGGTAACACCAACCAGTACTAAATGTTTGGGGGGTTTTGGTTTTATTTCTTATTTTCCATTAATTTTGTGTTTTCCATTCTTTTTTGTTTGCTGGTATTTTATGATACTACATATTGTACACGTTATGCATATATATAAATAGATTTTCTCGTAGAACCGCATATATATATAAATATATATCATCGAATGTCTCACAATAAACACCATTAATTTTTCACACATACACACACACACACACACATATATATATATATACAATTTCTCCTACATGTTGCCTTGGTGCCTTCGGAGCACGATGACAAGTGGTTCATGGGGGCGGTAGCGGGTAATTGTATTCTCCTTTGGGATCTATGGCCTGGTCGAGCAAAAATCTCGTTATTTCCTCTTGAAGTGCTAATATGCGGTCCGTTGGTAGGAGCTGCTCCTGCAACTCTCTGAACTATTAAGAAGGAGATCAATATGCATGTGTATTAGTTGTGTGACTAGATATCGATAATGGTGTGAATAGTGTTCTGACAAACGTACCCAGTCCTGTCTTTGATATCTGCTCCTTTCGGGCGCCATCATGCGAATGTTCTCGCAAACGTAGAATGCACATAGATCATTTCCCTGTGCCTGCTTCAGGGCCTTTACGAGAATGGAATTGAATCAGATAATGATTAATCAAGCATGATAATTAATTAATGGTATTGCAACAAGAATTAAAGAGATGGTAGCTAGCTAGGTAGCTAGTACTTAATTGCTTAACTTTGGTCGATACCAAAACAGCTTTTTTGCCCATTTGCCTGGAGCCACCTTGATGAACTTTGCCCAAGCCCTACCCACCGGCAAAAAAAATTAATAAAGGGGTTATTAAATAGTTCATATCAGGAAATGATGAACTAAATAGGCCGAGATATAGTTAATAATGATTGAAATTGCCTGTTGACTATCCCCTTCACGATGGTGTAGTCACTTTCTTCTTTAAGTAGTGAGTCCAGTACTTCAACTTTTCCTTCCTCAACTTTAATGTCCAACAAGATCCAGTGAAAACTGCATGCGCACACGTTTGCATGTCTTAATTAAGCGGGCATGTGCATGACACTAATCAACTACCGTAAATCCTATACACTTAATTATTAACATCTAGCTAGATAGTAAGCAAAAACAGAATTTGTAGTACAAGACAGTGTGACTCATAGGAAGTTGTAAGGAAGTAGTATATCTTCATTGGTATTGAGTCGCTTGAAGAACTCTAGCATGCTTTCCTCTAAACTTGCTCGGTAAGTTGGAAGATTCCATGTGTACTCATTAATGGTATTTGGGTCAATGAACCCAATACCATAGCGTCCAGCTTTTTTCATTTCATACATCTTCATCCTGCATATAATACCACAGAAAAGAATATAGTGAGGATAATTACATGTAATGATTGATCAGAATGATCACTACAGCTAGCTTAAGACTTAAATTACAGAATGAAATCACTTACAAACAATAGCAACTGACGATAGATTTGTCGAGTGCGTCTTAATTGTATAACTGAAATAGTTCTGAATACTCAACGTACAGAGCTTTCTCATGGAAGTAATGCTCCTCCTTGACATTCACCATGAGGGATACTTGATTGGAAATCTTGGTAATGTTCATGTACCATTGATGCAATTCATACATTCTCGTTGGGAGGTTCTTGACCTTGTCTGGCTCGACCAAAGGTTGGCCCCAGACATATTTCCGTTTTATTTCCTCCTCTCTAAGCGGAGACATGGGCTCGATTTCGAGGAGTTGTCCAACAGTGATCTTGAGCATTTTAGCCTGCATTATATGCTCCTCGGTTATTATCACATCGCCCAGCTGGGGAACATTAACGGTTTTCCCACAATAATATCGGGCGCGCGTACTTTCATGTGTTGTTGGCACAACAAGCGGGGGGTCGATTGTGCCGCCTGTTCTCCCAGTTGGGGAATGATTTTCCCGCATTTTTTGACAGCTGCTTGTTGGCTCGAGCTCGAGCTCGCTTCCTTCTGTAGTCGTGCTCGATATAGCTTCCTGATTTGGCGCTCATAGTCTGAGTCAACAGGCTTGGGAGCTAGTTTTCTTGCCATATGAATAAAGTGGTCAATAACTTTCTCAGGCACTTTCTCCTTTGGCGGCGGTGCCGGTTTCGGTCCAAAATGGGCGTCCACTTGGGCCCGTACTATGGCTGTGTTTTGCTCCTCGGTCATGTCGTAAGGCCTCTGAGGAAGAGGAGCGAGGCTTGGACCATATTTATATCGCTTGTCGCCGCCTGTACTTTCTGTACTACCTCGACTCGTACCGCTACGCACCATAGCTGCGGCGTGTCTCTTCTGCGATTGCTGAGATGGTATAGACAGCTGACGTGGCTGAGTTGGAGCAGGAGGAGTGGCCTGACGCTGTGCCGGACTTGAAACAGGAGGAGTGGCCTCACACGTTCGTGGACTTGGAGGAGGTGGCGGACTTCAAGGAGGATTCGGCTCACGCGTTCGTGGACTTGGAGGAGCGGGAGTCTGCTGACTCAGTAGCGGACTTCAAGGAGGAGTCGGCTCACGCGTTCGTGGACTTGGAGGAGCGGGAGTCTGCTGACTCGGTGGCGGACTTCGAGGAGGAGTCGGCAGACGCGGTGTCGGTGAACTTCGAAAGATGATCAAATCCTTTCTCCATAGGATGATACGATGTATGGCCTCTCCCAGTGTGCGCTCGTCGTCACCTCCAGGAATGTCAAGCGCTATCCTCGAATATGGGTCCACCACTTCATCAATCATGACACGAGCATAGCCTCTGGAATCGGGGTGCAATGGAAGGTTGCTTCGGGGTAATTGTAAAAGCAACGGCATCCGCCACCTTCATGGATATGTTCTTCATTTTGGAGTGTAGCTCACGGTTAGTGTTCTCTATGATGTCATCCACAGGGTATGTATCCAGTAGTGTGTCGCCCGGGGCGGAACCAACGCTGCTTCTTGGCATGGATGGGACGGTGCTATCCAATGATGTACGATCATCCAGTTGCTGCTACCGCTGCTGAGACCCCCTTTCCTGGCTAAGTGAGTCGACCTGCTGCTGCTGCTGCTGGAATTTGAGTGCCAAGTCTGCGTGCCTTGCTTCTAGGCCTTGAAGGCGTTCTGTGTCCTACTTCCTTTGCTCCTCCTCCAGCTTCCCCTTCTTCTCCTCCTCCATCTTATTTCTTGCACGGGTCATGTAGTCGCTGTTCCATTCCGAAAAGCCCTCATACCAGGGAAAAACGCCCTTGTCGTGTTCTTACCGGGTGTTCAGGATTTTCCAGGGCGCGCGTAAGCTCGTCGTTCTCTCTGTTGGGCGTGAACACCCCCTTTCGAGCATCTTCTATTGCGTCAAGTATCTTTTGTCCGTCTCCTTTTAGACTTGCCTTCTTCGAAACTAGGCCTGTCTTCGGGTCCAACGCCCCCCCCCCCCATGCGCAGAGAACCAAGTTCTGCACCTGGGGGCCAGCTCCTAGTAACCGGAGTGACCCCTGCATCCTCCATCTCTTGCTCAGACTTATCCCACTTAGACATTCCAACCGCGTAGCCACCTGGACCCAACCTATGGAACTGCGTTTTTTTGCGGCATTGGCCTTGTTTTTTCTCGACCGTTCCTTAGATAATTATGATTCCTTGAATTTCACGAAATCAGCCCAGTGTTCTCTTTGCTTCTCCAGTGTTCCAATGAATTCTGGAGTCTTCCTTTCTGCAGCGAGGTAGTTGGCCCATACAGTTTTCTTGTGGGTGTTGAATGCAATTGCCATCTTCTTAAGAGCAGCGGCCTTGACTTTCTGCACATCTGCTTCAGTGAAATAATCTGGTAGGGTGAAATGTTCCATCAGTGATTCCCAAAGGGTTTTTTTTGCTCTGTCGTCGGCCTAAGTAACACCTGGACGTTTAGTTTTTTTTGCTCTTTGTTTTGGAACAAATGTTTCAACTGTGGTATTATAGGAGCATACCACATCACCTTGGGAGGAATCTTCTTCCTGGGGCGCTCGCCCTCGACATCACCAGGGTCATCACGACTGATCTTATAACGCAATGCACCGCATACCGGGCAAGCATTCAAATCCTCGTACTCACCGCGGTAGAGAATGCAGTCATTAGGGCATGCATGTATCTTCTGTACCTCTAACCCTAGAGGGCACATCCTTCTTTGCTTCATACGTACTCTCGGGCAATTCGTTGTCCTTTGGAAGCATATTCTTTATCATTACCGGCAACTTTCCAAATCCCTTGTTAGATACACCATTCTCTGCCTTCCATTGCAGCAATTCTAGTGTGGTGCCCAACAATTTTTTGTCAGCTTCGCAATTCGGGTACAACAATTTCTGGTGATCCTCTAACATGCGCTGCAACTTCTTCTCCAAATCACTTGCGCAGTTTCTCTTTGCATCGGCAATGGCCCTACCTAGATCATCAGCGGGCTCATCTGATGCCTCTTCTTCAGCTTCTTTCCGCATTGCCGGCTCAGCTTCTTCCCCCATTATTGTATCATCGTATTCAGGGAACCCATGGCCAGGATAGCTGTCGTCATCCTCTTCTTCTTCATTGTCTTCCATCATAACCCCTCTTTCTCCGTGCTTGGTCCAAACATTATAGTGGGGCATGAAACCGGACTCAAATAGGTGGACGTGAATGGTTCTTGATGTTGAGTAATTGTGACCATTCTTACAGCCAGCACATGGACAAGGCATAAAACCATCCGCCCGCTTGTTTGCCTCACTGGCAAGCAGAAAAGTATGCACGCCATTAATAAACTCGGGAGAGCATCGGCTCATCTTCATTACACAACACCGAAAAGACCAAATTAATACAAGTTCATATATATATATGTATGTATATATATATATATATATATATATATATATATATATATATATATATATATAGTTCATACAACACTTAAATGCAACAAACAAATAACTCTCTAGCTAAATCATTTAAATGCAACAACAAATGCGATCAAGATTGCAACTAAGGTAACAATTGATCCAACAGCATAATGATACCAAGCCTCACTATCAATGACATATTTTCTAATCTTTCTAATCTTCAAGCCCATTTTCTCCATCTTGATCTTGTGATCATCGACGACATCGGCAACATGCAACTCCAATTGCATCTTCTCCCCCTCAATTCTTTTCAATTTTTCTTTCAAATACTCCTTTTCTCTTTCAACTAAATTTAACCTCTCGACAATAGGGTTGGTTGGAATTTCCAGTTCACATACCTCCTAGATAAAAATATCCATGTCAACTTGATGGGCATAATTTGTCATAAACACGAAATGCAACAACTAGTTTTAAAAGAGAATATACCACATCCGAATCATAACAACGACGAGGGCCAATGGGGACGGATATCAAAACCATGGCACTATGTATAACAAACAACGTACGGGTAAGATAATTATACGAGTAACTATATATCCAAATCACACCAACATCAATTTGGTAATGTAAAACATTCATGAACAAGAGCCTCGCCACAAGGTGGTGCCGGCGATGGGACGGTATGGGCGATCGGCGGTGGTTACAACGGAGATTTAGAAGGCACTAAGTAAACCACACCTACATATGCAGACTAAGTGTTATTTTTTACCTCAAATTGCATATAAATCAAATACTAGCACATATAATTCCTCCCAAATTACTAAACTCGCAAATTAATCACTATACAAAGCATTGCAAGAGCTAATCTAGCAATGAGAGATGAAAGGACAAAGTTGCTAACCTTTGTGATCATTTGAATGGATGGGGGCCTTCAAATCTTGACAAATTTTGGGCAAAATGTGTGATGATCTCGAGGAAGAGGGGAAGAACAGAGGAGGAGAGGGGAAAGGGGAAGAACAGAGCGAGCTCGGGTGGGCGAAGGGTTTATTTAGGACGACCTTTAGTACCGGTTCGTAACACAAACCGGTACTAAATGTGCTGGAGGGGCCCCAGACTGACAACATCCTGCCACTACTCACTTTAGTACCGGTTCGTGGCACGAACCGGTGCTAAAGGTTCGCCACGAACCGGTACTAATGAGAGCGACCGGCTAGCCGTTGGAACCGGCACTAATGGACACATTAGTGCGGGCTCAAAATCAAACCGGCACTAATGTGCTTCACTTTTGACCCTTTTTCTACTAGTGAAGGCATCAAAGAAAGCAAATATTCGGTGCCAAAAGGGAGATTCTGGAGGAGGGAGGCAAGATCGACTTACAGTGAACTTTTTTTAGACGACTCATACATATGTAGGCGGTCTCAAAACATAGATTTTTTATTTTCTTTTCTTTTCTTTTGAACGTGTCCCGGTGAACAGGGGTTGTTTTTTGATCTGCTTACAGTACCGCATCATACTGATGCAGAGTGAGATTGAAAACGACCTTTGACCATGCCCATGCCTATGCCTATGCCTATGCCCAGTACCCGACGGTAGAGATCGATCTTACAGTCGTACCATCAATTTCCATGGCATTTCTATATCTATATCTATATCTATACCTACTAATAAAGCAAGGTGTGTTTCTTCAATTTTTTCATTTGTTCACCTTGGAAAGTAAATTTTTTCTCTATCTGAGGTGGTACTAAACTTTTATGCGTCTATCCACTAGAAAAGAAAAATGATTTGTCCATAATTCCGTAATTGGGCCGCGCACACTCCCGCCCAATGAAGCCAGCGCACTTATTATTTCCCACGTAGTTGGGGAGACCTTATTTGTTGTATTGAGCGATAAATAGTTGAAGCTGCCCATAGGACCCCTAAAATTGGGTCGGCCCGTTTCCCCTTTTTAGATGTTCTATTTCTTTTTTTTCTGTTCCTTTCTCTTTCTCTTTTATATTTCCTCTTTCTTTTTTTCATCTTTATTTTTATTTTTTCTGTCAAGTAAAAATTTACAAAAATATCCAAATTTCAATTTTTGTTCAAATATTTGAGCGACCTGTGGATCCTCGATTGAATCGCGGATTCATCTTCTTCCCTCCCAATTCCAGATGTCCCCCTGCTTTTCCAAGGTGCTCGCGGGTTCCTCGTTCGGCTTCCTGCTCGGGGTGATCAAGGGGCTCTCTTTGTATTGCTACCCACCCTTGGCAGGGTCTGGTCTAGGGCTCTGCCGACTCCTCATGGCGGGGGCTAGTGAAGCGGGAGGATTGGATGCCCTTGGGGGCAAGCAACATGCGCTGGCCGGGGGGGTGGCCTCCCGGCCCCGGTGCTCTCCGACGTCGAGGGGGTGGCGGTGGTTTCAAACCCGACCCCGATGGCGGGCGGTTCTTCCTCGACAGATCGTTCGGCAGATCGAGTGGAGGACTTGATGGAACGGCTTCGGCTCACGGCGGTCGAGGCACGGCCTGTGGTCCTGGAAGACGAGGATGAGGCCGATCTGGTTACCCCAGATTGCGCCCTGGTGGGGAAGGTTCTCTCCCCCAATACCCTCCATATCCAGACGATTTCCTTAGCTATGAGACCGGCTTGAGGTAACCCTAGGGGCTTGTTGCTCCATCCCTCAGGCAACAACGTTTTTGTGGCTGAATTTGGTACCCAGGCGGACAGGGCCAGGCGGATCGACGGCTCGCCATGGATGGTGGGCAAGCATGCTGTTTTGCTCAAGCTGTTTGATCTAAACACCCAACCTCTTCAAGTCAACTTTGATCGTTTGGCCATATGGGTCCGCATCATGAATCTGCCGCCACGGTTGATGAAGGCTAAACTTGGAATGGAATTTGCCAAGCCCATTGGTGATATTGTTAAGATTGATGCTGATGCGGATGGGCGCTGTTAGGGTGGTCACATGCGGGTAGGGTTGAGATCGCCGTCAGGGAAGCACCCGTCCCCTATGTGACTGTCACTTCTGTTGGGGAACGTAGTAATTTCAAAAATTTCCTACGCACACGCAAGATCATGGTGATGCATAGCAACGAGAGGGGAGAGTGTTGTCCACGTACCCTCGTAGACCGAAAGCGGAAGCGTTAGCACAACATGGTTGATGTAATCGTACGTCTTCACGATCCAACCGATCAAGTACCGAACGTATGGCACCTCCGAGTTCAGCACACATTCAGCTCGATGACGTCCCACGAACTCCGATCCAGCAGAGCTTTGCGGGAGAGTTCCGTCAGCACGACGGCGTGTTGATGGTGTTGATGATGCTACCTACGCAGGGCTTGGCCTAAGCACCGCTATGATATTACCGAGGTGGAATATGGTGGAGGGGGGCACCACACACGGCTAAGAGATCAAGAGATCAATTGTTGTGTCTATGAAGTGCCCCCTCCCCCGTATATAAAGGAGTGGAGGAGGGGGAGGGCCGACCCTCTCTAGGCACGCCCAAGGGGGGGAGTCCTACTCCCGGTGGGAGTAGGATTCCCCCTTCCCAAGTTGGAGTAGGAGAGGGAAGGGAACGAGGAGTAGGAGAGAAGGAAAGGGGGGCGACACCCCCCAAACCTATTCCTATTCGGCCTCCTGCCCAAAGGGGGGTGCACCAGCCCCTTGTGGGCTGGTGTGCTTCCTTCTTATGGCCCATAAGGCCCATAACTTCTCCCCGGCGAATTTCCATCACTCTCCAGTACTCCGATAAATACCCGAATCACTCGGAACCTTTCCGATGTCCGAATATAGCCGTCCAATATATCGATCTTTACGTCTCAACCATTTTGAGACTCCTCGTCATGTCCCCGATCTCATCCGGGACTCCGAACTACCTTCGGTACATCAAAACACATAACTCATAATATAAATCGTCACCGAATGTTAAGCGTGCGGACCCTATGTGTTCGAGAACTATGTAGACATGACAAAGACACGTCTCCGGTCAATAACCAATAGCGGAACCTGGATGCTTATATTGGCTCCCACATATTCTACGAAGATCTTTATCGGTCAAACCGCATAACAACATATGTTGTTCCCTTTGTCATCGGTAGGTTACTTGCCCGAGATTCGATCATCGGTATCTCAATACCTAGTTCAATCTCATTACCGGCAAGTCTGTTTACTCGTTATGTAATGCATCATCCCGCAACTAACTCATTAGTCACATTGCTTGAAAGGCTTATAGTGATGTGCATTACCGAGAGGGCCCAGAGATACCTCTCCGACAATCGGAGTGACAAATCCTAATCTTGAAATATGCCAACTCAACAAGTACCTTCGGAGACACCTGTAGAGCACCTGTATAATCACCCAGTTACGTTGTGATGTTTGGTAGCATACAAAGTGTTCCTGCGGAAACAAGAGTTGCATAATCTCATAGTCATAGGAACATGTATAAGTCATGAAGAAAGCAATAGCAACATACTAAATGATCAAGTGCTAAGTTAACGGAATGGGTCAAGTCAATCACATCATTCTCCTAATGATGTGATCCCGTTAATCAAATGACAACTCATGTCTATGGCTAGGAAACTTAACCATCTTTGATTCAACGAGCTAGTCAAGTAGAGGCATATTAGTGACACTTTGTTTGTCTATGTATTCACACATGTACTAAGTTTCCAGTTAATACAATTCTAGCATGAATAATAAACATTTATCATGAAATAAGGAAATAAATAATAACTTTATTATTGCCTCTAGGGCATATTTCCTTCACTCTCCCAGTTGCACTAGAGTCAATAATCTAGTTCACACAATCATGTGATTTAACACCAATATTCACATCTATATGTGATTAACACCCATATTTCACATCGTCATGTGACCAACACCCAAAGGGTTTACTAGAGTCAATAATCTAGTTCCCATTGCTATGTGATTAACACCCAAAGAGTACTAAGGTATGATCATGTTTTGCTTGTGAGAGAAGTTTAGTCAACGGGTCTTTCACATTCAGAGCCGTATGTATTCTGCAAATATTCTATGTCTACAATGCTATGCACGGAGCTACTCTAGCTAATTGCTCCCACTTTCAATATGTATCCTGATTGAGACTTGGAGTCATCTGGATCGGTGTAAAAGCTTGCATCGACGTAACTCTTTACGACGAACTCTTTATCACCTCTATAACGGAGAAATATTTCCTTAATCATTACTAAGGATATTCTTGACCACTGTCCAGTGATCTACTTTTAGATCAAAAATTGCACTCCCTTGCCAAACTCAGAGCAAGGTATACAATAGGTCTGGTACACAGCATAGCATATCTTATAATACCTATGACTGAGGCATAGGGAATGACTTTTCATTCTCTTTCTATTTTCTGCCATGGTCGGGTTTTGAGTCTTACTCAACTTCACACCTTGCAACACAGGCAAGAACTCCTTCTTTGACTGTTCCATTTTGAACTATTTCAAAATCTTATCAAGGTATGTACTCATTGAAAAAATCTTATCAAGCGTCTTGATCTATCTCTATAGATCTTGATGCTCAATGTGTAAGCAGCTTTACCGAGGTCTTTCTTTGAAAAACTCTTATTCAAGTATTCTTTTATGCTATCTAGAAATTATATATCATTTCCAATCAACAATATGTCATCTACATATAGTATTTAGAAATGCTACAGAGCTCCCACTCACTTTCTTGTAAATACATGCTTCTCCAAAAGTCTGTATAAAACCATATGCTTTGATCACACTATCAAAACGTTTATTCCAACTCCGAGAGGCTTGAACCAGTCCATAGATGGATCACTGGAGCTTGCACACTTTGTTAGCACCTTTCGGATCGACAAAACCTTCTGGTTGCATCATATACAACTCTTCTTCCAGAAATCCATTCAGGAATGCAGTTTTGACATCCTTTTGCCAAATTTAATAATCATAAAATGCAGCAATTGCTAACATGATTCGGATAGACTTAAGCATCGCTACAGGTGAGAAAGTCTCATTGTAGTGAACCCCTTGAACTTGTCGAAAACCTTTCGCAACAAGTCGAGCTTTGTGGACAGTAACATTACCATCAGTGTCAGTCTTCTTCTTGAAGATCCATTTATTCTCGATGGCTTGCTGATCATCGGGCAAGTCAACCAAAGTCCACAATTTGTTCTCATCCATGGATCCCATCTTCATGGCCTCAAGCTATTTTGCGGAATCTGGGCTCATCATCGCTTCCTCATAGTTCGTAGGTGCGCCATGGTCAAGTAACATGACCTCTAGAATAGGATTACCGTACCACTCTGGTGCAGACTGTACTCTGGAAGACCTACGAGGTTCTGTAGTAACTTGATCTGAAGTTTCATGATCATCATCATTAGCTTCCTCACTAATTGGTGTAGGAATCACTGAAACTGATTTCTGTGATGAACTACTTTCCAATAAGGGAGTAGGTACAGTTACCTCATCAAGTTCTACTTTCCTCCCACTCACTTCTTTCGAGAGAAACTCCTTCGCTAGAAAGGATCCATTCTTAATAACAAATATTTTGCCTTCGTATCTGTGATTAGAAGGTGTACCCAACAGTCTCCTTCGGGTATCCTATTAAGACGTATTTCTCCGATTTGGGTTCGAGCTTATCATGTTGAAACTTTTTTACATAAGCATCGCAACTCCAAACTTTAAGAAACGATAGCTTAGGTTTATTGCTAAACCATAGTTCATACGGTGTCGTCTCAACAGATTTAGATGGTGCCCTATTTAACGTGAATGCAGTTGTCTCTAATGCATAACCCCAAAATGATAGTGGTAAACTAATAAGAGACATCATAGATCGCACCATATCCAATAAAGTGCGGTTACGACGTTCGTACACACCATAACGCTGTGGTGTTCCAGGTGGCGTGAGCTATGAAACTATTCCACATTGTTTTATATGAAGGCCAAACTCGTAACTCAAATATTCTCCTCTACGATCAAATTGTAGAAACTTTATTTTCTTGTAATGATGATTCTCCACTTCACTCTGAAATTCTTTGAACTTTTCAAATGTTTCAGACTTCTGCTTCATTAAGTAGATATACTCATATCTGCTCAAATCACCTATGAAGGTCAGAAAATAACGATACCCGCCATGAGCATCAACACTCATTGGACCGCATACATCGGTATGTATTATTTCCAACAAGTCAGTAGCTCGTTCCATTGTTCCGGAGAACGGAGTTTTAGTCATCTTGCCCAAAAGGCACGGTTCGCAAGCATCAAATGATTCATAACCAAGTGATTCCGAAAATTCATCTTTATGGAGTTTCTTCATGTGCTTTATAGAGATATGACCCAAACGGCAGTGCCACAAATAAGTTGCACTATCATTATCTACTTTGCATCTTTTGGCATCAATATTATGAATATGTGTATCACTACGATCGAGATCCAACAAACTATTTTCATTGGGTGTATGACCATCGAAGGTTTTATTCATGTAAACAGAACAAGAATTATTCTCTGACTTTAAATGAATAACCGTATTGTAATAAACATGATCAAATCATATTCATGCTCAACGCAAACGCCAAATAACATTTATTTAGGTTTAACACTAATCCCGAAAGTATAGGGAGTGTGCGATGATGATCATATCAATCTTGGAACTACTTCCAACACTCATCGTCACTTCACCCTCAACTAGTCTCTGTTTATTCTGTAACTCCTGTTTTGAGTTACTAATCTTAGCAACCAAACAAATATCAAATACCCAGGGGCTACTATAAACACTAGTAAGGTACACATCAATAACCTGTATACCAATATACCCTTGTTCACTTTGCCATCCTTCTTATCCACCAAATATTCAGGGTATTTCCGCTTCCAGTGACCATCTCCTTTGCAGTAGAAGCACTTAGTTTTAGGCTTTGGTCCAGCTTTGGGATTCCTCGCGGGAGTGACAACTTGCTTGTCATTCTACTTGAAGTTCCCTTTCTTTCCCTTTGCCCTTTTCTTGAAACTAGTGGTCTTGTCAATCATCAACACTTGATGCTCTTTCTTGATTTCTACCTTCGTCGATTTCAACATCACGAAGAGCTCGGGAATCATTTTCGTCATCCCTTGCATACTATAGTTCATCATGAAGTTCTAGCAACTTAGTGATGGTGACTAGAGAACTCTGTCAATCACTATCTTATCTGGAAGATTAAATCCCACTTGATTCAAGCGATTGTAGTACCTAGACAATCTGAGCACATGCTCATTGCTTGAGCTATTCTCCTCCATCTTTTAGCTATAGAACTTGTTGGAGACTTCATATCTCTCAACTCGGGTATTTGCTTGAAATATTAACTTCAACTTCTGGAACATCTCATATGGTCCATGACGTTCAAAACATCTTTGAAGTCCCAATTCTAAGTCGTTAAGCATGGTGCACTAAACTATCAAGTAGTCATCATATTGAGCTAGCCAAATGTTCATAACGTCTGCATCTGCTCCTGCAATAGGTCTGTCACCTAGCGGTGCATCAAGGACAGAATTCTTCTGTGCAGCAATGAGGATAAACCTCAGATCATGGACCCAGTTCGCATCATTGCTACTATCATCTTTCAACTTAGTTTTCTCTAGGAACACATATAAAACATAGGGAAGCAACAACGCGAGCTATTGATCTACAATATTATTTGCAAAATACTATAAGGACTAAGTTCATGATAAACTAAAGTTAAATTAATCATATTACTTAAGAACTCCCACTTAGATAGACATCCCTCTAATCATCTAAGTGATCACGTGATCCAAATCAACCAAACCATGTCCGATCATCACGTGAGATGTAGTAGTTTTCAATGGTGAACATCACTATGTTGATCATATCTACTATATGATTCACGCTCAACCTTTCGGTCTCCAGTGTTCCGAGGCCATATCTGCATATGCTAGGCTCGTCAAGTTTAACTTGAGTATTCTGCGTGTGCAAAACTGTCTTACACCCGTTGTATTTGAACGTAGAGCTTATCACACCCGATCATCACGTGGTGTCTCGGCAGGAAGAATTTTCGCAATGGTGCATACTCAGGGAGAACACTTATACCTTGAAATTTTAGTAAGGGATCATCTTATAAAGCTACCATCGAACTAAGCAAAATAAGATGTATCAAAGATAAACATCATATGCAATCCAAATATGTGACATGATATGGCCATGGTCATCTTTGCGCCTTTGATCTCCATCTCCAAAGTACTGTCATGATCTCTATCGTCACCGGCACGACACCATGATCTTCATCATCTTGATCTATATCAATGTGGTGTCACATGGTCGTCTCGCCAACTATTGCTCTTGCAACTATTGCTATCGCATAGCGATAAAGTAAAGCAATTATTTGGCGCTTGCATCTTATGCAATAAAGAGACAACCATAAGGCTTCTACCAGTTGCCGATAACTTCAACAAAACATGATCATCTCATACAACAACTTATATCTCATCACGTCTTGACCATATCACATCACAACATGCCCTGCAAAAACAAGTTAGACGTCCTCTACTTTGTAGTTGCAAGTTTTACGTGGCTGCTACGGGCTGAGCAAGAACCGTTCTTACCTACGCATCAAAACCACAACGATATTTCGTCAAGTTAGTGATGTTTTAACCTTCGCAAGGACCGGGCGTAGCCACACTCGGTTCAACTAAAGTTGGAGAAACTGACACCCGCCAGCCACCTGTGTGCAAAGCACGTCGGTAGAACCAGTCTCGCGTAAGTGTATGCGTAATGTCGGTCCGGGCCGCTTCGTCCAACAATACCGCCGAACCAAAGTATGACATGCTGGTAAGCAGTATGACTTGTATCGCCCACAACTCACTTGTGTTCTACTCGTGCATATAACATCTACACATAAAACCAGGCTCTGATACCACTGTTGGGGAACGTAGTAATTTCAAAAATTTCCTACGCACACGCAAGATCAGGGTGATGCATAGCAACGAGAGGGGAGAGTGTTGTCCACGTACCCTCGTAGACCGAAAGCGGAAGCGTTAGCACAACGCGGTTGATGTAGTCGTACGTCTTCACGATCCGATCGATCAAGTACCGAACGTACGACACCTCCGAGTTCAGCACACGTTCAGCTCGATGACGTCCCACGAACTCCGATCCAGCAGAGCTTTGCGGGAGAGTTCTATTAGCACGACGGCGTGTTGACGGTGTAGATGATGCTACCTACGCAGGGCTTCGCCTAAGCACCGCTACGATATTACCGAGGTGGAATATGGTGGAGGGGGCACCGCACATGGCTAAGAGATCAAGAGATCAATTGTTGTGTCTATGGGGTGCCCCCTTCCCCGTATATAAAGGAGTGGAGGAGGGGGACGGCCGGCCCACTCTAGGCGCGCCCACGGGGGGAGTAGGATTCCCCCTTTCCAAGTTGGAGTAGGAGAGGGAATGGAAGGAGGAGTAGGAGAGAAGGAAAGGGGGGACGCACCCTCCCAAACCTATTCCTATTCGGCCTCCTACCCAAAGGGGGGCGCACCAGCCCCTTGTGGGCTGGTGTGCTTCCTTCTTATGGCCCATAAGGCCAATAACTTCTCCCCGGCGAATTCCAGTAACTCTCCGGTACTCCGATAAATACCCGAATCACTCGGAACCTTTTCGGTGTCCGAATATAGTCGTCCAATATGTCGATATTTACGTATCGACCATTTCGAGACTCCTCGTCATGTCCCCGATCTCATACGGGACTCCGAACTACCTTCGGTACATCAAAACACATAACTCATAATATAAATCGTCACTGAATGTTAAGCGTGCGGACCCTACGGGTTCGAGAACTATGTAGACATGACCGAGACGCGTCTCCGGTCAATAACCAATAGCGGAACCTGGATGCTCATATTGGCTCCCACATATTCTACGAAGATCTTTATTGGTCAAACCGCATAACAACATACGTTGTTCCCTTTGTCATCGGTATGTTACTTGCCCGAGATTCGATCGTCGGTATCTCAATACCTAGTTGAATCTCGTTACCAGAAAGTCTCTTTACTCATTATTTAATGCATCATCCCGCAACTAACTCATTAGTCACATTGCTTGCAAGGCTTATAGTGATGTGCATTACCGACAGGGCCCAAAGATACATCTCTGACAATTGGAGTGACAAATCCTAATCTCGAAATACGCCAACTCAACAAGTACCTTCGGAGACACCTGTAGAGCACCTTTATAATCACCCAGTTACATTGTGACGTTTGGTAGCACACAAAGTGTTCCTCCGGTAAACGGGAGTTGCATAATCTCACAGTCATAGGAACATGTATAAGTCACAAAGAAAGCAAGCAACATACTAAACGATTAAGTGCTAAGATAACGGAATGGATCAAGTCAATCACATCATTCTCCTAATGATGTGATCCCGTTAATCAAATGACAACTCATGTCTATGGCTAGGAAACTTAACCATCTTTGATTCAATGAGCTAGTCAAGTAGAGGCATACTAGTGACACTTTGTTTGCCTATGTATTCACACATGTACTAAGTTTCCAGTTAATACAATTCTAGCCTGAATAATAAACATTTATCATGAAATAAGGAAATAAATAATAAAATTATTATTTCCTCTAGGGCATATTTCCTTCAACTTCGGTCAAGCTCCAATTCACAGATACCTATTCCACTGCCGGGACTTTGTTTGCCTATGTATTTATGATATGTATCGAAGAAGCTCTACATACCAGATGAGGGACACAGAAAGTCAGTTGGGTCGAGATCTTCGTCTACCTCTTCCACTGCCGGGATGGAGTACAAATCGGGCTGCTCCCGCTCGGCCTTTTCAGGGCATGCTACGCCGGGGGTGGCCCGGGCGTCTGATGTGGTGGACGGTGAAGTCTCCTCTCCTCACAAACGTGTTGGACGGGGCCGCGGCCGGGCTCCCTCCTCCCGTGGGCGAGGAAGGGGGAGATCAAGCACCACCGGCAGGGAGCAGTTCTCGGGTGGTCAAGAGAAGAATGGATCTTTGGGGCAGAAGAGGAAATCAGTTAAATCACTCCCAGGGAGTTCGGTCCAAGATCATGTTCCTGCTGATCCCAACGCTCTTGCTCTGGTCCTGTCTACGGATCATATACCTGGTGTTTCTGATGTGGAGCAGGTGACTGACAAGGAGTCCAACAAGAAACAACGTACATCAGACCCTCGATCGGCGGATCTGGCGGAGGCTGCGAGGCAGCCCCGCCAGCCGCAATGAGTATCATCTGTTGGAACTGTCGAGGTCTGGGGTCGGACTCGACAGTTGGCGAGCTTTGCTGGCTCGTGAAGCTCTATCAACCTTCCCTCCTCTTTCTTTCTGAGACAAAGATGAGGGATTCAAGAGTTAAGAACTTTATGTGGTCTCTGGGTTATTCTGATTGCTTTGCTGTCAGCAGCGAGGTGGGGGCCTGGCTCTTTTTTGGTCACATTCGGCAACGGTGACAGTCAGGGCTGCAAATAAGTGATGCATTGATGTCATGGTGATGCATTGTTGTCGTGGTCCAACTGGAGGAAGGGGTGCCTTGGAGAGCTTCTTTTGTATATGGAGAACCAAAGCAAGAGCATCGGTTTCTCTTTTGGGAGATCCTTCAACAAATGCAGCCTTCCTGGTCGGGTCCATGGATCTGTTGTGGTGATTTCAGCGAAGTCCTTCTCCAGGACGAACACTATGGTCCACGGGACCGTCTGGATTCGCAAATGGCTGCTTTTCGGGAGTGTCTGCTGGACTGTGGCCTATCTGATTTGGGGTACTCGGGTCCGAATTTTACTTGGTGTAACAAGCAAGATCCTAGTAGCAATGTTCGGTGTCGTCTTGATCGTGTTGTGGCTAATGCTGCGTTCACCAGCCTCTTCTGCGAGTGCAGCGTGGAGAATGTCATTGCTACCACATCCGATCATTACCCCATCCGTATTTCTCTGGATATTCTGTCCCAGCAGCGTCGTTCGGTTCTGTACAGCACGGTTTCAAGTTCAAAGCTATGTGGCTGCGGACGTCTGACTATAAAGAAACCCTCGAACATGCGTGGTCTAATGGAAGGGTTGGGCTTTCTTCTCTGAGTTCTACTTGGGCAAACTTGAAAAGTGTGGCATCCTCTCTTCGCACATGGAGCAGGGAGTCTTTGGCTCCATTAGCAAACAGATTGGGAAGATGGAGCACCGTCTGGCGTCTATCAGGTCTGCCCCACCTTCCCCAGCTTCCTATTCTAAAGAGCGACATATCGAGGCTCAACTTTGTGAGTTGTTTGAACGGGAGGAAATCATGGAAAGGCAGCATTCGCGGGTCGATTGGCTCAAATCAGGCGATCGTAATATGGAGTCTTTCTAGGACAGAGCGTCGGCTAGGCGAAGGACTAACAGGATCCATTCGCTCCTTCGGGAGGATGGTTCGGCTTGTACCTCTCAAGGGCAGATTAAGGGCATGGTTCAATCCTTCTATGAAGATCTCTTCACATCTGAACCCCGACCGGCCGCTGATGAGGTTGTGCAGGCTATCCCAGGCAAGGTAACTTCTGAGATGAATTCAGATCTGTGCAGGCCCTAATCAGACGACGAGATCAAGTTGGCGATGTTTCAGATGGGTCCTATCAAGGCTCCTGGACCGGACAGATTCCATGCCCTCTTTTATCAAACTCATTGGGATTTCTTGGGGAAGGACATCTGTCAGGCGGTTCGGGTTTCTTGGAGGGGAGGCCGATTCCAGAGGGTTTTTGTGATTCCGTCATTGTGTTGATTCTGAAGACTGACAAACCAAAACACTTGAAGAACTTCCGCCCCATCAGTCTCTGTAATGTGCTCTACAAAATTGCTTACGAAGTCTTAGCTAATAGACTAAATGCCATTCTGCCTGCGGTGGTTTCTGAGACTCAAAGTGCCTTCGTCCCCGGCAGATTGATCACGGATAATGCTTTGATTGCCTATGAATGCCTTCACACAATCAGGAAGCAATGAGTGAACAAACCTTTCTTTGCTCTCAAGATTGACATGATGAAGGCCTATGATCGTGTGGAGTGGAGTTATCTCCATCAATGCTTGACTAAGCTGGGCTTTGCCTCTTCTTGGATTGACACTGTGATGCGTTGTTTGACTAATGTTCGGTATGCTGCCAGAGTCAACGGGGAGCTTAAGCAACCGGTCATTCCATCACGAGGCATTAGGCAAGGTGACCCGATCAGCCCTTATCTATTTCTCTTATGCACTAAGGGTCTATCTAGTCTGCTATTCCAAAAGGAGGCTTGTGGCGAGCTACATGGGATTCGTAACGACCGTCATGGCCCGTCTATCTCACACCTCCTGTTCGCGGATGATAGCATTTTCTTTGCTAAGAGTGATCCTCAGAGTGTGGCATCCTTGGAAGCAACACTCAGCTCTTATTGTGCGGGTTCGAGTCAGGCAATAAATCGTGACAAATCGGTTGTTTTCTTTGGCAATCATTGTCCATCGGAAGTCAAGGACGGAGTGAAAAACCAGTTGGGCATAAGGAATGAGAATTTTAATGGCTCTTATTTCAGTATGCCTACGGAGGTGGGCAACTCCCCTACGAATACATTCAAGTTCCTGATTGATAAAGCTTGGCAGAATCTTTTTGGTTGGGCAGACCGGCCTTTGTCTAGAGCGGGGACTGAGACATTGCTGAAATCTAAGACTCAAGCAATCCCCACCTTTATTTCGAGCTGTTTCCGCCTTCCAGTAGCAATATGTGAAAAATTTAGGCAAATTGTGGCTGATTGATACGCCTCTGTCGTATCTATAATTTTTGATTGTTCCATGCTAATATTCTTCAACTTTCATATACTTTTGGCAACTTTTTATACTATTTTTGGGGACTAACATATTGATCCAGTGCCCAGTGCCAGTTCCTGTTTCTTGCATGTTTTATGTTTCGCAGAAACCCAATATCAAACGGAATCCAACCGCGATAAAAACGGATGGAGAATTATTTTGGAATATTTGGGATTTTCTGGAGGAAGAATCAACGTGAAACGGTGTCCGAGGTGGCCACGAGACAGGGGGTGCGCCCACCCGTCCTGGGCGCGCCTGGCACTCTCGTGGTCCACCCGTAAGGCGGTGGACGCTCTTCTATTGCCGCAAGAAAGCTAATCTTATGAGAAAAATCTGGGTGAAAGATTCACTCCAATCAGAGTTACGGATCTCCGGATATAAAAGAAATGGTGAAGGGGCAGAATCTGAGAACGCAGAAACACATTGACATCACAGCATCCGGAAACACATTGGCAATCCCTACTCCTCACATTGACATCAATTGTTGGGCATCTCCATAGCCCGTTGATTAGCCGCGTCGATGAAAGACTTTCTCCCTTTTTGTCTTCTCCACATAACCTCCATCATTACATTCTATTCCACATATAGTCCTATATCCATGGCTTGCGCTCATGTATTGCGTGAGCGTTGAAAAAGTTGAAGCGCGTTAAAAAGTATGAACCAATTGCTCTGCTTGTCATTGGGGTTGTGCATGATGGGAGCATTTTGTGTGACGAAAATGAAGCATGGCCAAACTATATGATTTTGTAGGGATAAGCTTGCTTTGGCCTTGTTGTTTTGAAAAGACATGATTGCTTTATTAGTATGCTCGAAGTATTATTGTTTTTATGTCAAATGATAGACTATTGCTTTGAATCACTTGTGTCTCAATATTCATGCCATGATTAGACATTTGATCAAGATTATGCTAGGTAGCATTCCACATCAAAAATTATCTTTTTTATCATTTACCTACTCGAGGACGAGCAGGAATTAAGCTTGGAGATGTTGATACGTCTCCGTCGTATCTATAATTTTTGATTGTTCCATGCCAATATTCTTCAACTTACATATACTTTTGGCAACTTTTTATACTATTTTTTGGGACTAACATATTGATCCAGTGCCCAGTGCCAGTTCCTGTTTGTTGCATGTTTTATGTTTCGCAGAAACCCAATATCAAACGGAATCCAAACGGGATAAAAACGGACAGAGAATTATTTTGGAATGTTTGGGATTTTTCGGAGGAAGAATCAACGTGAAACGGTGTTTGAGGTGGCCACGAGACAGGGGGGCGCGCCCACCCCCTGGGCATGCCTGGCACTATCATGGGCCACCCATAAGGCGGTTGACACTCTTCTTTTGCCGCAAGAAAGCTAATTTTATGAGAAAAATCTGGGCGAAAGATTCACCCCAATCGGAGTTACGGGTCTCCGGATATAAAAAAAGGTGAAGGGGCAGAATCTGAGAACGCAGAAACAGAGAGAGACAAAGAGACAGATCCAATCTCGGAGGTGCTCTCGCCCCTCCCACGCCATGGAAGCAAAGGACCAGAGGGGAAACCCTTCTCCCATCTAGGGAGAAGGTCAAGGAAGAAGAAGAAGAAGGGGGCCTCTCTCCCCCTTGCTTCCGGTGGCGCCGGAACGCCGCCGGGGGCCATCATCATCACCGTGATCTACACCAACACCTCCGCCGTCTTCACCAACATCTCCATCACCTTCCCCCATCTATATTCAGCGGTCCACTCTCCCGCATCCCGCTGTACCCTCTACTTGAACATGGTGCTTTATGCTTCATATTATTTTCCAATGATGTGTTGCCATCCTATGATGTCTGAGTAGATTTTCGTTGTCCTATCGGTGATTGATGAATTGCTATGATTGGTTTGAGTTGCATGTTTTATTATTGGTGCTGTCCTATAGTGCTCTTCGTGTCGCGCAAGCGTGAGGGATCCCCGATGTAGGGTTTGCAATATGCTTATGATTTGCTTATGGTGGGTGGCGTGAGTGAACAGAAGCACAGACCCGAGTAAGTAGGTTGTTTGCGTATGGGATAAAGGGGACTTGATACTTTAATGCTATGGTTGGGTTTTACCTTAATGATCTTTAGTAGTTGCGGATGCTTGCTAGAGTTCCAATCATAAGTGCATATGATCCAAGTAGAGAAAGTATGTTAGCTTATGCCTCTCCCACAAATAGAATTGCAATAGTGATTATCGGTCTAGTAACGTAGTCAATTGCTTAGGGACAATTTCACAACTCCTACCACCACTTTTCCATACTCACTATATTTACTTTATTGCTTATTTATCTAAACAGCCCCTACTTTTTATTTACATGCTCTTTATTATCTTGCAAACCTATCAAACAACACCTACAAAGTACTTCTAGTTTCATACTTGTTCTAGGTAAAGCGAACGTCAAGCGTGCGTAGAGTCGTATCAGTGGCCGATAGGACTTGAGAGAGTATTTGTTCTACCTTTAGCTCCTCGTTGGGTTCGACACTCTTACTTATCGAAAGAGGCTACAACTATCCCGTATACTTGCGGGTTATCACCGATCAATGGTGGGGTCACGAGGATGGCAAAAAGAAGATGCACTGGCGCTCATGGGACTGGCTTTCCACTCCAAAAGCTCTCGGTGGCATGGGGTTCAGGGATATGGCGCTCTTTAACCAGGCGATGCTTGGTAAACAAGGATGTCGCCTCCTGACGGAGCCCGTATCACTTTGTGCGCAGGTCCTAAAGGGAAGGTATTTTCCTTTCACTGACTTTTGGAATGCTTCGGCTCCCCGCGCGGCATCGGCCACTTGGCAGGCCATTCTTCATGGCCGAGATCTTCTGAAGCAGGGGGTGCAATGGGGCCTTGGTGATGGCCGGAGCACTCATATTCTGTCCGATCATTGGATTCCTTCCACCCCTCCGGCCTTGCTACAGCCTTTGATCCCAATTCCAGCTTCAGCTATAGTTCATTGCTTGTTTGACGAGGAGAATGAATGCTGGAACGAGGATACAGTGAGAGCGTTCTTTCCTAATGTGGTTGCTAATGATATTCTCAAAGTTCACATCAACTGGGAGGGTGGTCCATATTTTGCTTGGTGGCCTTTCACCAAGTTTGGAGAGTACACTGTCCGGTCAGCCTATAACATGGCCAGGACATGTCGTTTCCTGTCTGATCGCAATGTTAATGGTGGGGGTCAATCCTCGAACTGGGCTCTTGAGGATAGATTGTGGAAAAAGTTATGGAAGGTGCAAGCTCCAAATAAAATGAAGGTTGTGTTGTGGAGGCTGGCTCACGACTATTTACCTTCGGGTGCTCAAATGCTGCATCGTCAGATCCCGACGAGGACGAACTATTTTTTCTGTGGGCGTCCGGAGAGCATTGAGCATGCTCTTCTCTTTTATGTCCACGCTCGGGCTGTTTGGGATGAAATCAAGGCTGCCTCTGGGATCAGACTGTTCCGGCCTTCTTTCAGCTCTCCTAAACAGTGGCTTTTCGACGTGCTAGTGCGGGACTCCGACCGTGACATCTCCATCATTACGGTGGAGATGTGGCATATCTGGGAAGCAAGGAACTGTGCCCGCAACGAGCCGATTGCTCCCGATCCGAAACACACAGCTGCTAAGGCACAGGCTTACTCAGAGATTGTCGTGGAATTATCACGTCAGATGTCCTCATGAAAGGACTTAGTCGTGGAGCCATCGTGACGGGTTAGCTTAGAGAGGTTAAACCGGACAAAGGACACGAGAGTTTTATACTAGTTCGGCCCCTTACGATGAAGGTAAAAGCCTACGTCTAGTTGTGATGGAATTACTGGAGTTTCAATTGCCAGAGAGCAAACATGCTATGCCTGGCTCTCGAGTTGTTGTTTCTTGTCCCTGAACCACCGTCGGGTCGTCCCTATATATACACAGGTTGACACCCGGCCGGTTTACAGAGTCCCGAGACCGGCTCATACAAGTGTCCGGCTTGGTCTCTCCCTCCCTAACTTACAACACAAGTTATACAACTATGGCGGTTTACAACTATGGGCCCTAATTCGCCTTTGGGCGCTGGGCCTCTAAGCTTTATCGGTAAAGCACCATCTTCTTTGTCTTCATGGGCTTCAGTATAGTTGAGCGTGGACCGGCCCCTCCTGGGTGGTTTACACTCAGTAGTTATATCCCCAACATTAGGCCCCAGGTTGATTTGAACCAGTTCATGTCAATCTTCAATACTTAGAAAAATTCTATGAACATCTTCTTACAGTTCTCGTAAACCGCCATGATGTCTTCTCCCTACAAACTTTGGTAAACCGCCATGACGTCATCTTCTGAAATTGCAGTAAATCGTCATGACGTCATGTCTGTATGAAAAGATTATAAAGATTCCCCTCATTAATTATCCTCCGAAGATCGAGGTGACAGTTGTGCCCCATTTTACCGCTTTGGCTCCTCGATTCGCGTGTTTTCCTACTTTATCCATTCGGCTTATAAATAAGCTCAGGGGTCCTTCACTTTTCCCCCTTGCATACTTCTTCTTCTTCCTCTCAACGCTCGAGCCCGACAGCTCCGCCGCCGCCGTTGACTTTGAGGCTCTGCCTCATCCCTGGCCGCTGCATCAACATGAACGCACCAGAGATCCGCGGTTCTCCTCCGCCACTCCTATGAATCCAGTAAGCTTTCTTCTCCCTCAACCCTAGATCTGCATTAAGGATTCGGTACTCGGCTGTGTTCGTCAGTGTTCATCCGTGCTCTTTACTTTGCCCTTGATACCTTATTGAATCTAGATCAATCTTGATCTGTTTCTTCTGCGCCGAAGTTTTTAGTTTATTTCGCCTCCGCATAATATCTTTTAAGATCACGAACAAATCTCATCTGGCTCCTTACTGTTCCGCTGTTGCCATTGTTAGGGCTCAGAAAATTTTCTTTTACTGAACCACGGTAGATCCAAAATTATATTACCATCTTGTGAAACCTGTTTCTGCAACACTTAGTAGATTTCAAATCTGCTTCCTCCGTTATAGGCGGTTTAACCTTTATAATTTTGATAATCCGCCAGGTACCATTAGCCCTCACTTAAACCGCCAGTATTACTTGAATATGAGTATCCGGTTTAACATGCATACATTCTTATTAGAAATCCCCCGGTATGATACCGGTTTATATATCTCAAACTTGAACCGTAAACCGTCATGTGAACTTCCTTTACAGTTTGTCAGCAACAAATGGCCAAACAATTTTCTTCTTGCAATTGGGTTCCTCCCAGATCAAAGAAAAACAGCTTACTGGGTATGTTCTGACTGGCGCTTTAGCCAAGAAGGATGTTATTCATTGGCGAGTCCCTGGTCCCGAATGTCCTCCTGAACCTCAAGATGGAGAAGTGGTTGTGTTCATGCAACATCTGGATCGAGGTTTTAGCCCTCCTGGATCAAAGTTTTTCCGGGATGTACTTGCTAGTTTCCAGCTCCACCCTCAAGATATTGGGCCAAACTCTATGTCCAATATTTGCAACTTCCAAGTATTCTGTCAAGTTTATCTGCAAGAAGAACCATCCTTTGACCTTTTCAGAGACCTCTTCCACTTGAACCACCGTACAAAATTCACTGACGGCCCCAATACCGAGCTGGGCGGGGTGTCGATTCAAAATAGGAAAGAAGTAGATTTTCCTCATGCCAAACATCACAGCCACCCCAAAGACTGGAATCAAACATGGTTCTATTGCCGGAACACCGCTCCCGATGATGAAAATCCTCTGCCGGGTTACCGCCCTCACTGACTCAGTAATGGACATCCGCTACCTCAGCGGCTTACTACCAATGAACGACAAACGTATGCACCACAGCTTGCTAAGCTCCGGGCTCTTCTAGCAAACGGTTTGACTAGCATTGATCTTGTCCGTTGCTGTGTCTTCTGGGGTATCCTGCCCTTAAGCCGCCGCACCAGCTTAATGCATGAATATACCGAAAATGCCAATGATCCTCAACGGCACACTGACATACCAATGACTGACAAGGAAGTCACTGAGTCTGTAAAGAAGATGCTGGATGAACCGATCTCGGAATGTTGCAAAACCGGATTGGCCCCCTCTTATGCCTCCAACAAACCGCCAGCCGTAAGAATTTATCCTTCTGTTTTTGTAATTCGTCTACTCTTTAACTTTTTCCTGACAACCTTTTGTTTATTTGTACAGGCCAGAGACCCACTCTGGAAGAGAAAAACTCAAGACAAACCGGCCAAGGCTCAAGACAAATCGGCGAGGGCTCTTCGTGCCAAGAGCAAGGTCACAAAGAGGCCAGCCAAGAAGAAAACCGCTGAGTCCTCTGATCCGCCCGAAGATGTCGATGATTCGGAACAAGAGGTAGAACTTGACTCCCTTGGTTCATTTTTCGTACACCTTATTGACAATGACTATTACCAGGATGATGCGGAAGCCAGCCGTGCTGATCATGTAGAGGTAATCTCCCTTTCCTTTGATTCAAATCATGTGCCAGTTCAAAAACTTCGTCGTGCAGTTCGCAAAGTAAAGCGCTCACATCCTCTTGCTCATTTGGATTTGCAATTTTCTTTGAAGACACAACAACATGAAGGTCGTCGCACAACCCGGCATAGTGGCCAATAGGTCACTTCCTCTAGTTTACCGGATACACCAACCCGAAAGCGTCATCCAGAGGTTTCTTGTTCTTCCAATAAATCTTATCCTTTGGCGGGTTGCTTCCGATATCCACTTAATCCGTCTGATTCGAATTATCAGGTAACTTCCAACTCATCTTCTAGCGATTCATCAACCACACAAATGCCTCCTCTCAAGACTGTCCCTGGGTGAGTGATGTTTTTAGCTTATCCTTCTTGCGCCTGGTATATCATACTAACCTTTGCCTGTTATTTTGCAGCACCAAAGGCCGGCTCAGCATGAAGGCAAGAACAAATGCTTCTGCAGAGGATTTTGAACCGGAGAAGATCCCAGAAGGTGCTAGTGGAGATGCTGACATTGCTATGGACGATCCTGTACCCCAAGATCAGGATACTTATGCTGATCCACCGGAAGTTAACCCGGCCAGTCCTCATGTTGATCCGCTCAGCCCAATTGCTAATCCTCCAAGTCCTGCTGCTAATCCACCAAGCCCAGCCAAAGCCTCAGATAAACCGGCTAGTCCAAGTAAAGCAACTGATGATGTTGTGACCACCGGATTTGGCCATACTTCGCCTGGCCGCCCGGTCGCTTTGTCAAAACACAGTGCCAAAGAGGAATTTGCTGCTGCGGAAAAAGGCAAATGGAAGACTGATCTGTCAAGCTACGCTCATCTCAACACTCAAGATCTTCACTCTGGATACCTAAACCGCCTTTATACAAGCCGTGACTGTGAGGCCGGTTTAGTGAATTTTATGAAGGAGCGATATGAGGTAATTTCTGCAAATTTTGCTTTGTACTTTTGTCAATCTCATTGTAGCCCCCAAGGGCCGGTTTATCTCTTGAAGATGGACCGGGACTTTCGATTAAAAAAAGACTTCAACTGTGTAGCCTCCAAGGGCCGGTTTACCTCTTCAAGATGAGCCGAGACTTTTATGTTAAACATTTTATCCTTGTTGACTTTCTTCACCTTTAATTTGGCTGATGAATTAGGCATTAGCCCCCAAGTGTCGAGCTTAATACTTGTATTGAGTCTTGGGACTTTGAAATATCCGTTTTAAGAAGCAATCGACATTAGCCCCCAAGTGCCAAGTGTATAACTTGTTATGTGCTTGGGACTTTGAAGAATATATGACCAACCTATCATTTGTCTGTTGCGGGCTGACTTGAACAGTAAGGATTCCCAAATTGCTGATCTTCAAGCAAATAGTAAGTCCCAGCAAGCAGAAACATCCAAGGCCAAGGAGGAACTGAAAGGCGCATTGACAAATATGGAGCAATTGAAAGATAGCTTCAAGAGTGAACAGACGAGTTGGGAAGCCGAGAAGGCTGCTCTATTAAAGCGGGCTGAAGATGCCGAAGCAGCTCTTAAACCGGTGGCGGAAGAGCTAACTGGGCTAAAGCATCAAGTGAATGCTATGACTTCTGCAATATTCGGTAAGTACTTTGGAAGAAACTGTCTGAAACATCTGCGAAATTATCGGTTTAACCTTAAAGTTTTAAACTGTTGTAGGCAGTCGTATGGGCGCGGATATGCGGATGAAGTTGAAGGCAGCCTATACGTTGATAGAGCAACTGTATACTGGTGCACAACGAGTCATTTGTGCGGCTTCGTACAATAAACCGGCACCAATTTTGATCAAGGATACTTTGGCCAGGCTTTCGGTGACACCTGCTCAGATAGAGGAGGTAAAGCGATCTGCTGCCAGGGCTGGCGCTTTATCGGCGCTGACTCGTGCTAAAGCTTGGATAGCTGACCTTGATCCAGTTGATATCGCAAAGGGTTATCCTGATGAATAGGCAGATGGGTCAGCATTTGATAATGAAGCCCTTAAAGTTCTGAAAAAGGAGATGCGCCCACTGGCAAGCCAATTGGCTGAAGAGGCTAACTTGTCCACTCATCGGTCCTTCTATGAGCAGATAACAGATGGGTTGATGCCATTGTTAAAGAAGTGCAGAATCTCATCCCACCAATCCGTAAGCACATCTATGCCCCTGATGTTGAACCATCCAATCTTATAAGTGAGGAAGTTGTCTTCCAGGCTTTAACCCGGATTGACTGGACCACCATTGACTTCCAGCCACTGGGTGGAGAGGAGGAGGTTGAACCGACGCCAGAGGATCCATCAACTTCACGTCAACCTGGTGAAGAGTCTTAATCCGGCAATGGTCTTGATTTTCACAGACTGTGTTCTGTGTAAAAAACAATCATTATTCTGGGCCTCAAGTGCCTTGTAATAGGCTAGTTGAGACACTTTGATTTGTTGCCATCGTGCACTGCTACATGACACTATTTGATTCGCCATTATATTTGTTGTGCTTGCTTATATATCTTGATAATTTCATGCAATCCTTATGTCTGCATAAAAATAATTGTCCTAATTGTTACCGCCGGATGGGTCATATGCCCAATACAAAGCCTGGTTGATTACCAAGGCTGAATAAATATCAAAATATGAAATAGATCATACCTGTGATATTAAATCACTTAGTTGGTTTACCAACTTTGATTGTAGTAAGGGTAAGAACCCAAATCTTGAGTATTGATAACTCCCACCATGTAGTGCTGGTGTATATGATATGTCATACCGGGTTGTGATGAACACCGGATGATCATGCTGGCGACATGTAGTCAAAGCCAGACCAGGTTATAAAAACACCGATTTAATAATGAATATGGTCTGACAACTTGTAGCTGAAAACCAAGCTGCTTAAGAAACACCGGATTATTATGATGACTGATAGCCATACCGGGTTAAAAACACTGCTATAACATGAAATCAAAAGAAAAACTCTTTGACAAAAAATACATAAAACCGTGTAGTCGAGGCTTTTCAAGGGCTGTCGGGCCCAAATTCGAGGCTTTTCATGGGCTGCCAGGCCGCTGAGTTAAACCATTTTACAAAGCCTTTCAAGATGGGCCTCCAACTAACCAATCGTCGTTTTAACTTTGACAAGTTCAGGGTCTATATAAGATTGACTTGTCAAACATTCAGCGGGTCGTGCCAGGATTACCTGGATAGGAGTGGCTTACTTGATAAAGGCAGGTTAATCCGGGGTTTTAGGTGAATACACCATGCTTCCAAGCCGTGCTTGATAGCATATTACAAGGGTCCTTTCAAACTCTTTGTTGCATTGCACAAAGAGCCCCCAGGTAGCTTTGTGAGTTGTGCTCAATGGGTGCCTATGTTTGAGCTGTGCATAGCATCCAGACTCTCTTTGGCCCCTTGGGTGTGAAGCTCCCAAGCTGTATTGTGGCGTGATAGCCGGTTTAACAGGCAGAACTCCGCTTTTTTAGCTGAAGCTCCCATGTAATCAAAAGATATTTGAAGAAAAAACGGCAGAGGTTCTGCTTATAGCAAGGATGCTGGTTATTATATTGATCATAATATATACATGGTCAAAATATGTACATAAGAGGAGCCTATGTCTCAGGTGTAGTAAGGCCGCAGGAGAGCTATGTTCCAGGGCCGTCGGGTCTCCTCCTCAGATTTGCGTGAGTCTGCGTGCTCTCGAACAACAATGAGGTAGTATGATCCATTGTGCAGATTATTGCTGACCACAAAGGGTCCTTCCCAAGGGGGGGATAACTTGTGCATATCGGTCTGATCCTGAATGAGCCGAAGCACCAAGTCGCCTTCTTGAAAGGTTCTTGTCTTGACTCGGCGGATGTGATAACTCCGCAGGTCTTGCTGGTAAATCGCTGAACGAGCCAAAGCCATATCCCGTTTTTCATCTAACAGGTCCAATGCCTCCTGGCGTGCTTGCTTGTTGTCTGCTTCAACATAATTGGCAACCCGGGGCGAGTCATGATGAATATCACTTGGGAGGACCGCATCTGCCCCGTAAACCATGAAGAAAGGTGTGTAACCCGTTGATCTGTTGGGGGTGGTGTTGATGCTCCATAACATAGAAGGTAATTCTTCCACCCAACAACCCGGCGTCCGCTTCAAAGGAACCATAAGCCGGGGTTTGACACCCTTTAAGATTTCTTGATTTGCTCTCTCAGCTTATCCGTTGGATTGGGGATGTGCCACTGACGACACATCAAGCCGGATATGCTCTCTTTGACAGAAATCCTCCATCTCACCTTCAGAAAGGTTTGTGCCATTATCCGTGATGATGTTGTGTGGAAAGCCAAAGCGGAAGATAACTTTCTTGACAAATTGAACCGCCGTGGCTGCGTCACACTTGCTTACGGGCTCCGCTTCAACCCATTTTGTGAACTTGTCAACCGCCACCAACATGTGGGTCTTCTTATCCTTGGATCGCTTAAAAGGTCCCACCATATCAAGCCCCCAAGTAGCAAACGGCCAAGTGATTGGAATCATCCACAGCTCTTGAGCCGGAACATGAGCTCGACGTGAAAACTTCTGACAAGCGTCACACGCTTTACCAGATCCTCAGCATCAGCATGAGCTGTCAACCAGTAGAAACCATGATGAAAAGCTTTAGCCACCAGGGATTTTGAACCAGCATGGTGACCACAATATCCTTCATGGATCTCACGCAGAATCTCTTGGCCCTCTTCAGGAGACACACAACGCTGGAATACGCCTGAGACACTGCAGTGGTGTAACTCGCCATTGTGAATAACCATGGACTTTGATCACCGGACTATCTGTCTGGCTAGAACTTCATCTTCTTGTAACTCGCCCCGGTTCATATACGCCAAATATGGGACCATCCAATCCGGAATTACATGTAAAGCGGCTACCAGTTGGGCCTCCGGATCAGGAACAGCTAGATCCTCCTCTGAAGGCAACTTAACAGACGGGTTATGCAAGATATCTAAAAAGGTATTGGGTGGTATCGGTTTACGCTGAGATCCTAGCCGGCTTAAAGCATCTGCTGCTTCGTTTTTGTGCCGATCAATATGCTCAACCTGGTAACCCTTGAAGTGACCCGCCACAATGTCCACGTCGTGTCTGTAAGCCGCCATGAGTGGATCCTTAGAATCCCAAGTGCCAGAAACTTGCTGAGCCACCAGATCAGAGTCTCCAAAGCATCAGACCTGGCTTAAATTCATTTCCTTGGCTACACGGAGACCATGGAGCAAGGCCTCGTACTCAACTGCACTGTTAGTATAAGGAAACATTAAGCGGAGAACATAACGAATTTTATCACCTCGAGGGGAAGTAAGGACAACTCCAGCCCATGAGACCTCCAATTGCATGGATCCGTCAAAGTGGATAGTCCAGTATGTGTTATCGGGTTTGTCTTCTGGTGCCTGTAACTCGGTCCAATCATTGATGAAGTCAACAAGCACCTGAGACTTGATGGATGTCCGAGGCATATACTTTAACCCGTGTGGACCAAGCTCAATTGCCCACTTTGCAACCCGGCCAGTTGCCTCCTTGTTCTGAATTATATCGCCCAAAGGAGCAGATCTGACCATTGTGATGGAATGGCCTTGAAAGTATTGCTTAACCTTCCGACTCGCCATAAAAACCCCATACACCAGCTTCTGCCAATGCGGATATCTTTGCTTTGACTCAATGACTACTTCACTAATATAGTAAACTGGCCTTTGAACTGGATATTCCTTCCCAGCTTCCTTGCGCTCAACCACAATAGCCACACTGACAGCCTGGGCATTAGCAGCCACGTACAATAACAGCGGCTCATTGTCAACCGGAGCAGCAAGGACCGGCGGTTCAGCCAACTGCCTCTTCAAGTCCTCAAACGCCGCATCAGCCGCGTCACTCCAGACAAAAGTGTCTGTTTTCTTCAACATTTGATACAGAGGAATCGCCTTCTCTCCCAAGCGGCTGATAAACCGGCTTAGGGATGCAATTCGACCCGTCATCGATCAGTGTCTCCTTCCTCCTGGATTTTATCACAATATCGTCCACATAAGCATGAACATTACGCCCAATCTGAGTATGAAGACAATTATGTACACACTGCTGATAAGTTTCTTGTGCACTCTTGAGTCCAAAGGGCATAGATACATAGCAGAAGGCTCCAAAGGGAGTGATGAAGGCGGTCTTCTCCTGGTCCTTAACTGCCACTTTGGTCTGATGATAACCAGAATAAGCATCCAAAAAACTCAAACGCTCACAACCCGTTGTAGCATCAATGATCTGATCAATACGCGGGAGAGCAAAAGGATCTACTGGACAAGCCTTTTCAAGTCTGTGTAGTCCACACACATGCGCCAGGTGCCATTCTTCTTAAGCACTAACACTGGATTGGCCAGCCACTCTGGATGAAAAACTTCGACGATGAAACCAGCAGCCAACAGCCGGGCTACCTCTTCCCCAATGGCCTTGCGCCTTTCTTCGTTGAAGCGGCAAAGAAACTGTTTGACTGGTTTAAATTTGGGATCAATATTTAGAGTGTGCTCAGCGAGTTCCCTCGGTACACCTGGCATGTCAGAAGGCTTCCATGCAAAGATGTCCCGGTTCTCACGGATGAACTCGATGAGCGCGCTTTCCTATTTTGGATCCAGATTAGTGCTGATACTAAACTGTTTGGACGAATCGCCAGGAACAAAATCAACAAGTTTAGTTTCATCAGTCGGTTTAAACTTCAGGGTCGGGTCATGCTCAGTGGTGCATGGGCTTCTTCAGAGGGGTCATGTCTGTCGGATCAACATTGTCCTTGTAGAACTTCAACTCTTCTGTTGCACAAACCGACTCAGCATAGGTCGCATCACCTTCTTCACAGTCCAAAGCGATCTTACGACTCCCGTGTACCGTGATGGTCCCCTTATGACCCGGCATTTTGAGCTGTAGATAAATATAACAGGGCCTTGCCATGAACTTTTCGTAAGCCGGTCGTCCAAACAGGGCGTGATACGGGCTCTGGATTTTCACCACTTCGAAGGTCAAAGTCTCTGACCTAGAATCATGCTCATCACCAAACACAACCTCCAAAGCTATCTTACCAACCGGATATGCTGATTTACCTGGTACTACACCGTGAAAGACAGTGTTCGACGGTTTAAGATTCTTGTCTGTCAACCCCATGCGACGGAAGGTTTCATAATACAGGATGTTGATACTGCTCCCTCCATCCATTAGTACCTTGGTTAATTTATATCCTCCCACCTGAGGTGCCACCACTAAAGCCAGATGACCCGGATTATCAACCCGGGGCGGATGATCCTCTCTGCTCCACACAATGGGCTGCTCGGACCACCACAAGTAACGTGGTACTGCCAGTTCAACAGCATTAACAGCCCTCTTGTGAAGCTTCTGATCGCGCTTACACAAGCTAGTAGTGAACACATGATACTGCCTGCCATTCAACTGCTTCGGGTGACTCTGAAAACCTAATTGCTGCTGATTCCCCTGATTGTTCTGTTGGTTGTTACCACCTTGATTGTTCCGATTGCCCTGGTTATTCTGAAATCCAGAGTTTGAACCGCCGCCACCGAAACCCGGCCCGTGAAAACCTAGACCTGAACCGCCAGACAGACCCTGATCATACTGGAAGAGATCAGAGTTTTTGAACTCCTTCATAATAAAACAATCTTTCCAAAGGTGTGTTGCTGGAACCTCCTTTGTCCCGTGCTTTGGGCAGGGCTGGTTTAACAGACGCTCCAGATTCATGCCTCTACCGCGCTGCGGCGGTTTACCCTTATGACGCTGCGCATTGCCCTGTACATTGGTGTTAGCCACAAAATCTGAATTATCCACTTTACGCTTACCATTGTTCTCATGGCTTGTCTGATTATTCTGTCCCTTTGAACCAGCATTCTTCTTCCCCTTCTCCTGCTTCTCTTTGTCAAAATCAGGATCTTTGGTATTATCCGAGTCAGCATATCTAACCAGAGCTGCCATGAGCGTGCCCATATCATTGCAGTGACGCTTGAGTCGTCCCAACTTCATCTTCAGTGACTTAAACCGGCAATTACGCTCCAATGTTACAATTGTTGTGTCAGCATTGATGCGGTCCGACGAATGCAGGACTTCTGAAACCCAGCGCACCCAATGAGTTGTTGACTCATTCTCTCCTTGAACACAGGCATCTAGATCCACAATGGACATGGGTTGTTTGCATGTATCCTTGAAGTTTGCTATAAACCGGGCCTTCAATTGGTCCCATGATCTGAAGGAGTTAGCCGACAAGCTCTTCAACCAAGTGCGAGATGTTCCTTCCAACATCATGGTGAAATATTTTGCACATGCCGCTTCATCCACTTCTAGCATCTCCATAGCCATCTCGTAGCTCTCAGCCCATGCCTCGGGGGGTAAATCGGCGGTGTAATTTGGCACCTTCCGCGGGCCCTTGAAATCCTTGGGTAACCGTGCATTGCATAGAGGCGGCGTAAGAAAGGCACTCCACATGAGTTGAAAGCAAGCCCGGTACCTTGTTCAACTGACGCTGCTGGTTGAACTGGGGCGGGTTGATGATGACCCCCGTACTGTGCCGCTAATGCGGCCTCCACTACTGGAATGAGCTACTTTGCCATCTGCCGGCTCTTTGCCGTCTGCTAGCGGACGGCAAATAAGCTCTTTGCCATCAGCTACCCAAAAGCAAACGGCAAAGAACTGGCTGATGGCAAAGAAAGTCTTTGCCATCAGCCAGTTCTTTGTCGTCCGCTAGCTGACGGCAAAGACTCTTTCCCGTCGGCTAGCAGATGGCAAAGAGGGAGGGGGGGCCACTGAGGAGCTGTTTAAAAAATACTTAACGGCCCCCCTCTTTGTCGTCTGCTAGCGGACGGCAAAGAGCAAAAAAGCGGACGGCAAAGAGGGCGGACGGCAAACATTTAACATATCTAACGGCGCGCCCTACCCCGCCCTCTCTCTCTATTTCTCTCCCTGCTCCCACACGCGCGCCACCGCCCCCACCACTCGCCGCCGCCCGGTCACCCCGCCGCCCCACTGGCCACCCCCCTCGTCGCCCCACCGGCCCCCCGCCCCGTCGCCCCCGCCACCCTGCCGTCTCGGCGCCACCGCGCCCCGGCCCCCCCGCGCCCCACCGCCCGGCCGGGCCCGGCGCCGCCGCCCCAGGCCACCCCGCCCCCTCCTCCACCGGCCCCCCGCCTCGTCGCCACTGTCGCCCGGCGTCGTCGCCCCACCGGCCCCCCGCACCGTCGCCCTCGCCGCCCTGCCGTCACGCCCCGGCCCCCCCGCGCCCCACCGCCCCGGGCCCGGCGCCGCCGCCCCAGGCCGCCCCGCCACCCTCCTCCACCGGCCACCTCCTCCACCGGCCCTGCCCTAGGTGAGCTCTACCTCCTCTTTTTTTCTGTTTTTTTTCTGTTTTTTAGTTTTAGGTTTATGTTTAGTTTAGATTTAGTTTTAGTTTTAGTTTTAGTTTTAGTTTTAGGTTTGGTTTTAGGTTAGGTTTAGTTTTAGTTTAGTTTTAGGTTTAGATTTAGTTTTTTCCTTTTTTTCTTTTTTTTAGTTTTAGGTTTATGTTTAGTTTAGATTTAGTTTTAGTTTTAGTTTTAGATTTAGGTTTAGTTTTAGGTTTAGGTTTAGGTTTAGGAAAGAAGAAGAAGAAAAAAGAGGAGAGGAGGATAAGAAGAAGAGGAAAAAGGAAAGGAAGAAGAGGAAGAGGAGGAGGAGAAGAAAAAAGAAGAAGAGGAAGAAGAAGAAGAAGAAGAAAGAGGAGAGGAGGAGAAGAAGAATAGGAAAAGGAAAAGGAGGAAGAAAAAGAAGAAGAAGAAATAAAAAGGAAGAAAAGGAAGAAAAGGAAGAAGAGGAAGAAGAACAAAAGGAAAAAAAGAGGGGGGGAAACCTCGACCCGACACGGCACCCCGACCCCGAGACCCCGACCCCGACCCCGACACCCCGACCCCGACCCCGACACCCCGACCCCGAGCCTGACCCGATCGACACCCCGACCGCGACACCGACACGGCACCCCGACCCCGACCCGGCACCCCAACCTGACATCCCGACCCCGAGACCGACCCCGACCCCGACACCCCGACCCCAAGCCTGACCCGACACCCCGACCCCGAGCCTGACCTGACCCGACACCCCGACCCGGACAACCGACCCCCTGACCCTGACACCCCGACCCCGACACACCGACCCCGACCCCGACACCCCGACCCCGAGCCTGACCTGATCGACACCCCGACCGCGACACCGACACGGCACCCCGACCCCGACCCGGCACCCCGACCTGACACCCCGACCCCGAGACCGACCCCGACCCCGACACCCCGACCCCGAGCCTGACCCGACACCCCGACCCCAAGCCTGACCTGACCCGACACCCCGACCCCGACAACCGACCCCGACAACCGAACCCCCGACCCCGAAACAACACCCGATCCGACGCATATGCTTTGCTCCGGATCCGACGCATAAATTTCGTGGTGAATTATATATATAATTGTTGTGTGTCCAGTGATGATGATGATGATTATAGTGATGATAGTGATGATGGTGATTATAGTGAGCCCATCATTGATTATAGTGATGATGATGATTATGCATTTATTGATGATACTGATCGAGATTATTAGTAGTGTCAGGTCTTCAATTTTTTTTATGTTGTACTTGATGATGATACACTTAAGTGATATACATATTATTATTCATGTCGGTACTTTTTTTATGTTGTACTAATTTCGTTTATTCTTTGTCATGGCAGGTGTTGAAAGATGGTGGGCGCTGGTCGGGAGAGCGCCGAGGCCCCTTCTTCGTCGGCGCGTGTTGCGAGGTCTTCCATTGCACATGCACCTCTCTGCCGAGCGTTGCTGGACAGTATGTCGACACCATCGGGCCCTTCTTCGTCGACTGCGGTGCCCAGCAGGGGACGAGGTAAGAAGAAGAGAGGAGGTGGAGCACGTGGTCGCGGGAGAGGAGGTAGGGTGACTCTTACGGCTCCTTCCTCGCCGCCACCCCCAGCTGTTTCACCCGAGCACGTGACTGCTAGGGTGGACTCGTCCGAGGAGGAGGCTACACGGACTCCGGTCCACGGGTCTTCGGCCCATGAGCCTCGGGTCGACGGGCCTTCGGCCCACGAGCCTCTGGTCGACGGGCCTTCGGCCCACGAGAGTTGGGCCCACGAGACCCCAGAGGAGCACACGTCTGGATGGGGTACCTGGTCGGGTCAGCCTGAGGAGCCGAGTGGCCATGCTGATGATGGCGGGGAGTCGAGTGGCCATGCTGATGATGGCGAGGAGCCGACTGATATTGAGGAGGAGGGGGCAACGTCTACCAGCATGGTGCTACACGGCTCCCGTTCGTGCCGGCGACCCGCGAGCAGAGGTGGTTGATTTTCCCTGATGGGGAGAGGTAAGTGCATTTAATCTTTTTGTACCTTCTGCATTCACGTTTCTTCAAATAACTAATCTGTTGGCCTTGTCATGCTGCAGGGGTTGGGACCACCATGAAAGTGTCCGCCAGCCCAACTCCGTCCTTGGAGTTCTGATTCGGCAAAACTTCCCGGGGTTTGTCAAGTTGCCTGGTGAGGGTCGGCTTACAGAGGTTGGATTGAGTTGGGAGCGCTACTTGGCTGCCCCGGCCCCGCCGGGTGAGATTATCGACGGTGTCTTGTGCAAGACGAGGGCAGACGTGGTGATCAGAAAGTTCTGGGTAATTTCTCCTTTACACAATTAAAAATCTTGAACTAGCTAGTTATTAATTGTACTAATCAATATTGTATCATTTGATTGCAGACATTCTACAGGTGTGAGGAGGGATACGAGGAGGAGGCGGCAGATGTTATCGACAAGGAGTGCAAGCGCCTACTTCAGAACTTACGGCATGAGGTTCGGGTGCAGGCTGTTCGAGACTACTACGCCGGGCGTGGTATCAAGAAGCCCAAGCAGGAGTGCCGCGATAAGTTCTTGAGTAAGGAGCAGTACATGAAGGTAATTCTTAAGGCCTTGTACTTACTTCCTTCATTTAGTAATTCATAGCCGTAGCGCTAAAGTTTCTATTTGCTAACTTAGGCCCCTCCGAGATGGTGTGCGGATCGGATGGATTGTTGGGAGGTGTTGGTCAATGCGTGGTGCTCAAAACAATGGCGGGCCTCCCACAACGAGGCCAAGGACAAACGTGCCCAAATGGAAGGTGTGCCACACCACCAAGGCAGCTCCAACTTATTTCAGTACGGGCGGAACTGGGTATGTGGTTTGCTTCATGATTCATGCAATTCATTCATCATGCTAGCTTTAGCCCTTTAATTACTAATTTACTTTGTTTCTCTCTTTCAGGCACGCTACAATAAGGCGGATAAGGTGCCAGAGGTGTACGACCTGTATGCCATGGCCCACACTGGCTCTTACAAGAAAGTCAAGGCATTCTCTGCGTCTGACCTCGATGATCCAAAGAACTTCACCAACATCTCCGCCCACGACAAGCTCGTGCAATATAGAGATCAGGGGAAGGCGAGGAAAGGGGAGGACTTTAACCCGAGCCAGGGTCCCATTGATACAGAGCTGCTGATGATATCTGGTGGCGGGAGGTCCCATGGCTCCATAGCCATGGGAGATGGACTTATCCGTTGTCCTAGCACTCTCCCGGAGATCAAGGCGCGCCAGTCGAGCTCCGCTCCTGAGATAAGGCCTCGTGAACGGCCAGTCCAACTCGCCTTCAAGGTTAGTTATAAGTACTCAGCTATCTTTCTCCATTACATTGTGTGCGCTTCCATCAATGATTACAAATGGTCATGTGAGTGGTGTTGCAGGCTGCTATACAGAGTGAGAGAGATAGAACGGAGAAACTTCTGGCGGAGGCGGCGGAGAGGCAGCGGGAGTTGGAGGAGAGGACGACAAAGATGTTGGAGGAGGAGAGGGCACGGAATGACATGCAGGCAAGGGCCATGTATGAGCTCCTTGTGGTAAGTTTCTTCTGCAGATTACTTGCTAGTCTTAACATTTGAGTCTCATTACTAACTAGTATGACTCTGTTGTGAAAACCAAATGTGCAGTCTGTGTGTGAGAAGTCCGGTCAGACCGCTCCGCCGATGCCAGTGATTGCTCCTGGGAGCACGGTGAGTTTAATTAGAATGGACATTACTTGCTAGTCTTAACATTTGAGTGTCATAATGCTAACGAGACATTGGAAATGATCTTTGGTGCAGCTTAACTCCAGAAACGCATCGCACGATCCTTCTCCAGCTACCGGCGCGAGCCAGCCCGCTCGTACACCTCCCTGATCATGGTAAGTTTCTCTAGTGTTTTGCTTAACAAATGCATCAAGACCTAGACTTAGCTTTATTTCCTCCAATATGCTTACAATAATGACCTAGAGTTAGCTTTTTTTTCCTCCAAAATGACTTAATATGCTTACTGACCTTATAAACCATCCATTCTACCTAAGTTAGCTCTAAAATGATATGTACTTAGGTTACTTATGTCAAATATTGCATAATTAGCTTAGTTAGCTCATAAACGATCCATTTTACCTAAAGTTAGCTCTAAAATGACTCATTTTACCTTAGTTAGCTTACAAGTGATCCAATTTATCCAAGTTAGCTCTAAAATGACCCATTTTACGTAGATTAGCTCCTAAATGATCCATTTTACCTACGTTAGCTTTAAAATGACCCATTTCACCTAGGTTAGCTCCAAAACGACCCATTTCACCTAGGTTAGCTCCAAAATGACCCATTTCACCTAGATTTGCTCCTAAACGATCCATTTCACCTAAGTTAGCTAAAAATGATCCATTTCACCTAAATTAGCTCATAAATGATCCATTTCACCTAAGTTAGCTAAAAAACGATCCATTTCACCTTAGTTAGCTCAAAAACGTGGCATTTCACCTTAGTTAGGTCATAAACGACCCATTTCAACTAAGTTAGCTCATAAAAGCTCATAAATGATCCATTTCACCTAAGTTAGCTCAAAAACGATCCATTTCACCTTACTTAGCTGAAAAATGATGCCCTTCACCTTAGTTAGCTCATAAACGACCCATTTCAACTAAGTTAGCTCATAAATGATCCATTTCAACTAAGTTAGCTCATAAACAACCCATTTCAACTTTGTTAGCTCATATATGATCCATTTCACCTAAGTTAGCTCATAAATGACATATACTTCTTGTTCTAGTCTTATTCTTGTTCTAGTCACCTATTTCTAACTTTCTTATTTACCATTTTGAAGATTTCATTCACTTCATGGAAGCTAGCTTGCTATGATGGAGTGCTTGCTTTTCCTTTGATGAAACTTTGCATTGTATCTAGCTTGCTATGATGGAACTTGATATGTTGATGAAACTTTGCATTGTAATATGTATATGGATGGAACAATGTGTATGGATGGAACTTGCTTATGTATGAATGGATGAAACTTATGTGCTGGATATGTGATATGATTGCTGTTAAATAGCCCTGTGAAATATATCTATATATGTCATATATATTTGCTGTGAAAATTGTTGAATTAAAAAAACAGAAAAAAGAGACAATATGCAGCCTCTTTACCGTCTGCCACCGACGGCAAAGGGCTCTTTGCCATCAGCAGCGGACGGCAAAGAGGCCACGTGGCACGCAACTGTGCTTCCTGGGAGGCTGACCAATTTGGTCAGTTTGCCCACAGTGGCTGACGGCATAGGCTTTGCCGTCCGCAGCGGACGGCAAAGGCCTGCCGTTAATCACCTAACGGAGTAACAGCGCATTTATTGCCGTCCGCCTTCTTTGCCGTCCGATGCTGATGGCAAAGGCCCCTTTGCCGTCAGCTGCCTGAAGCAGACGGCAACGCAGCTCTTAGTCGTCCCCTACTTTGCCGTGCCCTTTTGCCGTCTGTGGCTGACGGCAAAGGTCTTTGCCGTCCGCCATCCATGCCTTTGCCGTCCGCCGTGGCAGATGGCAAAGTAGCTGATTCCTGTAGTGCTCCCTTCGTGCTCTACCATTATCCACCACGTCCTGAGCATTTGCACCACCACGCGCCGGACTAGGCCCTCGAGGGACGTCACGGTTCCATGCACTGCTCGACACAGACGGCTCATCCATGTGCCTGCTGTAGCTCCTGCTTGGGCGGGGGGTCGAGTGAATCATGTCTTGGGTGTATGAATAAGCCTGCTGCTGCACCATAGCAGTCTGAAGAAGGTCCCTGGCCCGCGGCATCTCAACCGCCGCTAGCGACTCACCCTCCATCGGAATAGCTGCCAACCGGGATGTTGCAGCTATCATGTTGTCCAAAGGAGTGGAGAAGTGACCTGGCAGGGGTGTTGTGTATTGCGGCAGGTTGTCTGTTCGTCACGGTGGGCCCATCACCTGTGGTTCATCTGGCGCTCCGGTCCTTGGCACGGTAGTCCGGTTTACCGCTGACGGGTTGCTGGTTCCTGCCTCTGGTGTATTAAAGAGATTCATCGCATTGTAATCCGCCGGCAAGCGAGACTGATGTCTCCTCCTCAATACGTCATTCGAAGCGTTCTGATCCAGCAAAAGTCGATAATTTTCGGCCTGAATCCTCTGTGACTGGGCATCTAAAGTGGTCCGTTCCTCAGCCATCCTGGTTTCCTCAGCCGCCAAGTCCTCCTTGGCCTGAGTTATCTGATCCCGTAGCTTTGTGACTTCCGCGTTATGCCGATCTTGAGTCTCCGGGGTAACTGTTGTGGCCAACAACGTCGTCCAGGCGTCCAACAAACCGGACAGAATTTGAGCCGGCCGGCGCGCAGGGCCTCCTGCCCCGGCTGCTGATCTGGAACCCAATGCCGCTGCAGTTGAGTTTTGCAAGGCTGGCTGTGTACCGGCCATGAAGATTGCGACCCGATTTGGCGGTTCAAGAAATTCTGGAATACTGCTGCCATCGGAATACCCTTCGAACAAGCCATCCTGAACTTGATATAGAGATTCGGTTTCGCCGGTGGATGACTCGCCATCGGAATAAACGGTCGTCTCACCTTCGGATACCAGTTCAGATTCGATCCCATGGACACATCCTACGAACGCACGCTTCATGGCGGGCTGAATCCGGGCAGGACTCGCATGCTGAGCCGTTTCGACGAGGTCGGTGCAGATGTCCGGCTCAGGGCCCGGTTCGCCGATCTTGCCGATGAAGACGTGAATTCCTCCGAAGGGGGCCCGGTACCCGTACTCGATTGAGCCGGCATCGGGGCCCCAGCCTGCATCGTCGATGTAGAGCCTTCCGCGACGACTCTTGGTCATCCGGCCCACTGCGTATCCCTTGTGCCCTTCGAACTTGCCCTCTAAGAACTTGAAACCATCGTGCGATAGCCCCACAGTGGGCGCCAACTATCGTGGAATTATCACGTCAGATGTCCTCATGAAAGGACTTAGTCGTGGAGCCATCGCAACGGGTTAGCTTAGAGAGGTTAAACCGGACAAAGGACATGAGAGTTTTATACTAGTTCGGCCCCTTACGATGAAGGTAAAAGCCTACGTCTAGTTGTGATGGAATTACTGAGGTTTCGATTGCCAGGGAGCAAACACGCTATGCCTGGCTCTCGAGTTGTTGTTTCTTGTCCCTGAACCGCCGCCGGGTCGTCCCTATATAAACACAGGTTGACACCCGGCCGGTTTACAGAGTCCCGAGGCCGGCTCATACAAGTGTCCGGTTCGGTCTCTCCCTCCCTAACTTACAACACAAGTTATACAACTATGGCGGTTTACAACTATGGGCCCTAATTCGCCTTTGGGCGTTGGGCCTCTAAGCTTTATCGGTAAAGCGACATCTTCTTTGTCTTCATGGGTTTCAGTATAGTTGAGCGTGGACCGGCCCCTCCTGGACGGTTTACACTCAGTAGTTATATCCCCAACAGAGATGATATTTCAACACCTTTTCAAGCCTGGGCGGGCGGCTCCGAGAGCGCCACCGGTTTCTTCTTCTTCTGGGTGGTCTCCTCCCCCGCATGGTACTCTTCTTCTTTCTTCTGATGCGGCTGTGGACTTGGTGCGGGGCTCGTCGTCAGTTGGAGTTGTGGTGCAGGACCACTCTGGCAAGTGTGTGGCAGCGGCATCTGAACCCCTTCCTGGCATTTCTTCCCCAGAGCTGGCCGAAGCGTTGGCCCTGTGACGGGCTGCTCTGCTGGCCCGCCAGGAGGGTTTATTTCCAGCATGTGATCTTCCACTCTGACTATCTTTCGGTGATCCAAAGGCTGCAATCTTCAGTCCGAGACCGGTCCATGGTGGGATCAATTATCTATGACATCAAAGCGATTTGTGAAGCCCTGTCGTCTGTGTCCTTCATGCATGTTCGTCGGCACCGTGTTGTCTTAGCTCATGTTCTTGCTAGGTCTAGTTTGAGCTCTTTGAGCCTTTGTGTTTATCACTCTGTTCCGAATTGCATCCGGGAGACTCTCTGTAATATGTTTCCTTGATTAATAAAGGCCGACGTTCTCTTAAAAAAAAACTTCTATAATGTGTACATGTGCGAGGGCACGATCGGATTTCCGACCCCCAATCAGGCGCCGCCGCCAACCCTCCGGCAACCACCTCCACCTCCGGCCTTGCCTACCCGAGCTCGTTTGGATCCGCCGCGATTCACGTCGGTGCCGCCGTTTCACGTGAAGACGCATCTGCCTGGTGATGACCTAAATATTCTATCTGTATATTTTAGGGTTTGCATGAATAGTTAATTGTCTTGAACATCTGGTACGTCTCTGCATAGTGCTTATAACCTAAAATTTCTATTCTATGGTTAATCGATCGATTTCGCATCAATTGTTTGGTGAACCATCTGGTACGTACGTGCAGCGAGAGCATGTCATCGTTGAGATACAAGCCGCGGAGGGTCACCGATGCCGACGCAGCCATCGCTAGGGACCCATCCCTGTGGGGGACGCTGCCCGGGGAGCTGCTGGACCTGATCGCGTGGCAGGTTCTCGCGGTCGGCGATTTGCAGGACTACGCCCGGCTCCGCGCCGTGTGCGCGCACTGGCGCGCCAGCACCGCCTGCCCGCGTGGCCGTGGCATCGTCGACCAGCGTTTCCACCCACGACAGTGGATGATGCTGCCCGAGGGCCACGGCCTGTACCCGGGCAGCAGCAGGCTGCGCGGCTTCATCCGCTTCTTCAACCTCTCCACCGGCGCCTTCGCCCGCGCCCACCTCCCGCTATTCACGGACCACTGAGCCCTCGACTCCATCGACGGCCTCCTCCTGCTGCAGCGGGACCATGACACCGTGGTCCGCCTCCTCCACCCCTTCACCGGCGACATCCTTGACTTCCCGCCTTTGGAGACCCTCCTGAGGCACGTGGGCGCGACGACACCCGACACCAAGTGGTGCCTTGTAAGAAATATTAGTGCCGCCTCCATGAACGTGGGCGCGGATGGAGTCGTATCGGTCATGATTTTGATGGCGCACCCTTGGAGCAAGATAGTCTTTGCCACCTCCCAAGATCGACAATGGAGGGTTTCAAGTTGGTTCGCCTCCCGAAGTTGTCGTCCAATCTCGTTCCAAGGAAAGATATATGCGGTCCGTTTTACCACAAGTTTCGCCTCACCAGAGGTGCTAGAGATCGGCCCGCCCCAGCTACAGTAACAGGGGGTGGAAATGGAACCCTGGCTGGCACCGCCAAGGTCGATTGCCAAATGTCCAGCAAGCACACCCGACACCTTTTATACGTACCATCTGGTAGAATGTGGCCCGGAGATCCTGGTGGTCATTCTAAGCCACAACTACAACAATATTTCAGTTTACAGACTAGCTGACCTTATGCTGGGAATGTTCGTCCCCATGACACGCATCGGCGGCAACGCCCTCTTCATCGAAGGGAGGACGCTGTGCGTCAGTTCCAAAGCGTTTCCTACCATTGTGGGTGACACCATCGTATTTCTCAATTGGAAGCAACATTGTCTTGCTCAATACCACCTGGGCAGCGACACATTGTTATCGGCGGAATATAGATTTGCGGACGTGTATGCTATGAAAATTCCTTGTAGCATAATTCAACATATCTACACATGTTGCTATCGTAAAATATGGTCAGTGGTCAGTGACGGACATGCTTTTTTACTTTTTGTTCCACCATTGTTCTCCCTGATCATAATCGTTCCTTTCCAGGGAACATTTTGTGCTTCTAGATAAGCTCATCGTTTTCCCCCTCTATGCATGTAGGAACAAGGGACAGATGGTGTTTCGGAGGAAGCAGAACAAGTGGCGGGTCAACGGAAAGTGGCGAATTGGGGTAAGTAATCTTGCCTATGATGGTATGATCTTTTTCTAGAGTATGCATTTTTGGTTTGTTTACATTTACTGATTATCCCCCAAAGGGTGACTATGGCCAACTGGTTAATTCCCGGGGAAGGGACGACACGGGGGCTCACGCGTTAGTTTCCTTCTTGATACGCCTCGCACCCATGCATGTGAAAAATATTGCACTATTACTTATATTCCAAAAATATTGTACATAAATACAACAATCTAATATTAATGTTCTGATAAGCTATTCTAACTATTGAAAAAAATAATGTTCCAATTTTCATTAAAGCATATAGCAACTAAATCCCGCAACGATCTGTAGGGTATCTAGTTGTATGTGTTGATGGGTCAAACACACACTGATGATAACATGTTGCTTCTGGAAGTTGTACAAGGACAGTTTGTTGTATTGTCCACCAAAGCAAACCAAAATGTTTCATGCTGATTTCACATTTACACCACTCTTTTTTCGACTTTTTTGCATATTTAGAATCTCTTAGATGATGTAACCCAATACTTCATTGCGTATGTGTCTTCTACTATTTTATTGGATCAGGTTCATTTTCAGTTGGTTTAGTCACTGCATTGACGCCTGTTTTTATACTTGTATCATGCTAGGCATAAACGGCTCTTATACCATGGTGGATTGGTGGTGGTGCCTGTTATTCTTGCTCTATAACAACTTTATCTCGGTGTTGAATGATTATGCCGGTGGCATTTCATATTTAGCTAGGTAACTCTTTCAAGTTCAAACAAGTAATTTGGTTGTTATAATTGTCATGGAGCAATTTATATAGATGCCTAGCAAGGTTAACAAACAAATGACAATGAACATGATGGCTTGGCGGCTCTGCAACTTGAAGGCATGCTCGTTGCTATATTACATCAATATGTAACTGTGGTCTTAAAATACAAATTAAGGTGCCCAGGTGTCTTAAAAGACTAGCTATAAGGTGTGTGCATGGGAAGCGGCACGCACGCAGACATGCAGCCAAGAACCAGAAGTGAAAGGGACTTGACAGGCAGTGGAGAAGTGATATTTGACACGTACGAACCTTAATTTCGTTTGTTATTATTCTAGCAGGTCCTCTCTTTTGGAGTTACGTACGTGAGAAATCTGTTAATGTCAGTGGTCGATCATCGATTCATTCGTCACATCGATGGATGGATTAGATCATGAGAGATCTACAACCATACATAGCAAAAATGGGCCCTCGTATGATCCGTGGACGCATGAAAGAATAGGGGGGAAGCGACGGCGCATAAGGGGGGAGAGAATGGGACGGTGCTGGGGTTCCCTTGCCGTCGGGATAACCGGATTGGGTCCCTCGGGCGGCGCACCGAAACGGCGCCATGAATGTGTCCTCACTGTCCTCACCTAAAATCGGAGGAGACGCCCGTCGGACCCATTAGTTTTTGCGTGTTTCCATACGGGTCCCGTCCTTCAGTCCGGCATGGTGGGTCCCACATATTTTTTTTTTGAGACAATCACGCGAAGCTTTATTTATCCTGAAATAATGTTTACAGGGACAAAAATGAGATTACCGGGGTGTCCTAACCAAACATGGCGGCCCACCCCTAGCTTTAAAGCATGCTTCGCTAGATTGTGAGACTCGAAATTCGAGTTCCTATACTCATGAACAAAATTGCACTTTATGAAACGAGTCGCATGGTCTGATATTTCATGTAGAATTGCACCATAAGCAGCCGGGTTTTGCTCCTTCATGTCCTCGATCACTACTTTGCAATCTGATGCAACGTGCAGTCTCTGCAAATTCAGATCTTCGGCCAGGGCTAGAGCCTCCCGAATAGTAAGGGCTTCTAGTGTCGGTGGGTCATAAACACCCCTCACAAGTATCGCCGAAGCCCCCAGAAAATTTCCAGCGTGGTCTCTGCATAATGCCGCTGCAGCTCCCCTCCTCCGGTTCTTAGAAACTGCACCATCTACGTTGATCTTGCACATTGCCTCCGGGGAGTGAATCCACTGTGTTGGCCTCGGCCGTGCTCCTCCCTCCACCGGCCTTGCTCTGCTACTATTTTCCTGCATTGACCGAAGATCATTCATATAGGCATGAATAAAGTGATGAGTGGATTGAGGGCTCTAAAAAATGTCCTCATATATAGCCTTTCGCCTAGCTTTCCAGACCGCCCATAATGTTACCACCATGATCACAAACTCCTCCTGGGATAGTACTTCATGCATTGCAAAAATCCAGTTCCTTGCATTCCTTTCCATATTCTGGCTCATATGCTCCACAAGACTGGGATCGGACAGAGACCATATGCATCTAGACATGGTGCACTCCAGTAGGGCATGTTTCCATGAATCGTAACAGCCGCAAAGGGCGCAGCATTGGGTGGTAGACATATTGCGACGGTGCAGAACATCCATCGACGGGATCGAGTGTTGAGCTAGTCGCCACAAAAACACCTTCAGCTGCGAAGGCACCTTGATGTGCCATAGATCTGTCCACTCATTGCTCTGTGTGTTAATGTCTGAAACTCCACCAGATCCCTCCAACCAATTCTCACGATGATGCATTGTGTTCATCACCATCCTGTATGCTAACCTTACCGTGAATTTTCCACTCCTTTCACCCGACCATGCCCAAAAGTCGTCCATAGATCTTGTGCACAAGGGAATCGCCAAAATTGAGTCCACGTCAAACAGTAAGAAAGTACCCCGGATCATATCCTCTCTCCATGAAGCGGATGTGGAGTCAATCAGCTCTGACACTAACCTTGGGGGATTGACTGAGATGGATGTGATTGGTCTCATGGGACCGGTTCTTGGAATCCAGTTGGTATTCCAAATATCTATTGACGCCCCGTTTCCAACTCTTCGAATGATGCCCTGTTTCAAAACCTCTCTGCCATCAATCACAGCCCGCCATATTTGCGAAGGGTGGTTCCCCAACTCTGCATCCAGGAACCTACTCTCTGGGTAGTAAGCCGCTTTAAGCAATTTTGCGCTAAGCGATGTAGGGTCATCCATGAGCCTCCACGCCTGCCGAGCAAGTAGAGCAAGATTGAAAACCTCAATATCTCTAAAACCATGCCACCTAGGTATTTTCGTTTTGTCATGATGTCCCAAGCAACCCAGGCCGGTTTTCTTCTACCTTGTTTACTCCCCCACCAAAACTGTCTGATTATCGAAGTGATATTCTCACACAAGCCCCGTGGTAATCTGAAGCATGCCATTGAATAAACTGGGATGGCCTGTGCCACAGATTTTATAATCACTTCTTTCCCTGTAGCTGAGAGTAACTTCTCCATCCATCCACGAACCTTCTCCCATACCCTATCTCTTAAGTACTTGAATGTACCCATCTTAGACTGCCCTACATCAGTTGGCATTCCCAGATACCTGTCACTCAGAGACTCATTATGAACATTCAGGGTCTGCTTAACATTATCTCTGACCACTTGGGGACACCCCTTGCTGAAAAAGATAGAAGATTTATCATTGTTTATCCGCTGTCCAGAAGCCTTGCAGTACACATCCAATAGGTTTGATACCATTGTCGCGCCCTCAACACTTGACTTAAAAAGCAACAGGCTATCATCAACAAAAAGGAGGTGGTTAACCGACGGAGCTGAAGGTGCCACCTTGATCCCTTCCAAGCCTGGCGACTGAGAACTTGATTTTAAAAGGCATGAAAGGCACTCTGCTGCAATCAAGAAAAGGTAAGGGAAGATAGGATCTCCCTGTCGGATGCCTCTTGTGGGTGTGAAATGTTCTAGTTTCTCACCATTCAAAAGAACTGAGAAGGATACTGATTGTACCATATTCATCACTATCTGAACCCAACTTTGTGCAAAGCCCAATCTTTCCATCATGGCACGGAGATACGGCCACTCTAATCTGTCGTAGGCTTTCATCATGTCCAACTTCAATGCACATAAGCTGTTGGATTTAGCCCTGCTCCTCTTCATAAAGTGTAAACACTCATATGCACAAATAATGTTATCTGTGATTAGTCTTCCGGGAACAAAAGCAGACTGTTCCTCTGATATTATATCAGGGAGGACTATCTTCAGCCTGTTAGAGACAACCTTGGAGGCAATTTTATAGATTACATTGCAAAGACTAATGGGACAGAATTGGGAGAGTTGTGTTGGGTTCAGAACCTTGGGAATGAGGACTAGCACAGTATCGTTGACACATCCAGCCCCCTCTTCCCCTTGGGAATGAAGACTACCTTCGTCACCTCATCTCCGCAAATATCCCAGTGCCTCTAGTAAAAATGAGCTGGGAACCCATCCGGTCCCGGAGCCTTGGTAGGGAACATTTGGAACAGAGCCTTTTTGACCTCTTCCTTCGTATATGGCACCAAGAGCATCTCGTTCATGTCATTTGTGACTTTGACAGGAACCTTGGATAGCACATCCTCCATACCAGCTACCCCTTCGGACGTATACAACGTCAAATAGAAGTCCCGAACCAAGGATCTTAGTTCTGTAGGGTCTTCTGTCATGACTCCCAGGGAGTTGGCGAGTGCTTTTATCATGTTCCTCTTCCTTCGCTGACTTGCTCTTAGATGAAAAAACCGAGTATTGTGGTCCCCAGCCGAGAGCCATTCCAATCTTGAGCGTTATCTCCACATGAGCTCCTCCCTGTGATACAATTCTATTAGCTTCTCGTTGATCTTTAACTCTATATGCGAGGGTGCAGTCCTTGCAGGATCAGCTCACAGCCTTTCCAGTTCACTTTTCAAACTTTTTATCTCTTTTCTAACTGAGCCAAAAGTGCTCCTGTTCCATACTTCCAAATTCTTAGAGATCCTTTTGAGCTTCCTGCTAAGCTGTTCGACAGTACCCGTTGCTCTCCCTTCTATGCTGGGCGGGCCAATAAAAAGGAAAGCCCAATAGTTTTGCACCCATGGCCCAGTCTAGTCTACTGCACTTGCTATGGGCTGGGTGGGCCATGACCTTTTTCAGCAACACGTAGCTCCGCCAATGCACATAAGGGCTGAGTACGAGGGTTGTTGGTCAGTCCGGACATTTGGACTGGGTTTGCCAGATGGTAAATTTCTGACCAGGTAGTGCCCGGGCATGCCACTCGAGCGTTTGGTGCCGGTATGAGACATCCGGTCTAGATGCTCCGAGAAATCTCGACAGAAAAGAGAAGTGGCTCTCCTCATGAGCTTTTGGTGCGTGCGCCTGCTGTGTTCTGCGTGCTCGTCGTCATGACACGATGGATGGTACGTATGCACCAGGGCACGCACGGACGCCTGGAGGGAAATGAACGGGATGGAACAGCGTTGGCACGTTGCGCTTGCAGTTGCAGGTGATGAGTGATGAGGCCGGCGGCGGTCAGCTCGCACATGCACATGTCAGCCATAGACATTGACGGGTGGTACGTGCGCGTTGGATGGGCGTCGATCGTACGTTGCAGGTCGGTCGATCTCTGGCGTCCCCCGTAGGCCGGCCGGGCGGCATGGGCATGGCTGCTGTGCGTCTGCCCCTGCACCAGCTCCAGCAATGGATCACTGCCAATCTCTACCTGCACAATTTAACGCCGCACCGGACCGGACGTACGTACGGCCGGCGAGTGCGTGCACACACACCGAGGCCGGCCGCAGTCTGCACGATGCCATTGTCATTGAATGCCTGATCGATGGATCGAAATGAATCGTGACACCAACCACAACGCAAACTTATACATATAAATGCCACTTGAATTCTGTCGATTCCAAGCTAAAGTCGACAGAATTCAAGTGGCATTTATCGAATTAACCCTACATATACTGCAACACTACGTCTTATATTTTGCCATAGTCCTTACGTGCATACATACATGCATGCGCCCGGTCCACCAGTACGTACGTAATATATAGGCATAGCTGATAGCTGGCTACTTGCTACTGTACCACCACGACTAAGTACGAATGCACCACTAACACACATGCATACGTGCAACACAAACACATCACATGACGGCGCAGGCGTTGGGGTTCTCGTCGCTGAACAGCTGCGGCGCGTGCAGCATCTCCACCCGGTACGACGTCGTCCAGCCCCCTGCTACCACTCCCCCTCCTCCGCCGCCCACGCCGCCGTACATCATCGCCATAGGGAACGCCTGCTCCGCCACCCCCGCAGCGCCGCCGGCCTCCTCCCCGCCCTCCTCCTGCCTGTTCTTGTTCTTGTTCTTCTTCTTGCCACCGCCGCCTCCTTGTCCCTGCTGCTGCTGCTGCTCCCCGGCGACCTTGTCGGCCCCCTCGCCGCCGTCCTTCTGCTGCTGCTTCTTCTTGTCGCCGCCGTCCTTGTTCTTGGGCGCTGGCGGGGGCACGACGTCGACGTCCCTCCGGAGCTTGCGCCGGAGCAGGTCGGGGAGGGCCTTGGCGTCCATGGTGCCCTGCACCGTCACGTGCTCCTTGGCCGTGTCCACCTTCACCTCCTTCACGCCTACATGCATTCATGCAGATGCAGCACCCAGGGCCAATCAATCATCTCGGTTTGCAGAGCCATGCATGCATGCAGTGTCGCAGCAGCGCTTGCTGGCTTGCTGCACGACAACTCCATGAATGAATGTACTACGTGCTGCATGCATGCCATGCATGGCAGGAAGAGTGCAGGAAGAGAGAGAGAGAGAGAGAGAGAGTGGGTGGGTGGGTGGTTGCATGCTCAGTCAATTATGCAGTTACCTTTGATCTTGTGCGCGGTCCGCCTGATCCGGTCAATGCAGCCGTTGCAGTGGAGCCCGATCTTCACCACCACCGTCGACTCCGGACCCTAATTAGTTAACAAACAAACTAACCACCATTAGCATGCATCAAGCTTATGTGTATACTAATCATGCACCGTACGTTTGATTGATTGCAACCGTGCTAATGATCAAATCTAATCTAATCACCTCCTTGTTGTTGTTGCTCTTCTTCTTGTCATCGCCGGCGGCCTTGGCGCCATTGCCGTCGCCGGCCTGACCCTTCTTGCCGTCGGCGGTGGTGTCGCCGCCGTCCTTCTTCTTCTTGGGGTTGGGTGGGTTGGGCGGGGACACGAACGCGACGGGCTTGTGCGTCCTGGCCTCGACGCGGTCCTTGATGTCCCAGGGGTCGACGGCCTTGCCGCTCACCGTCACCATGCCGGCGGCCACGTCCGCCGCAACGCCCTCCACACCCTGCGCCGCCTTGACGGCCTTGACGACCTTGCGGGCGCAGCCGTCGCAGTGCAGGTCCACCCCGAGCACCACGGGCGCCGCTTCTTTCTTCTTCCCACCGTCGCCGTCTTCTTTCTTCTTCTGCTGCTTCTTGTTTGCCCTCTCGTCGCCGGTGCCATTCTCCCCCTCTTTCTCCTTGGCGCCGGCACCCTCCGCCATGGCCGGCTCGCTCGCTCACTCGAGATGGATGTACTCGTGGTTGTTCTGCGTGTGATGTGTTGCGAGAGGAAGAAGAAAGGGAGAGATGGATCGGAGGTTGGGTTGGGCTGGGCTGGCGAGGGGAGAAGAGGAGGGCGCATAAATAGGAGCTACGGGACTTGGTCGTCGTCGTAGTACCTGGTCAGCTCAGCTCAGCTCAGCTCAGCTGAGACCGCTTCTCCTGTACATTACCAGTACGTTCCATGCATGCATGCATACGCCCGAATCTTTCTACCCCGCTCTTAGTTTGTTTGTTACAATTTACCAGAGGTGATTGCACTCCACATACATAAAATTGGCCGGTGGAAACAAATTGATTAAAAAAACCTTTTAATAAAGGACTCCACTGCAAATCTGGCGTCAGGTTTTTGACCATGGCAAATACTAGCACGTTTTTCATGGCAAATTATGTTCTTCAAGAATGTCAAATTTATCTGGTGAGCATGGCAAATCCTTCTTAGTTCATTTTTATATCAAAAGTTGCCGTGATTGCAAACTAAATTGGCCATCATCGCGCCAAGGGATGTAGATGGATCGGATTGGATAATGCTTTTGCCATATATTTTTTGTTGGATTCGGAGCTGAGCGGATAATGATCAGATGCGGATTTGAAAGTGGATTTTAAAAGATAATGGATTCAGAGCGGAAATAGAATGGAGTCGGACCGGAAGCAAAAAAAAAACTATCAGGTCAAACATGCAATGAGACATGGTTTTATTTCTAGTATGCAAATAATATTAATACAATTTTTTATCCAACCACATAACACTAGAGGCCAAGTATTTGAAGTCATGACACCAATATGGTAACAAACCTTTTTTTTTTGAAACGCCTGTAATTTTATTCATGCTTATAACATTTACAGGTACACTTATTTGGATCCAAAATCCAAGAAAATACCGGATAATCTACATCCATTGGATGTTACCTAAACCATATCTGTCGGATATCTGGTTGATAAAAATGCGTATCCGCATCCATATCCGGCAGATTTGTGCAAATGCATACCATATCCATAAAAACGGATGCGAATGCGGATTCGGGACGGAAATTATCCGTACCATTTTCATCCCTAATCGCACCAATATACATTGCCGTGAAAAATGTCATATTTGCTCTGCCTAAAAATCTGACGTCAGGTTCTTAGTGTTTTTGTTAAAATAAATGTTCACGGCAGGTACAAGAACTTGGCTTTCGGGTTCATAGTGGGTACAAAATTGATCGCCCTTGGTTTGACACGTGTGAAGTGTGATGTTCCCTTTTCAAAAAATAACTTCTGCATTTTCTCAGTTGGTTGATTTCAGAGAAAAAGGAAGCAGCAGCCGGCGGATGGAAGGAAGGAGCAGCCGGCGGTTCGCCTGAGAAGTAGCAGCCTTAGGGTGGCAGCCTCGTCAGATATCTATCTTAGAGGTGGGGGCAGGGGGTGCAGGTTCACCGGAAAAATCTGTTCATCGCCGGGGTTGAGATGGCCGGGGACAGCACCAGCACGAGGTGGGCGGCGGTTGAGGGGAGGGTGGAGCGACGAGGCTGGTGCCGGAGAGCCACCGACTGCGGACGGTGGAAGCTGGCGGTTTGGCCGATGGCCCGTGCGGTGGTTAGGGAAGGAAGATGAGCAGACAGCCCAAAAACATTTTTCAGCGGACTGACCCTTGGCCTATCCCTATGTTTTCATGATTGTAGCCCTCTCTCGAGGTCCACGGTACCGGGGTTGCCGAGGATGGCCCAGCGCTACTAGCCGAAATAATTACACTAGTGCGAGAGACACGGCGACCAAATCTCAAAACCATCACCCTGGACTATGGACGCCTGCCTGTGCCTTTCCGTCAGGCTCAGATCAAAGAGAGAATTCCTTATTTGGCCTGTTTTTAAATTTTGTTTCCCTTTTTGACCCAAAATTTTCCTTTCTTCCCTTTTTGACACTCAAACTTCATTTTGTTCCCGATGCGACACTTCCGTCAGTTTTGGCCACTAACGGTGTTAAGTCTGAACTGAAAAGACTGTTTTACCCCTAGTGTAGTTTGTGATCAGATTATTTACATACAAACACATGGATGATGTGATATGTTTTGTGATGTTGATAAACTAGATGATTCCCCGTGCGTTGTTGCGGAAAATTTTATGACGGTAAAAATTAAATTCACATATTATTCTTATGTATAGCAATCAGGTTTGTAGGTAATCTTGTCTGATATGCATGCATCTCTTAGCTAGATAGCGTCCATTAGATACGTACCTAGGTTAATTAGAGCAAAAAACTAATCATGTTTGCCTGATGCGTACATGCGCATACCAGCGATGACATGCACACACGCGTAACGGCACTGGCATGCATGCACGCGGAGAGAATTACATCTACAGTAACTGAACTTGACTCTAGGGTTCACTTTGGTCACTGTATTCATGAAATCGCAAGTTACGGTCACCAGACTCGCTGAACCGGGTCACTATACGGTAACCCATACCGTTTCGGCTCGTATCGGTCCGATTTGACCAGAAACCCGCTTTGACTCACCAGCTGGACATGACACGTCGAGGGTTTCTTCATCCTCTCCCCTCCCCTGTCGATTCCCCTCTCGTTCCCCTCATCCTACTGCTAAATCCCTAGCGCAATCTCTCATCCCCTCCACTGTCGCTTGGATCCAACAGTTGCATGAGATCTCCAGTTGCATCCTCTGCTCCCATGTCCGGCGCGGGTAGCTCATCGGGGGCCGGTGCGGGTTGGCTTCCTTTGATCCAATGCCCTGATTGCAAGATTCGCCAGATTAGGCGGTTTGAGTCCACCACTGAAAAGCATCCTGGATGGATCTTGTACAAGTGTATGAATCATAAGGTTAGCACAAGAACATTGACTGGATGTTGTTCTTCTTAATTTGATTTTCAGATTTGTTCTTGATTTGATTTTGAGATTTGTTCTTGATTTTGTCAAATAGGCAGGGAAGAAACCTTGCAACTTTTGGCATTGGGAAGCTAGTTACATTGATTATTTGAAGGTAAATGGACATCTGAGAGGTGAATCTGTGGATAGTAAAGTAGTAGAGATGAAGAAAAAGAAGAACACGACAGAAGTGGATCCTGAAGATATGATGAAGATGCTGCTGCTGCTAAAATCACTTCCAGGAGATGTTACAGACTTGGTTGTTGTAATGAAGATAGCAGTTGTACTGCTATTTGCAATTCTCTTTGTGTTAGTGTTAGTTCTAGTTAGGATGTGATTGTTGTCAATGTTGGCAATTGCTAAGTAAGAAGGAGACTTTTGTGTTGTTTGATGTCAGTGGTAATAGAAACCTTTGTGTGGAGACAACTTTGCTATTGGAAATTGGAGAAGTGGAAAATGTTTCTTCCTTTACTGAACATGCATTTAATAACATGTTGAACACTGACAAGAAGGAATAAGACTGAAATTTAAAAGTTTGCAGTTGATAACACAGAACAGTACTGAACTGAACATGCATTTTACTGTTGAACAAATGAAGAACATGAATTTGATAACACCATTTCTTTAGCATAACAGAAACTGGTCATTCATAGCTCCTTGATAACACACATAAGTATTTGAAAAGCATATAGTACTGAAGAGAAAATTACATCTACAGTAACTGAACTTGTCTTAACATCTAAAAATTGCAAAATACTTCATCCATTACATTAAATGGTCATTCAGGACCTGAATTCATCAAACATGTTAACTTTCTTGTGCTTATTTGCTGCAGCAGCTGCTTTCTTTTGCAGTGCAATAATTTTCTTTGCTTCCGCTGCTGCTTTCTTCTCTTCTGCAGCCCTCTTCTTTGCCTCCATTAGTTCTTGTTTTTTAGCTGCTGCTGCAAGCTTCTTGGCCTCAAGTTCTTGCTCTCTCTTTTTTCTTGCCTCTGCTTTCAAAGCTTCTTTTTCTTGAGCTTTTTTGGCCTTTTCAGCTTGTTTCTTGGCAAGGGATTCACCTGCTTTTTGCAAAGCAGCAGCTTCCCTTTGTGCTAGGATTTCAGCACACCTCTTTTCATGCAATATTTCATTGGCTTGCTGCTTGGCCTCCCTCATCACTTCAACTCTAGCTGCAAGATTTCCTAATCTTGTTGCAGTGCTGCTACCTACAGATGGCATTGCAGCTCTAGCTTCTTTGAGGAAAGAGCTTTCAGGCAATGGTGTTGGCACCTTTCTTTTCCTTGGTTTAGGAGCCTGTAACAGTAGTGAAACATGAGATGTATTTCACATCAAGATCATATTTTTAACAAGGTTCAATGGATATACCTCATTTCTCATGATTTCCATCATTGAATATGGATGAAGAGCTCCAATTGGAGGCATGTCATGTTCCTGTGTGACAACAGGCTCCTCACTTGCCTGTGTCATTGATGGTCCAGGTGCTTGTTCTTGTGTTGTAGCCTACACATTTGCAACAAGGTTAAATGGATGTATCGAGCACTGAAATATTTGCCAGAACCTAAAATGGATGTATCGAGCACTGAAATATTAGCCACAAGCTAAAATGGATATATCGAGCACTGAAATATTTGCCAGAAGCTAAAATGGATATATCGAGCACTGAAATATTAGCCACAAGCTAAAATGGATATATCGAGCACTGAAATTTTTGCAAATGTTACCTGTGACAGAGTAGGTTCTTGTTCTTCTTCTTCAAATGTGGCTCTTGGCCTCTTCCTCATTTGCTTCTGCATAGGTTTTGCTGCAGGTAGGCCTTGCTTGAAGGCAGAGCACCCTTTCTTATTATGTCCAGGATTGTTGCAATGGCTGCAATGAATAATTGTGCCATGTCTTGTAATCTTTTTCCCTCCTTTCTTTGCTATTACCTCCTCTGGTTGCATTCTCCTATTCTTGGCCTTTCTCCCTAGTTTCTTCTCATACAAAGGAGGCTTAATTACACAACCACCCATTTTCTGCCACTCCATCCTGTCTTTGCAAGGCATAATAATGTAAGCATATGCTTTGGAGAAATTGCAAAGATCATAACACTTGTGCACCATTTCCTCAGGATCAATTAGTTCATCTCTATAGCAAGCTATGGAGTGGGGGCAGGGAATGCCAGTTAATTGCCACCTTCTGCATGTGCATGCCTTGAACTGCAACTCCACAATGTACTCCCTACCATGTGAAGAAACTTGGAAGATTCTTTCTCCAGCATTAGTAGGGTAACAACTATTAGACCATTCTATGTGCTTCAGAAGCCTTTTCTTGATCTTTGGGCATATTCGACCATTAAATTTCTTAGCCTCTTGCTGCTTGTTATAATGTCTGCTTGAAAGTTGTGACTTGATTCTATCAATCATGCTGATGATTGGCAAGTCTCTAGCCTCCAAAATATATCTACAAGTATTTGAAGAGATAACACATACTTAATTCATTATGAAGAGAGAACACATAGCAAGTACATGAACAATTGAAGAACACATAGCAAGTACATGAACACATAAATGTACCACTTACTTATTGAAAACCTCACAATTGTTGTTTAGTAAAATATCACATTTGGGCAAATCAGTCTGGAATGCCCTAACCCAAGTGTTAGGCCTCTTCTCTGCAAGCCAAGCATGAGCCTCACTATCAAGAAGTCTCATCTCTTCCATATATTCTTCATACTGATCAGTTGTGGTGCACCTAGCTATCTTCCAGAGCTGGTTTTTCAGAACATCTCCTCTATATTTCTCTCTGAAATTCTGCCAAAGGTGCCTGACACAGAATCTGTGTTCTGAGTCATGAAAATGCTGCTCTACAGCATTTGTTAGGCCCTGCAAGTTTTGTAAGTTAGTCAGTAAGTAAGTGAATATCAGACATGACAGTATGTATGTAAGTAACTATGTACATATCTTTACCTTTTGCTTATCTGACATGACAGTCCATGCTGAGGTGTTCTGAATCCCAAGATCGTGTTTCAGTGTTCTCATAAACCAGCTCCAAGTGTTAGTATCTTCAACATCTACAATGCAGTGTGCCACAGGATAGATACAATCATTAGGATCCATGCCAACTGCAGACAGAAGCACACCTCCATACTTAGTTTTCAAATGACATCCATCAAAACAAATTATGGGCCTACACCCTGCAAGGAATCCTCTTTTACATGCATCAAAACTGAAGTAGCATCTGTTGAACCTTGATTCATTGTCCAATTGAATGAAAAATGTGCTGCCAGGGTTGGATCTTCTAACTTCATTTGCATAATCCCAAAGCATGTTGTACTGTGCCTCCTCATCTCCATGGATTATCTTCAATGCATATCTCCTTGCTCTGCTTAGTTTGCTACAAGAAGCTGCCATATTCCACTCCTTTTGAACTAACCTCCCAAAATTTCTCAAATTCATTCCTTGATCTGCCCTGAAGTGCTCCAAGTACTTTTCTGCAAGATATCTAGCAGTAAATGCCTTTACTTTCCACTTCTTAGAACATTTGTGTTCATCATTGTAACTCTTGATGACCATGCAGTTTGTTCTGCTATCATAACTACACCAAATGTTCCAGGGGCAGTGGGACTGACATTTTGCTGAAATTCTTTTCCTGTCATTTACTGGCAATTTGATGTCAAATCTATTTTTGCAAGCATATTCTCTCACTGCTTTTCTAAACAATTCTGGTGAATGGAAAACTTGTCCAATTTTGAATTGTGGATCATGCAAATCTTCCTTCCTAAAGCTTTTAAATTTGTACTTTGCACCTGCTTCATCATCAGAATCTGGGAGATCAAGATCTTCTTCATCTGATCCTTGTACAGGGTCTGACTTTGCTCTAATATGAACATCAGTAGGCTCCTCCACTGTCTCCTCTTTAAGATCATCATCTAAATCACTGACATTATAATCACTATCTACAATCTCATCAGCATAGTCTGATCCTTGTTCACTTCCATTTACTTCAGCATCAGAAACTGACCCTTCACTGTCATATGCAACAGAGCCATCCTCTTCACCCTGCTCCACATCTTCCTCCTCATTTGCAACTGCTTCTTCTGCTGCTTGCTCTGCAACTGCTTCTTCTGCTGCTTGCTCTGCAACTTCTTCTTCTGCAGAATTTTTTCCACTGCTTCCTCCTTAATTTTCCTATCTAATAAATCCTGCTGAATCTTCTTCTTATGCTTCTCTAGTGCTTCCTCCTTAATGATCTGAATTGGTTTGATAGGACTAACAACAGTAGGCAGGTCTGCTACAGGAAACTCTATCACATCATCCCAGTCAAACTGCCTGAAACTCTCATCATGATCAAGATACATTTGCAAAAACTTGTGCCCAAATGTTACATGTGCCCTCATGTTAAGACAGTTGTCATTGCAAGTTATCTTCACAAGACCACCTTCAGTCATTGGTTTACCAGGCATGCAGTAATACATTTGCAATCTCCCCTTCACTTCATAGCCCAATTCTTCTACCAGATCTTCTAACTTCTCGACAGTAAGTGTATCCCCCTCCACATAATCATACCACATGTTTTCTCCATTGACATATGCACGATTTTTACCAACTCCAAGGAAATAACCACCAAAATTGATGCAAAGACTGAAGTTTGATAAGTAGTCAATTTCATCTGCAGATTTACATAAAACCCTAGATTAACTGCCTAAAATCCATAGCAGAACGGAAACCCTAGCAGTAACATCAAAATCTGAAGGCAAATAAGAGCGTGCAACCACCTAATCGACCTCAAATCGATTAGATTCAGAGAGAAAAGGGGGGTTTTACAGAGGTTCAGGGAGAAAACAGGGGTTTACCATACACAGGTGGTAGGTCTCCTTCTGCTCGGCGACGAGGCGCTATGGTTCAAGTCGTCGACGAACCCTCTGGCCGCCGTCGCTCCGTCGGTGGATGCCTCCGCCGGCGGCGACGAAACCCTAGCCGATCAGCACCGCGATCGCTTCCCCTTTCCTTTCTCTTCTCCTATGCCTCGGAGGCGTCGATGAAAAGGTGAAGCGTCTCGACCGAACAGGGGGGGAATGCAAAATAGCTCGGTCGCTGCTCGCTTCTTTAAGTTTTGTCGACGTGTCATGTCCAGCTGGCGAGTCAAAGCGGGTTTCTGGTCAAATCGGGCCGATACGAGCCGAAACGGTATGGGTTACCGTATAGTGACCCGGTTCAGCGAGCCCGGTGACCGTAACTTGCGATTTCGTGAATACAGTGACCAAAGTGAACCCTAGAGTCAAGTTCAGTTATTGTAGATGTAATTTTCTCACGCACGCGCAGCGTTCTCGCTGGTGAGGCTGCCCGAAGACGTCGAGCTGGAGATCCTGGCGCGCGCGCCCGGCTTTGCCGACCTCTTGCGGTGCGCCGCCGCTGGCCAAAGGACGGCTGCCACTGCAACTCCCTCTTCGGAAGCGGCGCCACGGTGCGGAAGGTCCGCAGGTTCCGAGCATCGTCGACACGCCAGGGTAGGTCTTCAGCCCCGGCCGTCACCTGCTCAGCTCCTTCATCCCGGGCGCCGACGGCGTCTTGCCACTCGCGTGCAACGCGGCGTCTTTGTCGTGCGCTCCAGCAACGTGCTCGTACATACTAGTACTACTAGTAGACGTTCAAGCAAAGGATCGATTAGGTATTAAGGAAGCAAGGCCACGAGTGGCGACCTTGCAGCCATCGCCGGCGTCGCATCTTTCTTGTTGCATGGTAGTATGATCATCAGCATTGTTAGTGGATCTCTTTTAGTGTGTTTTGGGTATGATCATGGCGATCTGTACAAGCAGCTGCAACAAACAAGCATGGCGCGACAGCATTCATGTGGATTCAGCCTGTGATTCGCATCAAAGCGGTTGCACGAGGTCGCTACGAAGTCGGTCAGCAAGCCGAAGAAGACCATAATCCCGGGTGGTGGTTTTGGAAAGTTGCACAATATCAGGCCATTCTCTATGCCATACGAGCTTACCGAGTTCATTGCTACGAAGACGAAGCATCCAGCGGTACAAGAACAGGGTCGGCGAAGAAGATGTTCAACGCGCTATCCAGCGAAAGGGCCGTGCAGCTGCTCAAAAAGACCGCCAAGTGCAACCTCCACAACATCTACAAAGTGGGGGAAAGGGCCCCAATTGCCCAGTCAGTCGGCAACATGCATGGTTAAACCTGGAGTGCCTATCAACCTTGTTGTACATGGCCATAGTACACAAATACTCCCTCTGTCCGAAAATACTTGTCATCAAAATGTATAAAAAGAGATGTATCTAGAACTAAAATACGTCTAGATACATCCCCTTTTATCCATTTTGATGACAAGTATTTCCGTGCGGAGGGAGTATTTGCTTGGCATGAGCAGGCAGGACTACCGAGGAAAAAGTTAGCTTCTTCTCAAGGGTGGCCCTGCTGTTGTTACTGCTCCTCAATCCTCCTGATCGACCTTCTTCTTTTTGGATTACTCCCCGGCGTTTCCGAGGTTGTGTTGCTTCCTGTCCCACGAGCCTTGGATCCCTCTTCTTTTGCTTGTATTTGGGTGTCGGCTCAATCGCTTTGTTGACCCAGAGACAATGCTGATCCTTGGCTGCTACGCTTCTTCGATAAGCTGCTGAACCGAGACATGGTCTTCCGAGAAGAACCTGGAAAATCATCATATGCACCCATCAGTGACACTCACGGATATCATGGATATGTGTGTACTTATGATCAAAAAAGGACATGCATGTTAACATACTGGTACGCATGCAGCATTTCATCACATAAAACATATTGCCTGACAGCATTCTAGTACAGATGAATTTCAGGCCTTGCATATAACAGCAACGTTAACACAACTAGAAGAACACCCGTGCGTTGCAACGGGGCCACATTAAATTTAAGAGTTCAATATCAATTATGTTAATATTACATTTAATATTCTCATACATATCAAGTGACATTGGCGACCTTTTTACCATCAAATTCTCACACACACTCTCTCCCTCCCTCCTTCTCACTCTCTCTCCCCCGCTCCCTCTCTCTCTCTCTCTAACACACACACATATCCATCTTATTGGATACGGGACCATAATCCATCTATTTCACACGCACACGCGCTAGTGCATAACAATATAGATTATAAAACAGGTTCAAGGTAGTAACAAGGATTCTTCTCATGCATTAATAAACAAATGTTCTGCACTGAAGACAAGATAAACAATTCCCAAAGTGCATCAGAGCATCACAGAACATTACTGGCAAGATAAATGCACGATGTACCGGAACTGCTCGGATGAACCGGACAGAGCCAACATATATCATCCTAGACAAACGCAACATCAATCATTTACCTTGGTACTTTAGGGACCGACAGGAGGATGCATGTAGAAGCGCTTATTGCCTGCGAATCCACAGTCAGAGAGAGAAATTGGAACCCATTCCCATCACCAACTGATAAAGAAAGCATGTACGAAAATTGATATCGGGCCAACTTGGATCTTCGGTGATTGTCCGCCGGTATGGAGAATTTAGGAGGGTGGGTGCAGGGAGTGGCCTTGTGGATGATGGATGGAGGCGCGGAGGGATGTGATCGCCGAAAGGTCGAAAGCGTAGAGGGTCGGGCACGTTAGGTGGAGCCGGTGGTGCGCGACAACCGGAGGCGGCCCAATCATGGGCGGGGAACCGACGATAGCCTCGGCCCATCTCTCGACCCAGCGAAGATAGAGAGGGCGGCACTGCCGGTGCTCGAGGCCGCCGCTCGGCACCATCTACATCGAGGGGAAAGAGAGGCGAGAAAGCGATAGGGTGATGCGGGGCTAGGGATTGCGAAGGAGGGTGGGGGTGTGCGATTTGAATGGATGGTTCTGCCCACCGTTTTTTTGTACGTGGCGGTGGAGACGGCGGCGTCCAGCCATGCAGGCGAGGCATGGGTTGAGCCGGGCAGACGGCGAGGCGCAGTAGCAGAGGCGGGAGCGATTTTTTGCTACTGAGATGCATGGTGTGGGATTGATCGTTCATGTTCTCTTTTGCTTTTTAACGGGAGATGGATGCGATTTTTTCACGAGGGGAGAGATGCGACCACGTACAGATTCCATAATAAATTAATTAGGTCCATAACGGGAATTCTTTACAATGCGTTAAGATTTACGTGTTAGTTTTCTTAATAAAGAAATGCACTGATGTAGAGATCGATTGATTCGGGTAAGGAAAGATAGATTCGTGATCTTTTGTATGTTAGGAAATTAGTAGTTTGCAAGGAAAGAGTGGAGAGAAAAAAAACCAATGCGACCACGTATAGATTCCATAATAAATTAATTAGGTCCATAACGGGATTTGTTTACAATGCGTTTAGATTTACGTGTTAGTTTTCTTAATAAAAAAATGCACTGATGTAGGGCGCGATTGGTTCGGATAAGGAAAGATAGATTCGTGATCTTTTGTATATTAGGAAATTATTGGTTTGCAAGGAAAGAGTGGAGAGAAAAAGAACCAGTGGAGGTGAGAGGAGGACAAAAATAAACCGTACGAGGCTACCAGCTCCATTAGGAGTAGAGATTGTTTGTGAAAATAACGTGCGACGACGACTTAGCGAGCGGATCCCCTTAAAAAAGACATAGCTAGCAGATTCCCTTAAAACTGGTAGGAAAGGATACGATTGATGACGTTGATAAATAGTGGTGAATGTTGGACTAATTTACTATCATCATGCATGGAAACGAATCATCAAGAAAAAGAATACTTCCTATTACTACACTCATAGGAAGCTTCCTAATCTCTGCTACCAAACAGTTTCTGCCCAAACAAGGAAGGAAAGTTATGGACGTGATTCGAAAGGAAACAAACATTATGAAGATTAATTAATTTAGATTTGATCTTTAGAGATTGATTGTGATTGATTCTTTTACATAAAGACATTACTAAATAATTTGCGTTAGTATGGAAAGTTCTGATCTGTTCAATTTTTTTCGTTGTGTGAGAGGGTGAAGTGAAAATAAACCGATGAAGTGGGGGAGGCGACGAAAAAAATCTACGACGGTTAACCTATGAAAAAAAACCGGACGAAAGTGGTGGGACGAAAAAAACCTGGAAGCGAGACTACCAACTGCTTCATTAGGAGTAGAGATCAGTGCATTTTATGAGCCCACTTTTGTTAAACAGAGGTATATTAAACTTGCATTCACAGATGAAGCCTTCTTCATGTACCACCTCATTCAACAAATTTTGATCTGCCTAACTTGTCTGACGTATTGACAGCTGAAAAATGGGATTACTGAAGAAAAACCATCTTCAAAAAGAAATACCTGCACATCTCCTACTACTGCCAGGGGTAAGAAGACTCCCAAAACTTGGTTTCTCTTTCTCAGATTCTTCAGGTTCAGGGTAACGCACCAAGTAAACTCTGCGTGAAATCTTCCCCACTGGTATTTACTTATCTATATGTTACTCAAAAGGCCAATTTGCATACAGTGAGCACATGACATAAATTAGAGGTAATAGACTGCTTTGGCTCATAACAAATAGGGAAACAACACCACCAGTATATTACTTTTAGTTTTCTTTTAAAGAAACCAATGTGAAATAAGCATAACATAGTTTGTTTTCTTTCCCCACACTGTTTGCATGCTTGTGTTCAAAATAAAAACATAATAGAACTACTGCAGGTTACACACGTCAACAGTTAAATGGAGAATATATTTGTAGACTCATTTTACTTATATTTACATAGTTAGAGCACAGCTATTACACCAACTTGTTTTCATAATACAAGTATATGTCATGCAAATAACACTCATTGCCCTCTTTACCATGTTGAGATTGGTTCCTTTCATTGCTTCATGACAAAACAACCTGTACCGTAACTCACAAGAGTTTGACATTTGGAGATAAGCCTTCAGTGATCATTTGTTATTTCCCTTGAAGACTAAGATGCACATTTTCTAAAACCAAACGTGGTGCTACAAACTATCACTGACTAGTGTCCAGTTAATTAAAATTTTGGCAAACAAGCAAAACATTAGTAGGTGTTTCTTCATGATGCGAATTTAATTAGGCTTTACCAACCCATCAATTATGGCATCAATATGACTTGGAAATACTAAACCAAAACAGTGAGAATGCTTCAGCGAATTTCACATTACTTCAACAATGGAAAATAATAGCAGTTTTGCAAAATTCTGTACAATTAAAGTACTAAGTTGACATTTCAAGTACCAGCTCTCATTTCAGATCCTGATGGGATGAAGACAGTAGCATCGGGCTATTGAGCAGCAAAGCTGACGAGTTCATACGATTTCCCTGCCAAATAAAGTACATTAGATATACCTGAATGTTTGTGGAAAAGAATTCATAGCTATTTTAATTAAATAATGGTATTTTCAGCCTATAAGAATGGGGAAGGGATTAGACAAGTCAGCATTGCCTGAATCTTCGTAACAGTTAACAAAATGAAAGAAAAGTTTCACCATGGGCAAGCAAGTAGTTTCATTTTTATCATTCTAAAAAAAACACTCAAGAGTGACGGCTTTTTTGAAAACCAAACTCAGTTGTTGTCTGAATGCTGAGAAGCTCTAAGACCACTAAAACATGTAATTAATTAAGTGAAAACCATTTCGGAATAATAAACCACAGCTATTTACCCAAAGAACTCTCCAAATTCCCCAAGTTTCCATTGTGATGAAGAGTAGGAGAAACTTCTTCACCGTGAAAATCAGAAGCATTTACCTGTGTAATAATACAGAAAATGTTACCTTGGAGCCCAAATGGCCAAATGTAGCATACTGGTAACATGCCGGATGGGGTGGGAAAAAAATAAAACTTCCAAGTTACATACATGGTTTAGAGGCCACTGTATTAGCCAAAGTTCTGGATTTCAGGCGTACCCTGCTCTCCACTCTCTTGAAATGCCGGTCCAGGCTCATAGCTACAAGATTGCAGCAAGGTGTCAGATATAGCAGCATTTCCTTTCAAAACAATTCTTGGTTTTTTAATCATTTTTTACTTCTCTTTTTGCATTGCTGTTTTTTCTATTATTTTCATTTCATTTTTATAAGTTTTCCGCCTTTTTGATTCCTAATTCATCTTTCTGGTTTGGTTTTTCATCCAACTATCCAGTGGCCAGAAACTGGATGGGCCTTCATCCCCGTGTGTAGACTAAGTAACTCGCCTCTCGATCTTATTCATTTTCTGTCGCCCCCTAAAAAAAGTCATTTTCTGTGATTTCTAAAATAAACATTTTCTGTCTTAAGCATCTCCAAAACCTTGTTCTCAAAAAAAGAAATATCTCCAACAGCTCCCGTAATAATTTCCCCTGTAAAGTTTAAAAACGAAAACCTGTATTATTTAGGGGAAGTTGTCTTGGCGACATTTTTTTATTCATTTCTCATAAAACATCTTCCCCTAAAATCTATTTTTTTTCTCTATTTCCCGTTAAACAAGCATACAAATGACACATGCATTGAAATACCACCCAAATAATGTTATATTAGACACGCATACGTGATAGTAATTTCAAATCCCAAAATTATGAAATTCGATGCAAATTTCAGATTCAAACATAACAAATGGTCCAAATAATGTGAAACAGAACAAAAATAATACGAGCAAGTTTATTGACCATGAAGCGACCACAGATGCTCATCATGAAGTTGTTCATGACCCGCCCCCTACTTGATATGTGGCTGAATAGGTGGTATATAAATCTTGCTCCCCTCATTCTGACAACGCTAGTCTGGCGGTTGTTTCCGCTCGTCCTCTATGATCATATTAAGCAAGATCACGCACACGGTCATGATGCACCACAAAATCTTTTGCTGCCATAATTGCGGAGGACCTGGCAAGGCGAGTTGGTATAACCACAAATGACTGCTCAACATCCTTTCTATACTCCCTCCGTCCGCGAACAAGTGCACATCTAGCTCTGAATAAGTGCGAATGACACTAGTAGAAAAAAAGTCAAATGTGAGACACATTAGTCCCGGTTTGTAACAGAACCGGCACTAATGTGTCCATTAGTGCCGGTTCCAACGGCTAGCCGGGAGGAGCTCTTTAGTACCGGTTCGTGGCAAACCTTTAGCACGAGGTTCGTGCCATGAACCGGTACTAATGAGAGTGGTGGCAGGATGTTGTCAGAGTGGGGCCCTTCCAGCAACTTTAGTACCGGTTTGTGGCACGAACCGGTACTAAAGGTCGTCTTATATAAATCCTTCGTCCACCCGCACTCTGTTCTTCCCCCTTTCCCCTCTCCCTCTCCTCTGTTCTTCCCTTCTTCCTCTCGAGTTCATCACAAAATTTGTCCCAAATTTGTCAAGATTTGCAGGCCCTCATCCATTCAAATGATCACCAAGGTTAGCAACTTTGTCCTTACATCTCTCATTGCTAGATTAGCTCTTGCATTGGTTTATATAGTGATTAATTGTGGGTTTTAGTAATTTGGGAGGAATTATATGTGGTAGTATTTGATTTATATGCAATTTGAGGTCAAAATAACACTTAGTTTGCATATGTAGGTGTGGTTTCCTTAGTGCCTTCTAAATCTCCGTCGTAACCACCGTCGATCGCCCGCACCGTCCCGTCACCGGCACCACCTTGTGGTGAGCCTCTTGTTCATGAAATTTTATATAAAAAATTGATGTTTGTGTGATTTGGATATATAGTTACTCGTATAATAATTATCTTACCCGTATGTTGTTTGTTATACATAGTGCCATGGTTTTGATATCCGTCCCCGTCGGCCCTCGTCCTTGTTATGATTCGGATGTGGTATATTCTCTTTTAAAACTATTTGTTGCATTTCGTGTTTATGACAAATTATGCCCATCAAGTTGACATAGATATTTTTATCTAGGAGGTATGTGAACCGGAAATTCCAACCGACCCTATTGTCGAGAGGTTAAATTTAGTTGAAAGAGAAAACGAGTACTTAAAAGAAAAATTGAAAAGAATTGAGGGGGAGAAGATGGAATTGGAGTTGCATGTTGCCGATGTCGTCGATGATCACAAGATCAAGATGGAGAAAATGCGCTTGAAGATTAGAAAGATTAGAAAATATGCCATCGATAGTGAGGCTTGGTATCATTATGCTGTTGGATAAATTGTTACCTTAGTTAGGATCTTGATCGCATTTGTTGTTGCATTTAAATGCTTTAGCTAGAGAGTTATTTGTTTGTTGCATTTAAGTGTTGTATGAACTTTATGTATGAACTTGTATTAATTTGGTCTATTCGGTGTTGTGTAATGAAGATGAGCCGGCAATGGATGTACGATGACCGATGCTCTCCCCAGTTCGTTGAGGGCGTGCATACTTTTCTGCTTGCGGCTGAGGCAAACAAGCGGGCAGATGGTTTTATGCCTTGTCCATGTGCTGGCTGTAAGAATGGTCGCAATTACTCTACGTCAAGAACCATTCACGTCCACCTGTTTGAGTCCGGTTTCATGCCCCACTATAATGTTTGGACCAAGCACGGAGAAAGAGGGGTTATGATGGAAGACAATGAAGAAGAAGAGGACGACGACAGCTATCCTGGCCATGGGTTCCCTGAATACGATGATACAACAATGGGGGAAGAAGCTGAGCCGGTAATGCGGGAAGAAGCTGAGCCGGCAATGCGGGAAGAAGCTGAAGAAGAGGCATCAGATGAGCCCGTTGATGATCTAGGTCGGGCCATTGCCGATGCAAAGAGAAACTGCGCAAGTGATTTGGAGAAGAAGAAGTTGCAGCGCATGTTAGAGGATCACAAAAAAATGTTGTGCCCGAATTGCGTAGGTGACAAGAAAAAGCTGGGCACCACACTGAAATTGCTGCAATGGAAGGCAGAGAATGGTGTATCTGACAAGGGATTTGGAAAGTTGCTGGTAATGATAAAGGATATGCTTCCAAAGGACAATGAATTGCCCGAGAGTACGTACGAAGCAAAGAAGGTTGTCTGCCCTCTAGGGTTAGAGGTGCAGAAGATACATGCATGCCCTAATGATTGCATCCTCTACCGCGGTGAGTACGAGGATTTGAACGCTTGCCCGGTATGTGGTGCATTGCGCTATAAGATCAGCCGCGATGAGCATGGTGATGTCGAGGGCGAGCGCCCCAGGAAGAAGATTCCTGCCAAGGTGATGTGGTATTCTCCTATAATACCACGGTTGAAACGTTTGTTCCAAAACAAAGAGCATGCCAAGGCGATGCGATGGCACAGAGAAGACCGTAAGAAAGACAGAAAGTTGAGAGTACCCGCTGACGAGTCGTAGTGGAGAAAAATCGAAAGAAAGTACGGGAAGGAGTTTGCAGATGACGCAAGGAGCGTATGGTTTGGTCTAAGCGCAGATGGCATTAATCCTTTTGGGGAGCAAAGCAGCAACCATAGCACCTGGCCTGTGACTCTATGTTTGTATAACCTTCCTCCTTGGTTGTGCATGAAGCGGAAGTTCATTATGATGCCAGTGCTCATCCAAGGCCCTAATCAACCCGGCAACGACATTGATGTGTACCTAAGGCCATTAGTTGAAGAACTATTACAACTGTGGAATGGAACAGGTGTACGTGCGTGGGATGAGCACATGAGGGAAGAATTTGACCTAAAGGCGTTACTGTTCATGACCATCAATGATTGGCCTGCTCTCAGTAACCTTTCAGGACAGACAAACAAGGGATACCGCGGATGCACGCACTGTTTGGATGATACCGACAGTATATATTTGAATAGTTGTAAGAAGAATGTGTACCTGGGACATCGTCGATTTCTTCCGAGCAGGCATCCCGTAAGAAAGAAAGGCAAGCATTTCAAAGGTGAGGTGGATCACCGGACAAAGCCTCGCCACCGTACTGGTGTTGATGTACATGATATGGTCAAGGATTTGAAGGTGATATTTGGAAAGGGTCCTGACGGACAACCTGTTCCAAAGGACGTTGACGGACGCGCGCCCATGTGGAAGAAGAAATCTATATTTTGGGACCTGCCATATTGGAAAGACCTAGAGGTCCGCTCCGCAATCGACGTGATGCACGTGACGAAGAATCTTTGCGTGACCCTGCTTGGCTTCTTGGGCGTGTATGAGAAGACAAAAGATACACCTGAGGCACGGGAGGACCAGCAACGTATGCACGGAGAAGACGGCATACATCAGGGTCATGCAAGCTATGCTCTTACCAAAGAAGAGAAGGAAATCTTCTTTGAATGCCTGCTCAGTATTAAGGTACCGTCTGGCTTCTCGTCGAATATAAAGGGTATAATAAACATGGCAGAGAAAAAGTTTCGGAACCTTAAGTCTCATGACTGCCACGTGATTATGACGCAACTGCTTCCGGTTGCATTGAGGGGGCTTCTACCGGAAAACGTTCGATTAGCCATTGTGAAGCTATGTGCATTTCTCAATGCAATCTCTCAGAAGGTAATCGATCCAGAAATCATACCAAGGTTACAGAATGATTTGGTGCAATGTCTTGTCAGTTTCGAGTTGGTGTTCCCACCATCCTTCTTCAACATCATGACGCACGTCCTAGTTCACCTATGCGAAGAGATTAACATTTTGGGTCCTGTATTTCTACACAATATGTTCCCCTTTGAGAGGTTCATGGGAGTCTTAAAGAAATATGTTCATAACCATGCTAGGCCAGAAGGAAGCATCTCCAAGGGCCATCAAAATGAGGAGGTCATTGAGTTTTGTATTGACTTTATTCCTGACCTAAAGCCGATTGGTGTTCCTGAATCGCGGCATAAGGGCAGACTGGATGGAAAAGGCACGCTAGGAGGGGAACAAATAATGTATGGACGGACATTCTCTCACTGAAGCACACTACACAGTTCTACAGAATTCCGCCTTGGTGGCTCCGTATATGGATGAACACAAGAATTTGCTACGCTCCAAACACCCGGAGCGGTCTGATGACTGGATTACACGTGAACAAACCAGGAGTTTCGCCAGCTGGTTGCAGACACGTACCATGCATGACACCTCTATTGAAGATGACCTGTACTTGTTGTCCTAGTTACCATCTTCGAATATAATGACTTTCAAAGGGTACGAGATAAATGTTAATACATTTTACACGATCGCCCAAGATAAGAAGAGCACCAACCAAAACAGTGGTGTCCGCTTTGATGCAGAAACCAAGACGGGAAAGGAAACATATTATGGTTATATACAGGACATATGGGAACTTGACTATCGACGTGGTTTAAAGGTCCCTTTGTTTCGGTGCAAATGGGTCAATATGACACGAGGCGGGGTAACGGAAGACCCGCAGTACGGAATGACAACAGTGGATCTCAACAATCTTGCTATGCAAACAAACCATTCGTCCTAGCCAATGATGTGGCACAGGTTTTCTATGTGAAGGACATGTCTACCAAGCCAAGAAAAAGAAAAGATCAGGAAGCGAATGCATCGTACGATGAGCCAAAGCGGCACATAGTTCTTTCTGGGAAGAGAAACATCGTGGGAGTGGATGACAAGACAGACAAGTCAGAAGATTATGAAAAGTTTGATGAAATTGCTCCATTCACAGTGAATATTGACCCGAGCATCCCGTTAAATGATGAAGATTTTCCATGGTTACGGCGCAAAGGGACACACGCGAAGAAAAAGTTTCACACCCAAAGATCTGGGATGTGATCGGTTTCACTAGCTATCATCACTTTCTTCTGTGTTTCGCACCCAGAGGGGAATCTCTGTGATAGTTAGGGTAGTTATGTGTTTTGGCATTTGAAACGCGAAGAAATTTTATGTGCAAACAAATTCACACTAATTTCAAATAATTCAAAATTTAAACTATTCAAATTTGAAAACTACGGGCACTAACAGAAAGTTTGTAATTTTTTGTACCTAAAGAGGCTGTGTCAGCCTCCGGTCAGGCTATGGCCCCACCATCACCATTTAGTGCCGGTTCGTACCACGAACCGGTACTGATGAGGTTGTGTCAGGTAAGGCTGGGGCCCCACGAGCACCTTTAGTACCGGTTCATGGATGAACCAGACGTAAGCTGTTTTTTAGTCCCACCTCGCGAAGTGAGAGGGACTAGGAGCGGTTTATAAGCCCTAAGTGTAGAGACGATGAAGAAGAGGATCAATGCTCACGTTGCTTAGCTTCAAGCCTTCAGGAATACGGTAGACTGCACGGAGCTATGCGCAGTGCAGTTTACACTATTCCGAAAGGCTTGAAGCAAATTAACGAGCATTGCACCTCTTTTTTATTTTTAATAACTTATTACAACTCCAGACTTCTTCTGTTATGGCAAAAACTAATTGCACGTCGACATTTCTTTTTTTTAAGTTATAACTCCAGACTTTGACCATCAAGTTTTGCAGAAAAGAAAAAATAGCAGAAAAGAAAGAAAAACTATAGCTGAAAAGAAAAAAACTATATAAAAAACTACTCAAAAATAAATAGAAGAAAATAAATATAGCAGAAAAGAAAAAACTACTCAGAAATAAATAGAAGAAAAAATAAAGCAGAAAAGCAAAAAATTATACTTGCTATTTTTCAATCGTTTACAAAATGACCGTGAAATTGAAAATCACTACAAAATGAACTCTGAAAATGTTGAATTTTGGCAAACTAGATGAAAAACTACTCACAAATAAATAGAAGAAAATAAATATAACAGAAAAGAAAAAACTATACAAAAAACTACGCAAAAATAAATAGAAGAAAATAAAGCAGAAAAGAAAAAAACTATAAAAAAATTGGGGCGCCGCCCTGTGGGCCTGATAGGCCACAGGTGTGTAATTACAGGCCTTAAAGGCCCAGCAGACTCACAGGGCAGCGCGCAGAGTTTAGGCCTACAAGCCTGCTATACAGAGGAGTTCGAAGTGGTGGCCGCGGCTGGGTTTATAAACCAGTGCGGCTGCCCTTCGCCCGGCGAGGTGGGACTAAACTTTGGGGTGGCAGCGCGAGGCCTTTAGTACCGGTTGGAGCCACCAACCGGTACTAAAGGGGGAGCCTTTAGTACCGGTTTGTGCCACCACCCGGTACTAAAGGGGGTCGCTTCCCGCCGCTTGGGCTGGCCAAAACTGGCCTTTAGTACCGGTTGGTGGCACAAACCGGTACTAAATGCCCCTCCTATATAAACAACACTTGCGAAAATTTCATTCTCCCTCTGTTTCTTCCTCTGTTTCCGTCGTCTCCGTCGCCGTCGCCGCCCCCGTCCCCGTCGCCGCCCTCGTCTCCGTCGCCACCCTCGTCTCCGTCGCCGCCCCCGTCCCGGGCCCGTCCC